>NW_017305569.1:2673890-2701692 GCF_001594115.1 Trachymyrmex septentrionalis | reverse complement strand
CAAAAATATGTAATTTATGTAAAAATAAAATATAATTTAATCTTACATAAAATTAAGAAATAGAAAAAGATTAGAAAAAGAATATCTTTTGTCTTTTTATCTTTGAATTTGAAAAAAAATTTACAATTAGCATAAAAACAAAATCTTTCGGCACTCACAGAAATACTTTTAAAACATGAATCGGATGATACAGGAATCCATTTTGTAAGTCGGGAGTAGAAAAAATTCTTTTTTGGACTCTCTTCGGTACTATCTGGATAGTTAATTATCCAGTACTTAAAAATGTGCATACGAACAACAAATTTACATCATATATCAATTTAATTTTCTATACAATACGTTATTATACATATAAGTAAACATTTTTACGATTATATAGTATATGCTTGTGCTTATTTCCGACTGTATTACTTTTTTATAAATCCCTTCTCTACATCGACTATTTGATATATTCGGAATGAGTAAAAAAAGAAAAGATTGCATGCATTTCCTGCCTAAATCATTAGACATGTTTACGCGCGGTTCAATGTATGTATAAAGTGTTCGCATAAACATGGTTAGCTTGTTTATTGTCGTATCAACGAGACACGTGTATCAGACTTTACGTCAAATAAAGATCCATGCGACGAGAATGCGCTGCCATGTCGTGCGTGTTGGTCACTGCACTTCCGCTCGAGCTGCAATACGTCTTACACTACGCACTTTGCATACGCACGCGATACTGCCCGACGATATCTACAGCGATAAGAAATAAATAAGTATACATAACGAACAACTTTTGCAACTTCCCATTTAAGTCGCACACAAATAACTGAATTACAGTTCTAAAAAAAACTTTGCTATCGGAAAATAATAAATTATCTAGCGATTATTAGAAAAATAAAAGTAAAGATGTCAATTATCTTGTACATTTTGAGCATTTCGTAAAGCATTTAACTTTTAACAGACACAATTAAAAAGAAACATATGGACAGCGACAGATGCTTCAACAATATTCGCGAATTAATCAGAAATCGAATCTTGAATAGAAGAGATTGCATCATAAGCTGGACCGATCGATCGATCAACCGGTATTGGCCAACCCGACCGGCTAGTCGCACAGGTGCCTGGCGAAACGTGGGTGCCGACTGTCTCGTGGGTGGTACGAGAGGGCTTCAAGTCTGTTTTTTACTCACCTTTCGGAAATATAAGGTTTTCGTTGAGCGAGGTCACGACACCCACGCTATCGCGCCGCGCGGCTAACAGCTGCGATATGCGACGGGTGAAAACTTGGTTACTTTCCTGCGTAGGACGACAGCGAGACGCGATTACGACAAGTATTAAGCGACGTCGTCGTAACGATCAGATTAGATATATTCACATTTTTTATGCTTATCAATAATCGTAAATCGTAAAATTGTTAATTTCTTAGCTATAAATTTAATTCGTAATCAATTAGATAATTTGTATCAATGTAGAGTTGTAAACTTATACATTTTTTAATTATAAATGTACAATTTTGTATTTTCGAATTAATAAAACTACTCTCACTCTTTCTTAATAAAATAAATAAAATTACAAATTATATATTAATTTAAACATAAATTGCACAGATATTCATAGAATTACCTACTTATAACAATTAGGATTGTTCGATACAAAAGTATCTGTTTATTAATTAGCCGAGAATTATGATCTCAAGCAATTAGATCTCAGAAGCTATATGTAGATCGCATTTGATTGATATGATAAATAAACTTAATGCGATAATTAATCCATTCATCTGAAAATGTTACAGTTCAAGATGAAGAGAATAAAAAGATAAAGAATAAGAATTTAGAGCAATTAGTTTCATCGCTGGCACATTTCTCAGAATTCATCGATTATGAGATGAGCCGCGCGACTGCATACAAACCCTTGATTATCCTGGATCTTGAGCCCCAGTGCAATTGCGTTGAAAATTATCTTTATAGGTCATACGCGAAAACGCATAATTAAATTTAATTAGAATGAAAGCAGAGTTAGTAAGAATGACAAAAATATCTCTTTCGGATTAAAGTATACAATTCATTAGCGGATATGAGATGCGTTTCCAGAATTAGTAAACACAATCTGTGAACTTGTGTGTCAAAGCAATTAACTAATTAATGAAATAAAACATATATGTTTATTGATATATTTATTGAAATATTAGCTACTGTAATTTATATTTGCCATATTTTGAAATACCCTTATTTTTTTCAGAAAGAAGGTATATGTCAAAGTGAATGTAAAATAAATAAAATTTAATAAAATTACATGGCATTATATTATTCCATACACACACAACAGTTATAACTATACAAACATTATCATACTCTCCTAACACATTTTGAATAATCTTAAGCAAAATCTATTTCTAACATCTCCTATCAATTTGCATTTCGCTTATTCCTATTATGTATTTTATTTCGCTTATTAGCTCCGATATCATTATGAAAAGATGAAAAGTTGAAAAGATCTGCCTCTGTTAAAAAATGTGGGATAAAAACAATTCAATTTTTTAACTAGGAAAAAATTATAATAAAATTTTTACAATTCACAGAATTAATCGAATATGAATAAAAAGTAATAAATTAAAATATATTTGGTTCAAAAAATTTGTAAAGCTGTTTTCAAAAAAATAATTTACATAAAAAAATTTAGAATCTTAGAATTAGTATTTTTCTTTTCATTACACGAAGAAATTAATTATTATCCCACAAACGGTTAAACACATATAGAATCAGAGTTACAGCTCTAGTTTTCGTTCACACCACTGATGGCACCAGCAACTAATCGCTGAACGGTTCTGTACAGAGAACTATTCAGAAACGATTTACCCACGTTGCTGGGTAGCCTATATTGCTTGGAACTTACATTTAGCGCCACTTCATGATAAGAAGTAGCAAGAAAACAGCACTATAATACCACGACACCTGTCGCAGGTTTCTATCTTGACAAGAGACGATGATGCTGACTTAATATTCTTACGTTCCTACGTGCGTTTGCGCTGTCGCATGAATTTTCGCAGGTGGTGATTTTTCGGTACCGAAACGAGAGAAGCCCAAGGTGTGCGCCGGTCGGCGTGTTAAACTCGAGGAGCAACAACAGAAATCTGAGGCGCCCTGGTCGAGGGGCGTAGTCCGAAATCGAAGAAGAAAAAAGTATTTAGTGGCCTGACATAGCATATATCTTACATCGGATTTCGTACTAACCCGTGAGAAGATTATGAGATCGTACACGTAAGAAGAATTGAAAAGAGAAAAAAAGAAGGAGAGGAACGAGGCAAGAACGAATTGAAATTGGTTTTGACGAACAAATCATCTAGTTACTGTAACATTACATATATGATGTCCAGTAACTTTAAATCGAATTCGTCGACAGTGCCTTCATTTTGGAAATTCAATTAAAGTACACGCGGAAGGTTCGACGACATTCTGACTTATCATCGTGCCAACGAGAATCACTGCCAATGTGCAATTCGGCAGATACTTCTTACGTACAAAAATTAGGTTATTTGCATCTTGGAGATGATACTGCGGATGCTGGTGGTACCGCTAGAGGTTCGGGTTCGAGACCCGAAGCCCAAGTACCTGTGTCAAGAAATGCGATTAACAGGAACGATGCTAGAGCGTCTGGTAGACCGGTAGGCGCTATTGAAAGCTTTATTGAAGGCAATTCTTCGGATATCTCTAGGCAGGCAGCCGCCACTGAATATAAATTATATGAGCGTGAAAACATAATAGCTGCTTCACGATTTGCTACACCGAAACCAGTAGAACAAATCAGTGCGCAGCAACAGCAACAACAACAAAATCACACTCGTGCAAGCCATCAACAGGCACCTGTTTATGAAAATATAGATTACTATCCGCAGCAGAGTCAACCACATCCTCCTTATTACCATCCAATAGAATCTAGGAAAAGCCCCAAAGGTAGTCCTAGAGGTTCTCTAGTTGGTGATTCCTATGAAGGCAATTACAGGAAAGCACAACCGCAAGTGCCAACTGGCAATCGTTATCAAAGTGCATCACCAGCAAAAGAATTACCGCCATATGAAGCACCACCGGTATACGAAAACATACAGGAAGTGCACTTTTCTGAGAGCATGCAGAACAAGCCAGGACCTCAAGTTCCACCGAATTATTATCATCCAGCAAACATCAATGGCGGTGACTATGTTGTTATGACTGGAAAAGTAGGTCAATCTCAAAATCAACGTGCAATGACTCAAAGTTTATCGTATACCCAACAAAGAAGTGGAAGTATACGCGGTCAGAGTTACGATAGTTCAAGTTTACAGCGATCAATCGATTCATCTACTGCTAAGTACTTACAGAGCTCATCCTCTACTTCCTCAGATCTTCAATCTGGTAGAAGCGCTTACGTACCTCCCTCCGAATTGCAACCACCAAATAGAAATTTTAACTACAGCACTGATCAGCAGCAGCAACAATCTTCGAGATCTGGTTTACCATACCATAGTGAATCCCCCCCGATACGCTTACCACCAGAACCTCATCATTATCGCGGTTCATTGGAAAATACTATAAGTGGACAACAAGGATTTCGTGCTACAAATCAGGTTGATAATAATCAACCTCCTCAATTTCGACAGGATAATTCGCAAATCAATTATAAACCGTATGAAGTTTCTTCAAGGACTACAAATACAAATTTCACAGGAGACTCGCAAACCAGAAATTCTCCAGTATATGGAATTCGTCCAGGAGAACAGACAGCATGTCGTAATCCTCCATGTTATTCCCCAAATCGTTCAATGCCTCAGAGTGACAGAAATTATCATCATCAAGAAAACTTCCCTGCCAGAAATTCTCCTGTTTATTCTTCAAATCGCTCAGCAGAACATTTGAGATTAGGCACATTGCAACAAAGTGATAGAAACTACATGTCAGATGTGTCAGATCTCTCACCTGCAAGGAGTTCATCTTTATACTCTCCAAGCCGAAGTGATCCTGCTAGGGCTATTGTTGCCAACAATAATGCAGTAAGAGAATCCCCGAAAACAAGCCCAACGCATGGTCAAATACCATTAGATATTGCTTCGCAAAATATAATTAATTCGCCAAGACATGGACTATCTCTTTCATCTACCAATTCTATTGGAAGTCCTATACGTGGACAGGTACAAGCTCCTGTCAATAGTGCTTCAACTGCAACCAATGAAATTGATGCTAATGCTGGTCCCAGGATCACGAGTCTTCCTCCAGGTGTTACCAGTGGAGTTGCAGGACCCGTACTCTTAAATGCTGGTGTACCTGTGTTGCAAAGACCTTCGGATTCGGAAGCAGAAGAGAGAAAATCTGTTAGTCCGCCAATCAAGCCAGCACCTGGCAAGGGACTGTTACCCTACAACGTCATTTCTAGACCTTCGGTAAGTTTGTTACTATTTGCAAAATGTCTGTTAAAAACTATGTGTGCTCTTATTTACTTAAATTAATTCCAGAAATCTTATGTCTATGCATTTTTTCCTGCCCTCTATACTTTTATCATATATTATTTCATGTTTTGCCAAAAATTAATGAAAATAATATTAATATTATAACTAAATTATTGTAATTATGATGTATAAATTATATTCTACAAGAAAGATAGGCAATGTTCTTAACACAACAAAGCGTAATCTTACTCCGTTTAAATTAGTCTTATCGCACTCAATGCAATCTATTTAAAAAGTAAAGATTATCGACATTTGCTAATGTAGTTTGTTCAAATTCTCAAAGATTACGATAACTTTTAAGATATGTCCTTTTTATCTTGTTTTAATAATTATCTCATTAATACCTAATAATAATAATTTTATTTATTTCACATAATGTCTGCCTTGTAATAAAAGATGATAAAAGACTTATTTCTTATTGCTACATTGCACTTTTCTTTTCGCAATTATTAAATATATTTATTTTATTTTAAGTGCAAAAAGTGTACATTAATTTAAATATAAAAAACAAATTTGCCATTTAATTTGTACTTGAAATAAAAATATAATTTGCGAATGCTACATTTATTTCTTAGCATTTTACACTTCTTTGTTGCTTAAGTATACATAATGCATTCTGTAACGCATAAAATTTGAAAAAGTGCTTATGATTTCATCCCCAAAAAATTCTTTCTTCACGTATTCAATGAGTCATAACCGGTAAATTGCTCATCGCTGACAGCGACGTGCATTCACCGAATATTTTACACGTAAGTTTATTTTACCATTTTCTGTTTTCGTCTTTTCATTTTTCCTTACTTCTCTGTTTATTTATCACACATTAAAATCAAAAACAACGAGAAAACTAAAAGAAAAATAGCACTTCATAATATTTGGAGTACTATATCAGGTGTTTGAGCGTAAAAAATAAAAGTCCATATTTTTAAAAAATTTTAATATTGCTTTATAAGTAGTCTATATATAATTAAGTGATAAATAATAACCGCTACTATCCACTAATTTCTTGACTCAATTTTATATAAAGTAATAGTTAGGCAACAGTTTTTGTCGTATACATTAAGTACGCATAGATTCGATATTTGATTATTAATGATTAATTTTTATTGTTAATGTTTTCCATGCAAATTATTTCTCTCAGGGACCGACAGAAGCGGAAAGAAAAATAGAAGAATTAACGAGACAACTCGAAGAAGAAATGGAAAAACAAGAGGAAGAAGGAGAATATTTTGGTAAAAAAAAATTTGCTTATGCAATATTTAATCACTCGTCTCAGAAAACCGAGGCTCGTGTTTCATATTCTTACGCGATAATGATCCTATCCTAGACACATTACTTAATATAAATCGAAATTATCGCTTTCAAATGCTTTTTGGCGTTATCTACATTTTTGTTTTGTTTTTCTTTCACACTTGTAATGAAAGAGAAAAAGATTAAGGAAACGATGATCGCAGGTTCGCACGGTATGACCGCCCCGAGTAAATCCATAATTTTAGATATTTCTCTGAAACGTTAAAAGGCACGATACGAAGGCTGTGCCAATTCCCACGGCGTGAGTTCGCAGTAGACCGGTTTCGGAAAACGGAATCGAGTTTCGGTGCGTCGCAATACTTTTTAGCGCGACAATTCGTTGACATTCACTCTCTTACGTGCTGCGTTAGCTTCCACCCACGTACTTCTCTCACGTATTTCTCTTGCGTAAAGGGCTGAGGACGAATGCGATGCATAGGTGCATACAAATAGATAGCGCACTTGAATCTTACGACTGTTGAAAGATATTAAAGTAACACTCGTATTAATATCGGTAGATGCAACGTGTTGAATCGATACAACAATATGCGATTAATAGTTTCTATGGCTTTCTCGTGTCAAGTACGATAACGGTATATATTTTTCGACTACGCAGTTTACAAGATTATGCCTGACGCAAAATGAACAAATTAAATTTTTTGCTTCCCTTGCTATCTGTCTCTCTTTCTGTTATGTCTATTTATGCTAATTATTTAACGTGAGAAGTATAAACTAAAAATATTCTGTTGAATCTATTTCTTCCTATTCTTTGTTCGTAATAAACCATTTTATGTTGTTATTATTATCATATATTTTTTCTAAAAATCTAATATTTTTTGCGCTTTAATATAATAGATATTATTGTTTTGATGTTAAAAATGAGATAGTTCTTAATTTCTTCACTTTTAAGAACTATAAAAAAATCTGAAGAAATTAAATGATGTATTTTAAATATCTACATGTCAAATGATGATATTAAATTTGATCAAACAAATCTATTATTAATAGGATAAAATCTCGATTAGATAATAGAATAAAATTATCAATGCTACAAATAATTTAATAAAATATTGTATCAAAATGATGAAGATTATTAACTTTGCTTTCTTGAAAATGTTAAACAAGCAATACAAAGGAAGATGCTATAATAGATAATTAGAAAATAAATGTAAACGCAGCCTAAAATCGCGCAATAAATAATGAAGCACAATCAGACAGGAACCTCGGTTGAGCGAAGCAATGTCAGTCGAGAAGTGGCAAGCGTTTAGGCGAATGTAATGTCTCTCTAGTCGTTTTCATACTTAGACAGCTAGTAGTCTTCGTGTAACGTCCTATACGCGTGGCCGTATCGCTGTGCTCGGGAGCAAATCTCATTATAGATAGACCAGTCCAACTCGGATTCTAGTCCAATCTAGTCTAACGAAACCAAGTTGCAATAAACAGCTAGTGTGGGTGCAGTTTTAGAAAACGGTTGTACTAAGGGATGGCAGGATTGCTGTTGCCTATCGAAAGCTGTGAGTTTGCATTTTTCATTTGTTCATCCACTGAGTGATTTTTAAATGATTTTTAAATCATGAATGTGCGAACATGATAAATGTGTCACATTGTCACATTCATCGATGGGTATATTTTTAACTCTCCGATGGGTAAACCTCAATTCTCGTGTTCTTGAAACTCCGCACGAATATGTTGCGCTACAAATGATTTTCGGACTTCTTGCTTCATGATGTAATCAATTTTTCACTGAATTACGATTTATATTTCTAATTTATTATAATCATTTGGATTATATGAATATGTTGGATATAGGCAATTTTTAATTCGTTTGTAAAAGTGTAAATGTTTAGAAATATTTGTAATGTTCGACAAAACAATTTTGATATGTATGTCGCAATGAAAAGATTCATATTTCTTCTTTATTATTTCGTAATAAGTAGCGCATAAAGTTTCACATTAATATTTCTTGATGATAGGTATTTGCCATACATGTGGTGAGAAAGTGACCGGTGCTGGACAGGCTTGTCAAGCAATGGGTAATCTCTATCATACCAATTGCTTCATATGCTGTTCCTGCGGAAGGGCTCTCCGCGGTAAAGCTTTCTACAACGTTCATGGCAGGGTTTACTGTGAAGAGGATTACTTGGTACGTGAGCTATTTTAATGCTGATGACGGAAATAACAGTTATTGAAATCACACTTAATTCACGTAATTCATATAAATTGTTGGGTTCGCAGTATTCTGGTTTCCAACAGACGGCCGAGAAGTGCGCGATTTGCGGCCACCTTATCATGGAAATGGTAAGCGACGAGAGTCGATCATTATCATCCGTTAGATTTCTATTATAAATCAGTGTAACGTCACTTTTTTTTTTTTGCTTTCCGCAGATACTGCAAGCCATGGGCAAATCATATCATCCGGGCTGCTTCAGGTGTTGCGTGTGCAACGAATGTCTCGATGGCGTTCCCTTTACGGTCGATGTTGACAATAAGATCTATTGTGTAAACGATTACCACAGAATGTTCGCGCCTAAGTGTGCATCTTGTGGAAAGGGAATCACGCCGGTTGAGGTATGCGCGCTGGAAATTAACTCGCTTACGTCATTAAGGCGCATGGCAGGCGTTCCCGATAATATCTCTTTTTACGAGCTATGTTCTTTTCTATTTTAGGGAACTGAGGAAACGGTCAGGGTAGTCTCGATGGACAAAGACTTTCATGTGGACTGCTACGTTTGCGAGGATTGTGGCATGCAGTTGACCGACGAGCCGGATAAACGGTGCTACCCACTTGATGGCAGACTTATGTGTCGTGCGTGTCACATCCAACGCATATCGCATATGCAACCGAGGGCACCGCAACCAGTGTCCGCTAGCTATCAGTTTATGGGCTAAGTGTATTGACGTTCAAGCATCTGCTCCGGAGCTTTTCGAATTGCGCACGTAACACTAATCCGAGATAAAGAATACTATGAAAATCAATTGAATAAAACGAAGAAATCAGTGTTAACATATATTCCTGAATGTTATAGGATCAGGGCATACATACATATATATCGTAATACATATTAGGGCCTAGTTTTGAAAATAGACTTTCTTGACAAAATTGATTAGAAACGACAGGAAACAGCGACAATGTGTGTGATATCAATTAATGTTTTTAATTTAATTGAGATAAGAGCTTTCAACTCTAATCTTTAGACCATTAAAAACAGCTAAGATATTAAAACTTTTGACAAGACTGGTATGATCTATTTACTATTATATCGCTTTAATTATAAACTTTCTCGATTACTCGGACAATCAAAATCTATCAACAACAGATTCTAGAGAATGGCAAAAAGTTACAGATGCAGGAGCTAATAAGAAACATGTCAAAATTTGTTAAAAGCAGATTAAAATCAAGGTAAAAAGTCAAGCAGACTGGTATTTACACAGTACATTCTTATATTCAAGATTATAAATCAATCTTAAGATATCATAAATCAATTACAGACTTGTCCCAATAAGAAATGACTCATCAAATTGATATCGAATCGACATTAATACAAATATATTTAATATCGATACAATGTCAATGTGTTGATAGTCATCTCTCATTGAGTGTATTAGCATCTTAAGATATTATTGAATATCTTAAAATAAAAACGAATTACAAAACTGACCTTTGATATATTTGCTACATGATTTGTCATAGATCGGCAGAAATAGAACTGTACAAAAGACATTCGCAACAAATACGATTATCCATGAATCTGTCTTTAAATATTTATTCATAACGTTAGTGAAAACTGATCATCGATTCAATCATTTACATTACTTATTACATAGGATTCTTGCTATTATAGTTGTCACTGTTAATCTATCACGGCGCTATGTGCTAATATACCCAGGAAGCAAGTTGTCGTTATTTTGACATCGAGTTAGTCATTTTAAATTATTGACGTTATGTGACCTATTTAAGATGTAATAATCATTTATTTATGACGTCTTTACAATATCATACTTAATGGCATAGAATAAATGGCCAATTGTACTAGAAACATAATTATTAGTGATTATTAGTAATAACTTCTTATATTTATTCTGTTGATAACAAAAAAATGATGTATTTTTTTATGTCAGTTTATGACACTGTGTTACTGATAACAAATATAAGAATTCACGTCATTTTTACGATGTTTAGACGTCAAGAAACTTGTTATTTTTAAAATGAAATAAAAATTACAAAAAGTAATTGAATTTATTAGAATATTTCTAACTTTAATTATAATATTTCTAACTTAACCTAGCAAATTTGTTCATTTTTGTCATTTTCACTTCGTCTCAGAAACCGTATAGATTCGGCACATTCGTCATAAAAATGACTAATTAATGTTAAATAGACGACACCTTGCTGTTTGAGTAATTATCAATATTTTTTATGAAAAGCAAATTATCAAATCAATACATGTCGATAGGCTGTTAATTAATGTACGATAAAAATATTTAATCTGTCGCGTCCTGGGAACATTTGTTGTAGGAAAAAAAAGTGATTTTAATTATTCCAATTTTTAAACGAAATATATTTGAAGTAATAAAACTAGTTTCAATTAGGAAATTGCAATATTATATTGTCTTCTGGGATCAATTTGACATGTCAGTACACGTAGCATATGATTGAGTACAAGTTCTTTTTAATCGAAGATAATTTAGAATCTAGATAAGTGGTACATTTAATATATGCAATTCTTATTTATTATATTTAGTAAAGATACTATTCTGCGAATGCAGTGGTTTCATTAGAACGACTAGTTGCGCAGGCAACTGTGATATAGTAGCATAATAATTATGCGTTTTTAAGCAAAAACTTCATACTTTTTAACATGTGTATATAACTTTTTTCAATGTTTATTGTAATATTACAAATTTATGATGGAAATATGAATCTCAGGAATATTCCTGCAAATTTCCTCTATCGATCAAGTTTCATTGTACTTCATATAGCATTCATTGACAGTATTTATTAAGTCAGATATATCAATTCGCTGCGAGTACTCGTAATATTCAAGTTCGTCGGGATACACTTCGTAGTCTTTAATGATTGCAATGTTTTCGCACAAAGCATAGAATTGAGACTGGAAAAATATATAAGCGTGCTATAACGATCAATATATGACAATATTATAGCATTGAAAAACGCACAACTCGAGCTGCCAAATAACTATTGTTATTCTTCAGGTCTAAGCGTAATTGTTATATACAATTTTAAATTCGCGCGCATATTGTAGATAACTAGTATAATCTTATTTAAATTGCATATGCAGTATGTATAAATGACTATCCTTCAATAAAGACAACTGCAGTAAATGCATTTTTTATTCGATATTCTGTATTGATCCATTGTATCTTTGATATATTATACTTCAATGAGGAATGATGAACGGGATAAATAATGAAAAAATATTTAATGCAGGAAATGATTTACAATGATGCAATATATATTTATGAACAGAAATATACAACAAATCCCCGAGCTACGTCGAGCCCAGGCCGACATAATACGGCAATAATATTTATGGTTTTGACGATTCCGAGTGTCGATCCGTTTTATATTCTGCCTTGAATTTTTTCTTGTGTTCTGCTGCATATTTATTTGACTGTACTGGCTACAACACGATTAAAGGCGATTACGAAGAGTATACATGTCGCCGTAAGGTCGAGAAACAAAATCTATTAAATACTACTCTTTACGCGATAAGAGTACTTCGCCAAATACAAAAACAAGAGAGATCAGTACGATATACTTGAGATTAATCGTGATCGGTAACCTACTCATAGCTTTGCCCGCAGGCTGCACCATGTGTGCATGTAAAAAGAAAACAGACACAAGACAAGATATTTCAAATACAAACACAGATATAATTATATGTTAAACAGTTTATTTCTTCAATTTCAGAAAATGACATTGCATTTTAGGTACATTACTCACCTCTACTGATTGAAGCTTGAATGACAATGCCTTCACGTAGCCTAATTTGCTCAAATATCGAATTGCCATTGTCGTTCCTCCTGTTATATTTTAGTATTAATATTTAAGATAATGCGCAAATTATCTATTACACACATAAAATATTAAAATTACAAACCAACAGTAACAGTATATCTGATTGGGGTAAATATCTTATAAAGAGCATAAGTAATAGCCAAGTCACCAGCACTCGAATTACGTACTACATTTATGTATTTCTCACTAAAATTCATAAATTCCAACAACTGAACTATATCCACACCACTAAAAATATATAGTTTTATGTTGATTAATTGCCAAACTCAAATAACAGTGATATGTTAATTCCATTAGTACGTACTTCCTAACAGCAGTATAGAATATAGCTACCCATCCTATAGAAGTAATCACATGCACAGGTATTAACACATGCCAGTAATCTTTAGTCATTTGTTTCATTTTTTGAAATACTGTCAGTTTTTGTTCTGTTTGAGGTTTTTCGCAATCACCACCAGAGCTTTGTTTAAGGTCCGAATAATATGCCAGGGTAATACCATTTTTGTTGATCTCTTGTTTCAATGATTTTTGATAAACAAATATATTATTTACAAGGCCTAAGGAATTATACGACGCGGCCTTATAACAATGATATCTTTCTGCAAATGAAGTATAAGCTTGATAATCCATATTGAATCTACTGAACTTCACCATATTCATGTTTGAACTTACCAGGAAATGCTGACTTCCAACGTGTATTAACACGACATATGCAACATGCTGACAATGGAAGATATTTTGTTAACAATATTGAGGCATTACCTAATTCAACACTAAGTCTCAGTCCACGAGCGAAAAATACATCCATGTTCGAAAAACGCCGCTTCTTTTCGTAATTAAAACTACAACTATAACCTTATATTACCCTCTCCGCGAAATGCCACATGCGTGATAAGAATTCGATAAATATGAGTATTGAAAACTTATGAGAGTTTTACAATTGTTGCTCGTTTGCGATTTTGATCGCGTAATACTCAAATGACTACAGTCACCACAAGACTTCCATATCTTGACATATATACAATCACACTCTACATTGAACAATGAATTCGATTCTCGAATGATGCAACCAGACAGCAGACTAGATGTCAATATTGTCAATATCATCAGTAGTGACATCTGTGGTTCAGAAATTGCTGAATAACGCTTAACTGCATAAACCTGCTGTAGTTAATAACGAATTTGAATTAGACAAGATATTTCTTAAAGATTTTTGGATACCGAAAACGAAATTTCGCGTAATGGTTGGTGAAATAAATTATTATTCTTCTCAAGAAGCAATTTTTTAATGTTCTTAATTAGAAGATGACATATTTTAATAATTGTATCTTTTTAGATAAGTATCTTTAAGATAATTTCAAAAAAATATTGTACAATTTATTCTATTATTAGCTGTTAATAAATTCTTAATTAATGTTTTTTACTCTTTCTAAAAATATAATTTTTTTAAAAAACATTTTCTCTGAATAAATACTTCTTATACCCACGATTCAACCGGTTCAATTTTCTGCAATGAAATTTTTAGTAATCATATGATAGTAATTAATTGAAAATAAATTATTTCTTTGATTTATATTATCTGTCTTTGTTTGACTTTAAAATATAAATTTCACACGTTTTGAACTGAACAGTATGCATTCAGTTCAGAGATATAACGTGACAAAATTGCTGTTCCACAGATCCTGGTGTGGTCGGGAAAGTAACAAAAAATAACATTAGTCAGCTAGAATTAAAGATCTAGAGGAAGATTACAGAAATTCTGAGGCTATTTGAGACATAAATTAAATAACTGATTAGTATACAAATATTTGAATCCATGAAAAAAAATATAATGAAGTAAATAATAAATTGATGTAATTACGTGCATGTTGAGCACATAAATGATAGATCTATAAGTAAGAAGCAATCGGTGAGCAGGTTGCATTCCAAACCCACCGAAAAAAGCGTTGTAACTTTTTAGCTGATAAGTGTACCATACATCTTATACTTTTATTATTATAATTTTTAAACATTTCTGCCAAATTTAAAAAGCTAAAAAAAAATAAAGTAGAAAAAGAAATACTATGTCCTAAGAAAAATAGATATTTATAAATAAAAAAGAAAATTTAAAAAATTGATGCAACAAAATGTATATTTCAATGTATTATCAACGAAATAATATTAAAGATGTTTTTTTACAAGAGTTAATGTAATTTAAAATTCTTCTTGAAAAATATCGCAGTTAGAGTAAAGAAATAATAATTAAATTAAACAAAGATGGTAAAAGTATATCTTATAAATACCAGAATTTTTGTACAAACTATTTTTTATAATACATACATAAGTAGTTAAGTTAAAATAACTTCTTCTTTTCCATAAATATAAAAAGATTTGTAAAGACTTTACATCATTGGATGTAATATATAATTATTAATATAAATAATAATTTTAGAAGTTACAAGCAATAGAGGAAATAAACTCCACAATTCAATTCTTCGTGCACTGTTTTCGTACCATTGTGCGAATAATTCTGAAATAAAATGAAAAATTCCTATTTTCACAAGGTACACCTTGCACTTTTTATTGAATGATATTTTAAATCATTTAATAAATATTAATATTAAACCAACCTCTGTCATCGTGACTTGTGATCCAGCCGATCACAGGTTGCATCTCATTTTGTCGTTTTAACCATGCATTTAAAGGCTCAAAATATTTGAGCATGGCACCAGCGTCTATTCTATTCGTCCTGCCTCTTGTCATATGTCTAACAACGTCTTGCCACGGCCTAGAAGCTCCCATTGACAGAATATCTCTGTAAATACGAAAATTGCATACTCTTTCTAAATTAGTAATTGCTATTTTATTAAAATTTTTCAAATTTTACATACGATAGTAATCGACCTGCTTCTCGTGATCTATAAAGATCGCAAGTGTGCAATTCGCCAGTATGACCAGAAATTTCACATAAAGATTGGAACAGTTGAAACTGTAATACAGTACTTACAAAATACCTAGAAATAAGATATAAAAGTAATGTAAGACAGTATAGACAGTATTTATATAAAAATACGTATTTTTATATAAATATTGTCTATAGTTTAACATTTATTATATTTCTACTTGGCATAAGGACTGTCTGCTGGGATGTGATATTTCGCTGCTGGATCAAAATTCCTTTCAAATCTGGGTACAGGTGGAATAATGCCTTGATATTGCAATCTTAATTCCCACCAATGCGCTGTCATATCTTCTACGCCGTCACTAAATACATGCCATCTCCACTTTTAGAAAAGTAAATACGTTTATGATTTAATTATTTTATGGTTTAATTATTTATTCATATATTTCAATTTTATATTTATATATTTTCAAAAATTATTTTATAAATGAATAAGTAATAATAAAAACATATTTATCATATACGGAAATTATGTATTAATTATTATTAATTATTTAATTGTTTATTTATTACTTACCTGATCAACTATATAAGCAAACGGCATATAAGCCACTTTCCGAAGTGCCATTAACATTAAAAAATTTATGCTACTATCATAATCATCCGTTAAATTATTATGCAGCCCAATTTTATGTAAGTGTTGACGAGTAAAAATGGATAAACCAATGGCATCGCTAACAGCTTCATGGAATCCTAGTTATAAAATTGTTAATAATATAATATATAATTCTATGAAATATAATATATAATTTTTGAAAATAGGTATACCTGGAATTGCTTCGTTTCGGAATAGCAATGGATGATCCTTGTATTGTAAATAATATTGCAAATGGGCCATTTCATAATGGATAGATAATAAATCTTCCATTGTGATTCTAGTACACTGTTTTATCCTGCAATTATGTAACAGAATTTAGAGTATTCTGCTATTTGATATAATACAAAGAAAGATATATTAAAATAAAATAAAAATGAAAAATTAATTTTCTTTTGCCGTGTGACAAAAATATTAAAAATAGCCACCTGTAATCAATTCTATTACAAAAATCCCACGCACTAGGAGTGCACTTAATTTCTCTATCAATAGGTTTTTCTAATATGGAGAATTTCCAGAATTCCGGTGGCATTGGTTTCATTCCGAGCGAAGTAAAAAATTCTTCCGCTATTTGAAACATCCTTTTAATATTATGAAAACATTCTTTTAGAAAATTATTCATATTTTATAAATTTACATATTTATGAAATTTTTGTATAATTCGAAACATACCTTATTGGAGTAATACCTTGAATCATCATATCCAAAGTTACATCGAGCTTTCGGCTTGCAGGAAATGGTTGCACTAACTCGAACAAACCTTCCCAATTTTGAGACCACATATCTCCTAAAACATGTGCCGGTAAAGGTCCGTCCTCGCGTATTCTATCACCGTATCTTTCAATCAGTTTTGATCGCACATAAGTGAAAAGATTTTTATAGAGTGGAGTTACGGCTGACATTATCTCCGCCATATTTTGCTGGAAATATTCATCTTCAAATAACTCTCTCATCTGATCACCAGCATCAGCAAAACCTTCCAAGAAATACATTTTTATTATTAACTCTTTAAATATGCATTTTTATTGCTATACTTTTAATAAATATTTTTATGTAGCAGAATAAAAGTATTTAGAGTCAAAGCTTTTCATACCATTCAATTTAGCTGCTCGATTTGCCAATTGAACATATCTCAAATATTTATTTTGTAATTGTAGACCAATTACTTCATGCCAAGCATGCCAATAATGTAATAATTCGTCGTAATCTTTTGACGTTGCCATTATTTTATTTAGATCTAAAAATAATTTACTTCTGAATAATAGCATATTATATACATTTATTTCTTCTATATATAAAATAATAAATCTATTATCTATAAAATAATAAATAAAGTAATAAATTAAATTGATTGACTAACCATAATCTAAACTCAAATTACATTCGCCATCAATTTGTTTGTACGAACATACTCTGGCTTTAACATAAATCTCTTTCATCTCTGCTATCAAACGATGTATCTGTAAATTGGATACAATTGTACATAAATGAAAACAATGATAGATAGAATCACAGATCATTTAATAGCATTTATTTTTTGATATTTAATAATAGTAATTGATCAAACAATTGCAATTACATGATGAATAAAGAATTAAAAATTAATGATATTTTCACTGAGATTATTTATCTACCTCGTTAAATTTATCATCAGTCAGGGAACTTCGACCTTTCGTAGCGATCATTTTAAGTTCCCTTCTTGCCAAAGGATCTGGTATTCGACTCCAAGCAAAAGTAACTGCTTTCCGCCAAGAAGCTCTTTCAAATTTTAATTTTAATGTTTGTTCGTCCACCTAATGAGATATTAGATAAGATTAAATGTTATATATAAAAGATTCATAGAGCAAATCATTTTTATATCGTTTGTATTAATTAAAAAAGTTTTTATACCATTTTCTGATGGTTTGCGTCAGTAACGTTTGTCGCAAAGTTCCATTGGGCTATCATCACTCTCGTACACATTAACGAAGCTGCACTATCATATTCTCTAAGGAATACAAAAGCATCTCCTAAATTCACGTTGAGACCCTTTAAATGACAAAAAAGAAAGAATATTTAGAAGAATATTTCAATACTAGTTTTGTTATAATTATTATTAGTAGCATCAAATAATCGAACAAAGTTGTATTTTATTTGAAAAAGAAATTAAGACAATTAAATAAATAAAGCTAAAAAATCTATTATATTAAACATATAGTACAATGATAATAATTTCGAATATACATATAAATTAACTGGCTTCGGAAAATAAAAGCAATAATTTTCGAAGTATGAATAACCGAAAATTTAACTTTGATAATTAAAATAATGATATTGATTCACAGTCTTACCTCCAAATATTTTCCATACGTCTCTCCAGATAACACAATAACAAAAAAAGCAATAACATTTCGAATTCCTATTGTCATTATTCTCTGTAGTAAATTTATCGTTGCATCAGTAATTGACATGACAAACCTCTTTGTATATATTTTAAGATATTTTTCATTCTCAACAAAAATCTTATACAATTTATAGGTTTATACAGTATAGTTATAGTTTATTACAGTATAAATATACAATATAAATAAGCACAATAATGACTTAAAGAAGTATGCATGAACAATTATACATTATATTATTTATATTTAGAATTTTTTATTGCGCCAATCTTCTGATATCAATTGTTTCACATTTAAATTACATAATAGAAAAATAATATTTCTCGTTAATGTATAAGTTGCATAATATAAAAATTTACGCCGTTTCCAATACAAACTAAACCATAATTTAAATCAAACTCAGATAACGTCATGTATCAAAAAGTTAAAGAAAATTGAATTATTATAAGTGACATCCTACTGTATAAACACAATGTTCCTTAAATTTATAGACTTTAGCACAACAATCAGTCAGTCGTTCGACAACTGAATTAAAGAGCCAAGGCTCGATGCTGTCGTCGCGGTAAAACTGAATCGTGGCAGAAAGAGAGATGGGCTTTTCCGGGACGGATACTCCATAGGCAAAAAGAGGAAGGGACAGGCACTATCGGTGCGTGAAGCGTAACTGCCTAACGCATCGTAGCACACGCCAAAATCTTTCTACATCGCTTTAACTTGATAATTACGTCATTATATATGTGTCACAATAACTAATAATAAAAAGTCTTCGTTTGACGTTAACTTCAACCCTGTGTCTTTACAGAAAATTTATTAAAATGACATATTCATTAAAACAAAAAGTACAATATAATAAAGTTAATTAATAAAAATGATTTCTTATATACATATACGTATATAAATAAACATGTATGTATTAAAATTAGATAAATTATTCTCAATAAAATGTATTGGAAATAATTGAATATGTATAGATTCTATGCTTGTACCATATTGTTGAATAAAAACCGAAATATATACATTTCTTTAATTTTATTTAAAACTTAAATATATAAATTCGGATAGCTAAATATAACTTCAATTATTAAATATATTTACAATACACTTTTAAATCGATTAAATAATATTAAAAGATATATTGCGATTTCTTAAATGTAAGTTTGTAACAAGACTTTAACTTACTGCTACACTACTATATTGCTCTCAACTCTTCAGAGTATTTTCTACAACGGTATACTTAAAATACTTAAATCTATTTTTTACGGTACAAAAGTAAAGAGAGACACATTATATCTTCTTGATTTCATGTAATTATGTTTACTATTTTATGCGATTTAGATTGTCAATACAGTCTAGCGGATAAATATTTTGACTCTTTCCTAAAAACAAAAAACTCTGAGAACAAAGATTAGCAATACTCTTTGTTATAATTTGTTAAATAACATAAAATATTATTTAAATTTATTAAATATTTCCTTAACGGTTACGAAAATCTATTACTATGCATATTAAAATTTTGCATTTTTCCGAGTAATTTTTTTCGACTTGAGTGTTATTCGATGAATTTCTCGACGTCTGCTTAGTCGCTTATGGATTTCTTGTAAATTATCTAGCTTCATACGCAATTTAATAGAATCTATAACACTTGGAATCTGCATATGCAATATTTTTTATAATTAATAAGATAATAAATAATTACAAATATTCTTTTATTTTTTGAAGTCTTATAATCTTTTGTATAAAAAATTAAATATTGTTCTAAAAGAAATCTTTATAAAAATATATATATATTAAAATTTAATATATCAAGTTACAGACAATAAATGTTACCTCAAAGTTATTTATTAATTCCATTATTGATTTAAGTTGTTTTTCCTCTTTATCTATTTCAATTTTTGCAGCAATTTGTTTTGATTGCAATTTTACAATCTCCTGTTTCTTAGAAACAATTTTGTTTCTCACTTGATTCATAATTAACATCAGACCATCCACTTTTTTCTTATGTTTGCCGAATGTAATGTTATAACAGCCTATAATAAATTCAACTTTGCTGATATAATTTATTTACTGCAAAAAAATCTAGTATCTGTCTCTTACCCGCCATTCTCTTCATTTCGAGCAAATACTGATTTTTCTCGTCGACTTTTTGTACGCAAATTCGATTTTTTATCTTCAATTGTTCGAAGTCTATGACGCGTAAAGTCTCGCCCAGTTCTTTTCTATGCTTTAACTGCAACTTGATTTTTATTATCTGACACTTTATAGTAGCCATCTTCAATCTGATTTTTTCTGTTATTATGTCGACTACTTTCAAGGAATCTTCTATAAATCTGCATAATAAATTTAGGTCTTGTATGTCTTTACATAATCTATCTATAATTATCAAGGAGTTAACATATAACTGTGGATTGTTTATCATAACACCTGATAAATTTTTCAGCCGGTATTTTTCCCGTAATGCTATCTATGCCTTTCTGTACAACATTTTCTTCAAATTCTTCCCTATTCTTAAAAATTTCACAAGTGCTGATCTGATTTTCTTCCATTCGTGCTCGCAGATATATCTTTTTCTTTGTAGACATTTGTTCGATTTTTTCTAGTTTTTTCTGTAATTCCCGGATTTCGGTGTTTACCATTTCGATACGATGCATATATGTAATTCTACAAGAAATGTAAGTTCAGCAAGAAATGTAATTGTAATTGTAATTGATGAAACTGTAGTAGAAGTTATAATGTCTAGTGGACGAACTTTGTTCTTCCATTTGGTGCTCTGGCTGATAAAAGAGACGTGACGTGTCGACTTGGCGTGACGCTGGAAACGCTCGGTGAATCTTTGTCGTGGACATTCACAAGACTTCCGCTTGCGCTCATAACGGATGGTGTGAGATTGTGTTGAGGTGCGATTTTTTGTATGCGTTTAGCTTTTTCTAAAATTTGCGCTATTGCTAGACAAGAAGATATATTAAAAGGTAAAGTTAATATCAATATATCTGCGAAAAGTTTAATCTAAAATAAGAATATCGGAATTTTAGAAAAACTTGAAATATATATGAATTAAATAAAAAAATTACTTTGAAGACTTTCAGGATGTCGACGCGCAAGGTACCGTTCAAAAATGTCATTTTCTAACCTCAAGAACAGATTCAGATGAATAACATTTTCAAGTACTTGTTGTAATTCCGTTTCTGTCATATCTAGATCAATGAAATTTTTCGTGATTTTTAAAATATAATTAAATTATTATAGATTTCTTTATACCTTCATAATAACAGAATTCATCTTGTTTAGGAGTTAAAACTCCTAAAGATCCGGAACTAAAGGCACTATCTTGTTGTCGTGACATGTTTAGCCTTTCACGTTTAATATTTAGATAACATAATCTTTTTAGATCATTTAAAATTTGACATTTTATGTCAAATATCTAAAGATATGTAAATATCTAAAATTACATAATACACATATATATTTAAACAATTCTGCTTATATCACAGTTTTTATGTCACGCAAACAAAAATATAAATTCCAGCTATCTTCAAGTATTACTTTTTAATAATAAAATATATTTTTGGGTAAATTAAAATAAGTACATTTATAATATGTATTGCATTTACGTGCAAATTTATTTTATAATTTAAAAAACATAGTTAAATTATATGGCACACATTTTTGATAGTGCTAATAATTAAATTTAAATATTACAAGAACATTTTTTTAATACTGTGTTTCACATTTATATAGTTATTTAATGATGCACATAAATTATAATTATCGATGATGTGCATCTAATTATCGATTAATATCAAACACGAAAAATTTAATTAGAAGAGTTAAGACGCATATCTAAGACTCTTCTACTAAAGCTTCTTGTTGTATCTCAACGTCATTGATGTATAAAACGTACACTATACCGATTTCTTTTTGTTCCGAACTGTAAGATCTAATAGTGGCCGGTAAATCACCAATGGAGAAAAGAATTTCTGCGCCGCCGTCCATAAATTCATTCTATGTACAAATCGTTATTTAATTTATATATTTCATATTAAACAACATTTGCTAAATATTGAATATACATAAAAGCATAATGATAGATATTTCTATTTTTACTATTACCTCAACTTCCACTTCTTGTCCATTCACCCAAACGCTGTGAGCGTGTTTATCTGCAATTGTTATAAAATAGGAATATTTCTATATACAATACATTAACTACTTTGATGAATTACCTAATACAACTCTGTATTCTTCGTTCCCAACTTTGGCCAACCAAGTTTCTAGTATTTTTGATTGCGACTGAATAAATTGCTTATAGTTCTTTCCGTTCACCCACAACGAATAAGAATACTTCAGACCTATATAATCGGTGTAACGATATAATTCATTTATCATCGCAAGGATAAAATAATAATAAGGCTTTACCTGGCATTGGATCGACTTTGATTATAAATTTGATATTATTAAACATAAAGACTTCATCACCGACTAGACGAAACATCCAATCTCTATGAACTATATTATTGCCATCGATTTTTACTATACGTCGGCCTGTTGCTGTTCCATGTTCAAATTCTACCACATGATTCCCGTCACTCAAAGGAACAGTCCATTTAGCAGTAGGTTCGTTTGCTGAAGTTTCCAGATTATGAAGACTTCTAAAAATCAATAATAATAAAATACTCTATAATGCAATATAAATATAAAAAAATTATATGTAGATGCTGATATTATAAATTAATGCCAAATGTAAAGTATTATTACAAACAGCATTTGTATGTAGCAATCAATATATTACTTTCAACAATAATTACAGGAAACAGCATTAGAGACTGTGTAATAAAGTTAGGATAATGATTAGAATATGCAGAATTAGGAAAGTTACTTTATAAAAGTAACTTATTGCCGTTATTCGTTGCTAATTAAAAAAATAATTTATGTTACTTTTATCGTTATTTGACGAAACTTTATATAATACTTTCATTATTTTTTTATCAAATTTTGATAACATTTTTTTAGTGTAACAATCACTTATCTATATCAATAATTGAATTGAACTTAAGATCTATAGTGCTTATGGTTTAATGACATGTTGTGATATCATTAGCCATAATGCCATTAATATATTATTTCCCAACTCTAAAACAATATGTATATGTATGTATATATATTTTATTTCTATAAATAATAGAAAATTTGCATATACCTGCTTGCGTGTGTTTAAACGAATGAAATATACATTTACTAAGATAATTACATATTTTTGCTACAGTACAATTACAAATACAAATGCATTAACTTTTTAATATTGCGTAACTTACATTTATGAAAATAAAGATATTGGTAACATAGCGAGATTGATTAAAATAATATATATTAAATAATCTTTTAAGAATAAGAACACTGTTATAACTCAAATTTGTGTATTTTACTTACCGAAGTAGAACGCCTGCCATGTTTCTTCTATACCTGCACCTGTACTGGCCTCCTTATTGATCGACTTTACTATGACTATCCTCGCAATCAATAATCAAGTTATCTTATACGTAATATCACACATATTATTTCTTTAAGCACATTGTAGTAACCGTTTAGTTTTTACATATTTCGGCTATATAAATTGTATTTATTAACAAATGCAAAATATTATATATATAAATAACTAATCATTTTATAATTAATGAAGCAAAAAATATAATTGGTAAACATCTTTATGTATGTAGGGTTTCTTGATAGAAAATCCGCGGCTTAGTTAATATGTGTATAATTAAATTTGATTTAATTTTAACTTAAAATTAAATGTTTTTTTTATCTCGTTATTAATGAATTGGAAAAATAAATTAGATAGGAAGTAAGTATATAATAAGTAATTTATTTTAAAGTATTACAAATTTAATATAAAATATATATAAAAGACAGTAACATAAAGAATATAATTTTGCCTTGTGCACCAATTTCATTTGTTATTAGCAGGTAACAATTTTCCCGTACATGTTCCGAAACCGACTTTATAACCATCGCCATCACAATAACCTAGAAAATAATGAAATAAATAATTATATAATTTTATATCTACATATATTATAATAAATTTATTTAATTACCACGAATGATTATTTCATCACCATCTTGAAGGAATTTTCTTGTTGTACCATCTTTTAGCGCAATGGTATGTGTGCCTTTCCAACATAATTCCAGCATAGAACCATAAGAATCCGATGTCTAAATAAATATTTTATATACAAAATGTAAAATAAAATTCATAATTTCCGTAATTTAAAAAAAATAGAAATTACGAAAAAGTCAACAGATACATATATGACAAAAGCTAATTTAATATATTAATTATAAAATAAATGTATTAATAATACAATAGAATAATACAATAATAATATTAATTGTATTAATGTCGATTATAGCAATTCTAAATTTTAAACGCACGTTTCCACTGATAGTGCCGGATCCCATTAAATCTCCAGGATTGATGTTGCATCCTGTAATAGTATGATGCGCCAGTTGTTGTTGCGGAGTCCAGTACATGTGTTTGAAGTTGCTCCGGCATATGGTCGTGACTACATCACTTTTTGATGCTGCAAAAAAATTAAAATTATTTTTTATACAATAAAATAAAATGTTTAAACAATACATACGGGAATGTAAATAACTACAAGAAAAGTAATAAAAAAGTGACAGCTTACATTTAAGGTCAACTTCCAATTTAATATCGAAGTTACAAGACTCGTTATGTTGCAAATACGGAAACGGTTCTGGATCTTGGATCATATTTGGTACTTTGAAAGCGTTTAGAGCTTCCATCGTAACGATCCATGGCGAAATTGTCGTGCCTAAATTTTTTGAACCGAAGGGGCCTAATGGCACGTACTCCCATTTCTGAATATCCCTTGCTATGCAAAACAGAAAAAAATAAATAAAAAATCAGAATAAAAATTTTAATTAATTAAAGAGTTCTCTCAATTATATTTCGTACCACTCCAATCATTCATCAAGACCATCCCGAAGATGTGATCATACGCTCTAGAAGCTGGAACAGTATCACCTAAGTTTGTAGGTGGACCACCGACAAAGAAAGCAACTTCGAGCTCGAAATCCATTAATCTGCAAGGCCCAAAAACAGGTGCTGCACCTTCAACCGGAAGTGTTTGACCATACGGTCGTCTTATGGGTGTGCCTGACACAACAATGGAACTTGCTCTTCCGTGATAGCCAACTGGCAAATATTTCCTGTTTACATAAATGTTTTATTCTGCAAGTAATTTTTAAAGTACAAGCATAAAATAATATTAATAAAAAAATTACCAATTTGGCATCAACGGATTTTCTTTCCCACGGAACATGATACCAACATTTGTTGCGTGATTAAGAGAGGAATAAAAATCTGTATAATCTCCGATTTTGGCCGGTAAATGCATTATAGCATCTTTCTGGGCGACAAAAATTCTAAAAAAGATGTTACGCAGAGATTATAATATGATTTTTAAAGATCTAAATTTTTTATATTAATTTTCGTTTGTTGATTTCTCACTTAGAACGGATTTCAGGATCTTGCAAAGTATGATTACTGGCAGACAGCAGCTCTTGAAGTTTAGATCTTGCTTCTAGCCATGCTGGCCTTCCGAGAGACATAAAATCGTTTAGACAATCACGACGAAATACATCTTGCTTACTTTCCAACAATGGTCCATCAAAATAATTTGCGATAGCACTCAAATTCAAAATTTGATCACCAATTGCAATACCAATTTTTTTGTCTGGCTAAAATATTTTAAATAAATATTATTTACATTATCTATCTATCATAATATAATAGTATACAGCTATTATATATAATTAATAAAGTATTATTATAAATTTTGTATTTTTTAATATCATATCTAATAAATCTAACAATTTTTTCATAGTATAAAATAATATAATTTATTGGGGAATTTATGAAGATATTAGAATTATCGAACGACAGTAGTTATATACCAGCCGATGGTACCATAATATAAATTTCTAGTAGACGGCGTTGAATGCGAGCAAGAATGAAATGGAAACATTCCATTCTTTGCTGTTAGTTATCTCATGAAGAAATATACAACCTAATATTTTATTGTACAACTTCTCTAATAATTTTTCAAAAATATGACAAAAATCCATAAAAGATTACTATATTTCGTCACAATATAATTCATGACTTCTCTAACCATAATGAAATTGGAAATGCGTAGTTACATATTTATATTTAGAACTGTTTTGAAATCATATGACGTGGCATGATTTGTGCGCGATCTATTTAGTGCGATCTATTTGTGCGCGATGTAGTTTTGCTCACCTTATCTTTTGTTGAGAAGATTCCGTACGGTAAATTTTCAAGCGGAAAATCGCTAGATGCCGAGTAATCGATGAAAGATTTCATGGTTACAGCTACTACGAACGTTGTCTGTCGAGTCGGTTTCTGCCGCATATGCCACTAACGACGATCTGATAAGTAGCGTGAGATCCCACCAAACTAGATTGAGACGTAATTTATATACCTGTTTATGATGTTTGTTGTCGGCGAGCCTCTGGTTTAACTAGTTTCATTCATTAATGCAATGAAAATCATTTCAACACAATCGACTGTTTTAATTTTGCCTTGAATGTTGATTAGTTAAACTTGTTAAATATGATAAAAACACTATTGTTGTGTAACATATATAATACATGTTCCAGTTCACTTATTTTAAATTATATTTAATTAATAAATTCTTTGACATTAAATTGGTATAAATAAACTTCTTAAAATTTCTAAGTTTTTTTTCAATTATAGTGGGAATTTTGCAAAAATATAATATATAGTGTCGATATATTTTATTTAATATGTAAAGTCTTCACAAAAGTTAAAAAAAAAAAGAAAATAGAAACAAGAAATTTATACGAGTTACATATACTAATAATTTGGGATAACAGCAGTTTATTAGACATTGATATACAGTGGATAATAAGGGCAATTAGGTGTAGGTGGTATTCGAACAACATATTTATGTGCTAGCAAAGATCCTACATCGCTGCACATACTCTTGACTTTCGCTTCTCGTTCATATCAACGACATCTTACGCACACGCA
>NW_017305569.1:2654469-2673790 GCF_001594115.1 Trachymyrmex septentrionalis | reverse complement strand
TTCGAAATTATTTCGAGGTTTTTTCTTCGCTAAATTACTAATCAATACTCTCATCATTTGGAAGACGTGGGACTTTGTTGTTGCCTTACTTCGTTTATTTACTTAGACTAATAATTAGACTAATAATTAATGAGATTGACAACTTCTAAAGTCGGCGCGATAAATCGCCAGTAAAGGAACTTAGTCATATTAATGACGTTTATCAAAATGAGACAATGTTTTACTTCGTTAACACAATCAAAGTAAAAGATTTAGTTGAATACATACATACATACGTATTTCTCGTCGATGTAGACCGTCGAAAAAAGCAAAACAAATTTATAAATATTAGCACAGCTTTAAACATATAATAATAATATTGAGATTTAATATATGCAATATAACATACATGTTATAAAAGCGGAATGATGACATATATGTTATAAATACAGGAGATGGCACATGTGGTACGAGTGGTAAGAGTGCATTATACAAAAATGTAAATCGTACAGTGCATTTTAAAAAATGTACATGATATTTAAATATATGTTACACTGAAAAAATGTACTAAATTTTAATAAATATTTATTTGAATAGTACTCGATTTTTATTAAATTTAAACATATGTTTACTTAATACAAGAATCATTAATTTCAATTATCACTTTTTTATTGAGTCAATTTATTTACTGACGTAAGTAAACATTAAATTAGTACTATTGAAAAAAAATATGTTAAGATTTAATAAATTTTTTCTCAGTATATATGCGCAATACTATATAAGAATTAAATATAATATTTATTTTAAAAAAAAGTTTACATTAAAAATTTTATATCGCGCCAACAATATGTAAAATATTCACACGCGTTAAATTTTATGTACAAATTTTTTTATAATATGATTTACTGATTATCTACAAAAAATCAATATAACATTTGCAATTCTAAATTTTATTAGTGTAATTTATCTAATAAATTGGTATTTTAATACTTTACTACATTAATATTATTACTAATATCTATTATACTGACATTAAATCGCAAATATGCGTAAAAATATTACGGAAAATACGATAACAAACCTGTCAGTATATCTGCTAATTATACAAGCAAATTAATTAGGAGTCTACAGGGACGAGTATTTCCGTACAAATATATCACTTTTCGCTTAAAAAACGATCATTTACACGGGAATTAATAAGATGTGTGTAACCACGAGAGAGATTCGTTTATGAGTAGCATTGATTACTATGTCGGCAGTACCAACAACTATGTCTAAAAAAACTCGCAACTCCGATAGAATTATGAATAATAATTAACAATAATTCGATAGAATTCTTTTTTACAGGTATCAGTTTACTGGTCAGATGTGAATCATTTAATTAATTTTCTTCTCAAAAAATACATTTTGTCCCTTCTTTGGCGCACAGTGATTGCAAATAAATTGCTTGAACTCTGGATCAACAAATACAATTTAATTTTACAGTACTCCAAATTTTAGCAACATTAGCTGTAATTTGTTTAAAAACTACTTTATAAAAACTTTTATATTTTCTACGTAATATAAAATTATCATATTAAAAAAATGTTTATATTTTTATTTCAAATAGCAATAAAAATTCTTATTAATGGCCTTTTATATACAAATTTTATGTAGGAACAGATAAAGGATGAATATATTTTAAAGAGAGAAAAATAAATCTTTTATTCTTCTTTTTACCCAAAAGTATCAACACACTACAATAAATTACTTTCCTATTAATGAATTTTATATTTACTTGTCTCATTGAGGCAGAGTTCAGCCTATATATATAATGCGCTTTATATTTTACACATTACAAACGTTTCAAATTGAATTGACATCACCCGCTATAATCCGTCAGCCACAAGCTTTCATTAAGTACATAGGAATAACATCTTTGGCATTAAATTACAAGTAACAGGATATATCGATTGCTTTCTACTTCGAATAATCCTGTTTAATTAAATCCCGGCACTAACTGCGGTTCCCCATCTAAATATATTTGTTTAAACTTAATTAATTGTCGCGATAGCACGGCAGTCGTCAACAGAAAAAGAAACACGGTGTGATTCGAAGATGCGTGTGTACATAAATACACTTATAATTCTTGTGTAGTTACAGCTAGATATTTCATATTACTTAAACGTTTTTTTCTTGTTATTCCGTATTGGCGAGTGAATCGAAATCTATAGAATTGTTCTATTGCAAGTGTTAAACAAATCGAAACGCTTATGATCGTCATTCGTAATAAATTTACTGTGTTTATAGTATCTATTATTTGTATAATTTCAAATAATGCTCACGAAATAAAAGAAAATGAGTTATCATCAATAAATATATCAGAAAATTGCAGATTATACTTTCTTGGAAATTAATATAAGAGAATATATTGAAAATAATTGTTGCATTGCACAATTTATTGTGATGTGCAATCATTAATTTCAATAGTGTGTTTATGACGTTTGAATAATATTACAAATTTCTAACAGAATCAACGGACTAATTATAAAAAATGACAACCGTTTGCACGAATATTCGAAAAAGCATGTACTTTCATGGGTTTGTGTTTTGTATTCTTAAAATTTCAACACTAAATATATGTTTTGATATATTTATATATTTATACTTTTTTTTATATATCTATATTAAATATATATTAATACTCTCCTTTCAATTAGAACTGTTTAACAGTAAATTATAATATACATATATTTGTGTATAATAGATGAAGTCCATCTCGTAACGTTGTCTTCGCAAACAATCGATAAATTATAAACTTCGTCAATATTCCAACAGAATAACGTCCGGTGTTAAATCTATTTTCTATGGAAAATAATGTTGTATTTGTGCTATCTATCCCTAACGCTACGGCGATAGAAATTTTCTATTCCGTAGCTATTGGCTGACGATTCGTTGCAAATCGTACAATGGGGACAGAGCAACATTCAAGCTCCGACAGATTAGCCACAGTGCTTACAATTTACATTCTAAACGGATTTTTACACAGTCAGAAAACAGAGTTATTTTCGTTCCAGTGTATTATGGACAAATTGCAGATTCTGATTAAATTATGATAAATATTTTTATTTGAATGCGTGGAAATTTATTTTTTTCGACTTTAATTAATTGTGTATAATTTTTAACAAGCTTGTCAAACAGCTACGTAACAATAATTTAATAATTTGAACTATTAAGGATTTCAAAAATATTTGAGACGTCTAATAATCAATGGACAAAAAGAAAAACTTAATAAGAACGTAAGACACAGCAAATGGTGTTTCATAGAATCTTCAAATAAACTGTACAAAAATTAGTTAACAAATTAAATATATTTAATTTAATATGTTTATAAATATAAAATATTTGCAAGAAGAAAATATTCTTTTATAAATTTAAAAAATCATTGTAACTTTATATTAAATCTTTAAAAAGTAATTTAATATATCATGCACAAAAGTAGTATAAACATTAAAAAGAAGTTTTTAATATGTAAATTTTAAACGACATCCTAATCCGCGTTTCAAGATGAAAATTTGTATTTAAATGTTTCATTTGGAAAGCAGATGTACACTATTATTGCTTCGATTAATGAGTGATCAATAAATTTTATCACTTGCATAAATATTATCGCGCATCGAGCAGCAAAAAAATAACAAATTTGCATAGCTTACGGCCGGAAGCATCTTTAACTTTGTAACTTTGTAACTTGACTCATAACTTCGTTTCTTGGATATGCCGTGTATTTCGTTTAAATCTAGAAAACTTATATACTACATATATTTTTCGACGTGCAGGTAGCTGCTGCAAACTGGTCGCAGAATAAAGAAGCGTTTAACTACACATCAATCTTTCATCAATATTATCGCCTTTTCTATTCAATAATGAGCTAAATTAAATTATTCTTCTAATGAACTAATAAACTATAGTAATAAACTATATCGATTTATTATATTTTATAAAACATGTTATGAAACAATGAATGAATGTTCACGGATAAATGCATACTAGTCTAAAGAATTCACAAGAAATGTTTTCCTTGTTCAATCTAATCAAATTTAAATAGATATTAAATTAATTAGAAATTGACATCTTTACACTATATGTGTAAAACAAAGTTTACAAAAAATTATATTATAATCTTGGCTAATAAATAAAACTTTATTCAAGTAAAATAAATAATTTACGACATTTGTGTTATTAAAATGTAACGTCATTTTAACGGGAAAATTAGAGAAAATAAAACCAGGGATATTCTCTCCCATCGTAATAATACAACCGCCTATTTCTTCGTATGCCTTACGTTCATATTGGTGATTTTGAATTTTATGACCTGAGCCTTGAATTTATAACATTTTTAGAACGTGTCGCGAAAAATGCATTCATTATCAGACAAATCACGGATATGGTGTACCAGTCGGCTAATCGCTGCACATCGTACGATTAACGCCTATATTGCCTATATATGGACAGATTTCTTACAAGTCATGGCCCAATCGATCCATCTCAGCCAGGAGAAAATCGACGTCGTCCTCCGTTACAGCGGCACTGGAAATGATGTTCCTGAAGAAGTTGGGCCGTCGATCATCTGGTTGGTAACCAACCATCAGAGTGCCAGCTTGCATCATGCGACCTTTCAGAATTGGACATATCTAGAAGCATAAACAGTTCTCTCTTATTCTAAAATTTCTCCGAAAGAAAACTTCTAAAATTGAACTTTGTTCGGCTTTATTAGACATTACACTTTATATGTTTTTAAATTCATCAAACGCACCTCGCCTAAGATTTTTATTCTCTCCGCGGTATGTGGCATGTTTCGTACGCGCGTAGGTAGATACCAAAAACAGACGTTCACTAATTCAGGTTCGAGGATCAAATAATATTTGTCGGGCATTTGTTTAATCCTTCTAACCATGTACTCCGCCAGTTCCATCAGCCGATCCATGTGCTTCTCGAAACCCTCCGTTCCCTAAATGATAAAAGTAATAGATTCATTTCCCAGTGTTTCAATCGCTGTGGAAATACAGCCTATATGTTACTGAGGATAATGCCGAGGAGAATGTTGACATCTAATGAAAAAGCATAAAATTGCCTTTCTGTAACAATGGATTTTGTACCTTGGCGCGCCATTGCAACCAAAGCTTGAAAATGTCGTTGTGACGCCCGCATTGAATGACCTTATCGCCAGTGTCGTACCTCACGTCGTACAGCTTGTCCGTCATAAACAGATATTCCGCGGACATTTGGTTACAGCTGATCAGTAGCCCCTGCAAAATGGAAACAGCTCTCGCTTTCAAAACATACGAGAGACGGGTGTCTATAACATTTTTCCGATAACGAAGCGTTTCCGGAATTGTTTTGCATGGTTTACGATTGACAGGTCGTCGGAGGAGGAAGAGGGCGAGTCCGTCTGGGTCGATACGATACTTCAACACATGCGCGTGAGGAGGAATACTCAGGATATTGAATTTACAAAATGGCGGATATGCCGCACCAATGTTGCACGCCATTATTCACCACCATTGTTTTAGACAAGATTATTTTTTAGTCGCTTCATCATTTATTAATGTTCTACGTTACTTAGAGAATTGTATATAACGTTGATTTACATAACTAATGAATAATGTATTTTTAAGCTAAGAAAAAAAATCCTCTAATTCCCATATTTAAGCATTATTATTATTGCTTACTGTCTTCTAATGCTAACAAGTAGTAGGGAATAATTATTTTATTATTATAGTCATGAATATAAAAAAATAAATACTTTCACACATACATGCGTCTTGTAGACCTGTATCAACAGATGAAACAACACAATTGTCAATGTTGTATTGTAACAAAGTACATCCTTTGGACATCGCGCTTCAACGTCAACGGCAACGCGGTCCGACAAAAGCACGACGCGTTCTCCCCCGGATATCTCGCGGCAGCCGGTGCACGGAATTTTAATATCCGAAGGGGAAGTTCGGAGTTAGCAATAACTGAGTCGCGTGGGGAGATAGACCCTCCCCGATAGCGCGCGCTGTAGACGGCAACATATGTTATCTCTTAGTTTAATTAAATTCCTGTAGTGCCAAGCGCCCCGGCACGTAGGTCTACCCCTTGGAATGCGACTAGTGTTGTCTCGTTGCCCTTACGCGATGCAGGAATTTCAGTGCTCTCGGAAACAGGGAAGATTTCTACGACACTTTAACCGTGGATGTGCAATGTTACTGTTTATTTGTGCGTATTATTATTTTAGATATTTATTTCTTAACATCTCGCTCGTGTGAGAATAAAATATTAAAGAAGAAAAAATAAAGTGTCAGAAATCGGAATGATATACAAATGACACAAACAAGAAAATAGTACTAATAATATTTTTTTATAGTATTTTCTGTTGAATTAAATTACTGATAATAATTTTTGTAATTTAAAGATTTTTGGTTTTAATGAAAATATTATCTAATTAATAACGTCTAAATTTCGTAACTTACGTCTTCCTTAAAGTGAATACTGGAACATTGAAGCAGAGCTCCCATAAGTTTATGTGGATTCCATGTCACTGAATCAGCTCTGAAAAATCAAACATTGTTGGAATTTCACCAAAATTTCAAATTTTCTTTGATATCTAATTTTTATACTTTTAAAAGATATTTAATTTTTATACTTTTAAATGTGGAATGTATGCCATAAAAGTAAATAATAATGTATTTATGTTTTTCTCCTAAACATCAAAGATATGTATCATTAAGCTTCTTTGTAAGTACAAAGTATAACTTTATGCTAAGAAAAACTCACTTCAATTTTATCTCATTAATAGGAAAGGTCTCTGTGATAACAAAGTGCATCAAATAAGTCGTACATTTTACGAATAAGTGCAGAAAATTATTCTTCTTTTGCCTTATCAGCAACCTGTCGAAGCGAGCCTTCATCGAGCCGACTGAAAAAGCCAGCCGACCTCAGCTGGTCGTCAAACTCTTATCCACTCCCACGGGAACCAATAGGGGATAAAATATGAGTTATCTTCCCGCCGTGCCCACGGAAGGGGGTCTATCAATTCGAGAGAAGAGCTATTAATATAGCCACGGGACCGGATTTAACCCCCTGGTCCTCGGAGACCCACTCCGGCGGTAAAAAACCTCTAACCCTTCTTAATCCTTGAAAAAGCATTGTGATATGTGAGAATCCACATTCACATTCCTCAACCCAAATTTGTGGTTTTGTTTTTGGCGATTAGTGTTGTGCAAAATTATTGAAACATAAAAGAATTAAATCCAATGAAAACTATGACAAATAATAAAACAAAGTGTTGTGATAAATATTTGTTATAAATATCTATACATACAAGTAGATAAAATTATGTGGGATTTATGGAAAATTGAAAAAGTACGTGTTATTTTTTTGTAAAACTTTGCTTCAAGTACGTAAGTTGCGTGCTTTATGATAAATATTTGATACTTGGCAAGTGACATGTTTATCGCGCGCCAGTCCTGCGTGCTGCCTGAACATCCTGTGAATGATACGAGGGTACTCTTGAAGCACCCTTGAAGCGCGATTCGCGTCATTAACAGACGTTGTCCATTATTTACTCGTGTGCATCCTTCTTTATGTTACAGATCGACATACATCTATTTGTTTGAATCAAATAAACCTTTAATTTGTTTAAAACAAATAGAATTCAATCTCTTATAATCTATATAATTTTTATGTAATATTTTTTAAATACAAAAATTAACATTAACGTCCATTTTCTACTTTTATTTATCTTTATTTTTTGTTACGGTTTGCAGAGAACTTATAATCATTTACATTTTTTTATTGTATATATTAAATTTGGCAAGCAAAATAAATATTCTACATTATTCTTTATTTTAAATTTGAATAAATATTGATGTAATGAAAAACTTATTTAAAAGAAAACATTAATTTAGGCAAGAAAGTATTTGTTTGAATTATTTCGTAATTTATCATTTTTTATATTTTAATTATAGTAATAAATTAAAATAGCACTTTACACTTTTTACGTAAAACTTAATATAAACTGTTTACGAAAATTTAGGAGTATTAATTTAGTAGAAAAAAAAGAATTAAATACAAACTTTTTTTCTTTACAAAAGACGCACAGGCCTTACTTGAGAAGCGTGTATAAAGCAAGTGATTAATGCGATTCGCAGCTGAAACTGGCGCATACGGCGCCCCTCCATTCACTTTTAAATTCGTCCAAGGTGCCAACCCCAAAAGCCGCTTGATATATATTACAGGGGATGTTAATTACCCACACCCTTAATGTAATGCACGTATATATGTGAAAGTTCGATAGCGCAAAACTTACATTTCCGACTCAATAATGATTAAAGGAATGCTAATAGAAATTAATCCCTATCGGCAAGTATATCTTTTAACGATAGAAAGAAGATAAGTCTTATGAAAATACAAGTCAGACATTTTCTGTAGAAAGTGGAAGATATCTCTATAATAATAAGGATTAAATAATAATTAGACTTCCTCAAAAGAGATTAAGAGAAACTAGAAACTTGTAATTACGAAGTTGACTTGAAGAAAGTTGAACAAGTGCTCTGAATTTCTACTTTTAACAAATGGCTACACTCCGAACTCTGAACTTCACATACACCCGCACAGTCTTCACCGACCTATCTTTTTAAGAGCGATCATTTCAACTTTACGATGAAGGTGAAATCACAGCGTTCTTTCTCGATTCTGTGTAATCTGGGACGCGGATGCAAAGGGAACAGAGGAGGAGGAAAGAGGACCGACCCGGGAATGAGGGAGGCAGTTCTCTTTGTACGAGTTTAATCCGGCATTGTCAAGGCATGGGCTTTTATTTCAGGCTTGCGGAGGAAGGCACGATGGTGGTCGCGGCGCGTCGATATAAGAGGAGAATTCTGTTCTGCAAATGTGCTCCAGGGAACTGATCCAGCTGTTGCTCATGCGTCGGATCTTTCTATACGCGCCTTTCGTTTGCCATTTTAATCAAGACTTCCAGGAAGGAAGTCCCCGTCGTAGTACAGTCCACGCAGAAAAATGGCAAACGTTCATCTACGATCGAGATAGCGAAAAAAAATCTCGTACTGTGATAGTCTCCAGATAAATTGGAAATATTTGCAGCAAAAAATATACGTTGAAGAGTTTATAAAATAAATATAAAAATTCATTTCAATTATACGAATTTGTCGATTTAAGAAATATCTATTATTATCAGTATTTATTATTGTATCTAAACGTAGATAAGGTACAATGTCCTTATAGACATTCTTGAAAGATACCGCAGTATATTCTGATAAATGAATTGCCATCTCTTTCTGTACACAAATCATTCCCTAGAGACTTCTCACACCGATTTTCAGGTCAGGGATTGTCTGAATCGAGGGAGCAGATGCGCCTGGATGCAAATCGTGGATTAATCTCGCCAACCCCATGCATGTCTCGTCCGTACCCCTGACCCCTATCACGAAGGGTTCCGTTGAATTCGTGTCCACAGATATACAAGGTGAATCACAAGTTGCGCATTTTTTCGCGGATTTTTTTGTAAATATAATTTGTACTGAATTCCGTCTATTAAAACATTCGGTTGATCACCGTATTTTTTCACAATTTTTAATATATGATTAATAATAAATCTAATTTAATTTAATTTACGTGAAAAATGTGTTATCTATTTATAATATAAAAATATATGTTATAATATTTCTCATTACTTTTGAATACTAGTCCAAATTTCTTGTATAATAAAATTATTTTTAATGTAAAAAATTCTCTAATACAATCTGACGCCAACCCCTCGTAGCATCCTAATCGCGGTTTATGCGAGCAATACATTACGGGCTGACTGCCTTCGACTATTCTCATGTAAAATCATTTACAGCGCCTGACGTTCGAATCACAACCATCTTGAAAGGAGCGTATTGATTTTATCCTGTATATGCTATACGCATCGCGTTCGAGGTGTTTTTTAGAGAGAAATCCATTATACGTAAGCCCAACTAAGCTCCAATAAACTATAAAACTCGTGGATGGAATCCCTTACATCGATCGTATGTGCGCGATATTCAGATGCGGGAGTAAATAAAATTGTAAATAACGCAATAAACATTTATAAAATAGATACATAACATTTATAAAGAGACATACAAAATAACAATATTTGATTTAAAAATGGTGACAAATTACCTATGATAAATTATCTATAATAATTTTAATTAAAATAATTCTAATTAAAAAACGATTAACACAAATTAATCTACTTTTTTCACGGTTTAACTGTTAAAATAGAAAATATAAATCAAAATAAATTTTAATATTAAATTTAGCACTCACCGTTCGATACCGGTCAATCTCGGATGTCTGTACTTTCTCGACAGAAGCAGTCCACCACCCCAAGCCGCCTGGAACAGAAATAAATGATTATTTGATGATAGATTAAATACTCGATGATGGAAAAATGATGAGAAAAATTAACATAAAAGATATGCGAAATGTGGGATTTCATTAAGCACTTCTTAATCTGACTTCTAAATCCGGTATTTTCTGAACTTCTTCTGTAACGCGGATATAGTATTGGTGAAACTTCTGCCGCTTCCCACATCTATTATTTAGGTTAAGGTTCTTACTCGTTTGGCATTTACAGCTTAAATCGTGTTTGAATGAGCTTGATTGCATAAGCACATCTAGTTTGAAATGGCACTGCTTAAGTAGAAATTCGAAGTTATTCAGTTAAATTGACACCTCTTTTATTATTTACTATTTTGTTATTACCAGATGTATAATATATGCAAAATGAATTGATAATTAATATACATATTCATGTTCAATATCTAAAAAAAATTTGGAAATAGATAGTGCTTTATATTACGTTTATATTACATTGTATAATTATGAAGATGTTCAAGTAAACACATAAGTTTTAGAACACATAATTTTAATTAAATTATATACAAAAACAAGATAAATATATATTAAATATTGTACATATTTCGTTTTTTTTTTTTGTTTTTTCCGAGAAATGTTACTCACGTCGACATGCAGCCATAGATTGTATTTTTGACAGATATCAGCGATTTCCGGAATCGGATCAAATGCACCAATAACTGTAGTTCCCGCAGTGGCATTCACGAAGAATGGTATATGACCTTTGGCCTTACGCTCCAGGATTAATTCCTCCAGTTTCGATGGAATAATGCGACCGCGTTCGTCACTAGGCACCATCACGCAATTATCCGTACCGAGGCCGCAAACGGACGCACATGATTTCACAGAATAATGGCACTGCAGACATTAATAATCCACGCTGTTGATGAATTATCAATTTCCTCTTATAAGGACGTAAAAAATTAATAAAGTTTTTGAAATTTATGTAATTTTAATCAAAAAAGTGTTTTATACAAATTTATTATCTAATAATTTTTTACGCTACATGTAACGATTCTATTATAAATACTCAATTTTTCTGTAGTTTCTCATTTTCTGCTGACAATTATTGAAAGCTGAATTTTGTAAAGTGTAAGAAAATTATTGAAAATATAGGAACCGTGAATTACATCATTAAACATTTAAATTCAAACACGAACCTGATCGGACGTAAACATAACTAGCTGTCCTCCAATAGCAGAGAGTCCTTTTTCTTTATAGTACGGGAACATCTTATGCCTGGCCGCAAGAAAGGCGTAAAGATTGCTAATAGATCCGCCTGGTGCGAGAATAGAATCGCCGCCGCTCCAGCCTATAAGCTCGCGCATTTTTTGTTCAACAACATGCTCCATTAGAATGAATACAGGAGCGATTTCGTAAGTAAACATATTTGTGTTGGCTGTCGCAGTTAACCATTCGCCAGCCATGGACACTAAATCGAGACCGCATGATAGCTGGTTGAAGAAACGTGGATGTCCTAAAATCAAGAGGAAAAAAGTTTTTTCCCCTCAGAGAAAACTCGCAGTCTGATTTCGTTTGATTGAAATTTCACTAAAGTGCGTATCCATGTCGAAAATTACGCAAATGTAACGAAAAATTAATTACTACTTTGCCGATCAATCATTCTGCCGATCGTGACTGCAGTGATTGTTGACAAGTGGTTCTTAATAGCAAAGTAATTAATAATTTTGACATGGCACGTGTCCAAGTTATATTGTGTTGTAATGTCGACCTTGTAATGTCGAGTAAGTTAAAGGCATGCAAGAGGAAAGGCGGCAAAAGAGAGATTTAAGCTCCTCCCGAGTACGTTGTCATCCGCTCGGCTGAACATCGCGCGAGGATCAGGCCTAATGCTTCTATTCGATGGGAGCCTAGCCTTCTGATGCAACTAGGGGAGCGAGTACTTTATTTTCTCTCTCTTTCTGACATAAATGCCTAGACATTTCAGCCTTCTAATCCGCTATTTGCGTTCCGCGTTAAACTCATTTGGTTTAAATCGGTATTAAAAAAATATTCATAAAAAGAAGAAAATGCAAAGAAGCTACAAAGGAGAGGAAAATGATTGATCGAAATTTAAGAAAAACATTTTCTCGTATTTTCTTCCATATTTCACCCGGAAACAATCAATGGAACTCAGACATCACATAAAAGAACCCTACGAATACTATCACCTTTTTTAGGATAGCGTAAATCCCTTGATCCTTGAAATATGATGGATTCACTTCTTCGAATATCCGGTATCGAAAAACTTTGACCCTCGTGTGTGCTCGATAATCTTATGCTTTATCTCACGCTTGTTGATATATGAGAGGCGTTGTATAAAACATTAAACGGACATAAATATCTCAAATTGATATTGCAAAAATTATTTTAAATATTATTTTAAATACATTAAATAGCATTTATATATCTAAGAGAAATCGAAATTTTTAACACCGATAATATTATTACAAGTTTATGAGAAATAATAAGTAAACGCGTTATTCGTCTATTTAATCACACTTTAATCTTCTGATTTTAAGCAATGATTGACGCGTGGTATCACGAGCTACGGACATTGCCCTTCACTGACGGCAACAGCCTGGGATTCGACGCGTGGTAAAGTCGAACCGACGTTAAAGGCCTAGCAGGATAATCTCCAATTCTTGTCGGAGGATTCTCTTCACAAACGCAGATCACGTATTTTCATTACAGGAATTCTATTAATGGAAAACGATTATGCATAAAATAATGCGAATATTGCTTAAAAAAAATGATCACGACTATAAATCGAAACGAATGATATTCTTATTAAATGTATGCTTTATAATTTGATATAGAAGAAGGTGATACAATTTTGAACATGGTACAATTTTGAACGAAATAAGATTTGAATTCAATTTTCGAAGATTCAAGTTTAATTTTTTCCTGTTTGGTATTCTTTAATATTCTCCGCACAATGAGAAAGTTATCGAACTTAAACTTCAAAAATTGGATCCAAATTTTGTTTTGTTTAGAATCATATTTGTACCATATTTGAAATCGTGCCACTTCTTTTATACTTTTTATAATCTCTATAATACTAATAGTTTATGCTACTTCTGCTCTGAACATTTATATTGATTGCAAATACCTGAAAGACATTACTTTCTCATCCATCTTGAAAGAAGTTTCGACTACTTCAATAATCTTTGTAAATAGCTACATAAACCATCATCGATTGAAGCACATATCAACGGTTTGACACGAAAATCGTCTCAGACACGATATCAGATGGTGGTATTTGCCGTTTGTCGTACTGTTATTCGCAATTATTTCGGTCCGTGGATCGTGGCACGCGTCCGGTCGAGGGGGTCTGCGAGAAGACGATTTTCTCTCTTCTTCCCGTCTGGCAGGAGCGACAGAATAGCGTCCTAGCCAAGGGTGGAACAGGATTCGATGGTCCGAAGCGCCCGCATTTTGCGCGTCACACGCGTCGCTGCTCGACTAGATTGTTTGCAGAGGCTCTCAAACGACTGCACGCGTACATACCGTTCAGGAAAAACAAACACGTACGACCAACTGGTGCAAGATAAGCCGCTTTGCGTTATGTAGATTTGTGTCGCGAATTCAGGATTGTATAAAGTTCTACCAAATTCTTGTGGAAATTACACTGAATTAACTACTCTCATATTATTAGCTGATATTTTCGTTTTTTATTTATACAATTTCTACGTAATTTTTGGATGTGGACGAATAAGAATGATGATGAAACGAAGATTGATGTAATAAGTTTTGAGTGAAATAAACTGATTTACAATATAAATTCAAAGAGATTATGTTTGGTTATATCTTATTTCTTTTTGCAATCATATGTTTGCGTTTAATTAAATGTTTAACATTGACTGTGTATCTATACATTTTCTATTGCGATACAATAAACGATTTGTCTCAACCGCGGTTGGTTCTTCGAAGCGATTATGCTATCCAAGGAATCATTTTCCGACTAATTTGCTCCTGCCCTCGCATAGTCGGGAAAAAGAGAGAACGCAAGGAGAACCTGCTTTGAGCAGGCTGCGGTGATATATTATAGGGCTCAGGATTTGTATGGAGCGAAGTGTGTAACTTGGGCTTAACATTAATATTGCGCAATCAATCATATTGCTCATAAGGAAAGTAACATTGTGCTTGGCGTTGTTGTTATATTATAAAGCATATTATAAAGCATTTTGCAAAACATTATATTGTAATATGCTTCTTTTACGTCTTTTATTCATATTGTGAAAAATTGTAACTTTCATTTTATTAAAAACAATAAAATCAATAGGCTCTAAAGAAAATTCTAAAAAATAATAAATAAAATGCCAAGCAAATGTCCAAGAAATTTAATGAGTCTCTATCAATTTCCATTGTAAATTGTAGTCTCGGTAGTATAATCTCATGTTAGCATTTAAAAAAAAATTTTTTTTAAATTATTTTTAACCTTTTGGGTCGGCCGTTTTAAAACGAAAAATATTTTTTTTTTTTTAGTTAACTTAGTAATTTAATGACCAAGATTAACTCGGACATCACCACCACGTTTTTCTCGCTTTTTATGTTATTAGTTTATACTCGTATGCGCTCATTATATAATTTTGTTAATATATATTTTTTTATACTGAAAAGGATCTTGACCGTAGGTCGAAACGTACGTTTAATATTCACTTTGAATTAATGGTATTAAAATACACACTAATAACCAGTGTCGACTCAAATTGGCATTTTATTTATTACTTTATAGAATTTCATTTTATTACTAAAACATATAAATGTTTCTACTGAAAGATAGGAATACTCTGTAAATTATTTTACGTTTTGAGAAAAATGTATCATAATATCTAATTATGTATTTTAATATCTAATAACGTTATTATGTAGTAATAAATTTTATAAAATTATTTTTTTCCAATCGGATAATCTATAAGAAATCAGGTGCAATGTTTTTTTATTCTGCCAATAGGAACAAATGCGGACTGCGTATTTTAAATGTTTGATACGTTCGATCTTTTTTAACAAAAACCATCATCGTCGGAATAGCTCCCACGTGATACGGCGATTTTCGCATTCCGTGACGAACCGATTTGCGCATTCCACGACGAACTATCGATATCAATTTAAATTCCTCCTCTGCAGCTCGATGCTGCCGTGCAAAAGCTTCGCGAAATACCGCTACCCCTATATCGCGTTGTACCCTCTGCAGTTGGGTTTCGCCCCTATTTACTGTTTCCCCTCTATCCTTCTAAGGAAAAATCATGTAGAAATGGCTCTTAATTACACCAATCCTATTGAAATTTGCCACCCCGATAGTGCCACGTGCAAACTTATGTTAGCAATAACATTGGTATTTTCATATCACAGCTATAACATAAAAAAAAATTTAAACAATTCTATTTTGAATTATGGTTATGTAAGGAAATTAAATCTATTAATTATTTTTTAAGTTATTGTATTATTGTATTACTTTATGTTACAATTTTATAATTGTTTCATTCTCCACAAGCAATTGTAATCTGTGAATAAAAGAAAGATCATCCAATTCGATATTGTTTCATATATAACAATGAAAATACAGATGACAGAAATGGATTACGCAAAGTGTCCTGCAAAGAATATTCGATATGTATGTTATGTGACCTAGAAAAAGAGTTACATTCAAGCCGATAACCTTCAGCTTCTTTTCAAGCAGCTGGAATTTCGATATGTCACAGATTTCTAGGATTTATACAATTGTGGATTGTAGCATTATTAAACATACGTTTTGTTAAATTCTGTTACGACACTTTAATGAATATGTGTTGAAGACATACATAAAGATATGAATCATAAAAATTTTATTAATCAATTACAAATTGATTATAAATATCGTCATTAACAATTTTCCAATAAAAATATCTTTCAATATACACTATTCATATTGTTTAAATACTTTAAATTAATTTATATATTGTAAATTTCTACTTTTCTATATTATATTTTTTTATTTCAGAATAGCATTAGAAAGTTCTATATCGTTGCAAATATATTTTTATCCTTAAAGTGCTACGCTTATAGTCACGAAAAAAACAAACTTAAATTTTTTTAAAAAGAGAGAAAATGTATGTGTAGATTTATATAAAAAGTGCAGTATCTGAGATATCTTGCGATTTTGAAAAGGTAGTTTCGAGAAAAATTCGATCGAAGTTTCAAGTGCAGTCTACATTGAATATTTTTCAACTTACACAGTCATCTATTCCAGGATTATGTAGTACATATACTTTTAAAAATACAGCGTTTGAAAAATCGATTTTTTTCAAAATTTCTGACTAGGCGTAACCACTTAATGTTTGTTTAAATATCCAGATTGTATTGTTTTATCAATTGTACTATTATTATCGATATCTATATTAATAGGTTTGATTTCATAAACCATTTCTGACACCGTATCGTTATCGACATCTTTCAACGTATTTCTGATATATCCGTCCTTCTAAAAGAACTACTTCTACGTTGATATATATCAGTTGATATTCTTCATGGCTAGAACATTTTTCTATAGCCGAGTGTAGATCTCCCTCCTTCGCTCTTCCAAACCTGATATGTGAAGGGCTCCCGAATCTTGCGGTATATAATCTAATAACAAGTTTTTGTCGGCACGTATCGTGCACGCGCCCTTCGATAACGGGGGGATGATCACGCGGCCCTCGCTTCCTTTTACATAGGCTGCGGACAAACGGGATTCCTGGCTAAGTTTAGTTAGGTCTGTCCTCTATTGTGCATTACCATCCATTCAAGCTGGTAATCGAATCCTACCGAGATAGCGAACTTTCGCACGCTGGGAGATTCGCGGTTGACTTTTGATATTCCATCCTTTATATTGCTATTCAGTCGCATCGATAGATCGACGTTATTAAAATAAAATTCTGTAAGCTAAAACTCGTTCATATATTGGATGCATTTATCTCGTTATTCGTGTTTTATTAAAGTGAACTTAGCTTTACTTAAAAAGATCAAAGAATAATTTATTTTGTATCGTGTAAAGTTTATGATAAGAGATTTGCGAAATTGACAAAAAAATTAAAAAAGAATTAAAAAGAATTACATTCTCATACAAAGACAATAAATAATATATGTATAAAAAAATTAAATATATGTATATACTTTCTAAATTTTTTGTTTTATATATTTATTAAAATGTTATTAAAATATTCGTGTGACAAAATCTAGTTGATCATTAAATATTAAAAGAAGGTTTTTCTTTACATAAATATATACATATAAAATAAATTTTTTAACTAACTTAAATATTTTTAAAAAGAACTTATGCAAAAGTATAAAAATAACGAAGTAAAAATATATGTAGCTTTTTCTAAAAGATGTTTTATTATTTCCAATAATACGAGATGTGACATAAAAGAGGTGGCACGGAAATATCTGTTCTATAGTTATCGTGAACGTCTGTCCATTTATTACAAACGACGTCGGTGTCTATATTTCGAGGGTTGGCCGATAGCCGTCGAGTTTCATTGGCAGTGTCTGTCGCTACCTTATCTTCACCCTTGCGAGCGCGTATGCTAAATTGAATATGAAATTATGTGACTTATCACCCTAAGGGATAGGAACGTGCGATAGCACGGCGTTAAAACGCTACTCTTGATAGGGATGTGCTTGCACTTTTTGCAGTATTTTTTGGTCCACTATCTCAACGTCATGCATTTTGTGTTTAACGTTGACATGAATTTGAATAATTTTGACGCATAAATATTTTTACTGTGTATGTACACACTAAAAAATAAGTCTACTAAGAGTTTCTTTGCGTGCATATGAAATAATTCTAGAAAGCTATAGAAATACAAAAAATAGAAAGACTTCCCTTCGGTAATAAAAGTCGGAGACGAACGAATGACTGTTTGGTAAAAATTACGTTTGGACGTAAATATTTACATTCTTATAAAGTGTACCTGTTTTTTTATAACGTTGCTAAGTGCTTCAGATTCGAAACATTTCAAGACGTTTCAACTAAAATAAAAATCTTCCTACAAACACATACATTAGATGACCATAGTCGAAATATTCTGTATTATATAACAGAATTGTAATAAACTTGAATTTGCAAAGTAATTCAAAATTGTTCATTGGTTTATTTATTCTAAAAAATTCAAGCTTTTATTGTTATTTTTAATAACAAAAAAATTAGTTATAATTATACTTTTTAATAATTGTGCGACGGCTGTTCTCTTTAGAGCATATACATTTATTTTTTAATATATAAAAACTCTAATATTAATTAAAACAGTAAAGTAATTTATACATTTATATGTCTATAATCTAATTTCTATTAGTTTATTCTCTACTGTTGAAAAGATTTAAATAGTATTTATTTGATTTTAAAATTACAACATTATACACTTGTAATATCACTTATTTACACAATTATAAGTATTTTGCTAACAGCCAACTCATTCACAGACATGGTTAATGAATTAAAAGTTGTTTTATTTAAATTTTATTATTTGTTTTAATATGAAAGAAAACAGAAATAGTTTGAATATTCTTACCGGTCTTCACTTGATACTTCAAGGTTGTAGAACAATCTAGTAAGAGTTGTTGGAGAGTCAATCCGGTGTCAGGAATTTCTAAATCGAGCAAACGCATCATATCGGCTGGATGATGAAAGTCGAGGATCTTCGCATTTCTATCATTCGTTGATTTGACGAAGTCCAACAGGATGTCCATTACCTTCATCAAAAACTCTCTAGTCGCCGGATAACTCTCTGCATTATGCGGCAGAATGTCTGTGAACAAAATAAAAAATTGCAAGCGCGATTTCTTTGTATCGTTCACTTGTTAAATAATGATTTTACGATACTATCAATAAAAAAAATATGTAATGAGCGGCACATTCATGCATCCATAGATTTGATTGAATCGTTAATGAGCTTTC
>NW_017305569.1:2646865-2654369 GCF_001594115.1 Trachymyrmex septentrionalis | reverse complement strand
ATTTATATAATATTAATATAATATTTATATAATAATTATTATATAATAATAAAGGTGCAATACAATGCAATAACTCTCTAATTGTTGGGATCAAGTGAAATCTCTTCTACCATAGCAATTAATACCGCACTGATAAGATTCCTTTCGGCTGTCATTCAACCTACCATCTTTGATAGCATGGCATCCTTGAAGACAACGCGCGATTTGAATGATTTCACCTCATCAAACAATTGAAAGTATAGACCTATATTGACACACTCTCACTTGTTTGGTGGGATGACACCATCTTGTGTATATTTTTCTTCTCTCTTCTCCTCTGTTTACAGCGAACCTGTCTGATATCTTGACACTATGTTTGTCTATTAATACAATAGCATGCAATTTATTGCGCTATCATGCACGATACAAATTATTTCAATAAATATAATTTTTAATATAAGCTTTATTCCTTTATTTAATTAATATCAGAAATTCTGAAAACTATCTCTTTATACTAAACTTACTTAATTTATTATTAAACTTATAAAATTATTAATAAAATTATAAATAAAATTATAATAATATTCAAATATATGATTTTTAACTTTTACAAGCTATTTAAAATATCAAAATTATTTTCACAATCGCGAGCAAAGTATATTACACTGTTCCCTAATAATACATATGTATATATGTGTGTGTGCTAGCTGGATCATTGAATCATACAGATTCAATGAAGACAGAACAAAGTCGTTGCAACATTTCAATGCGCTCGTGGTAAATCCTCGGTAAATTGAACTGTCCTTCTATCGTAGCGTAACCATAAAGTATCCCATGAAATGAACCATCCCCTCGTTTTCCCATTGCATTAAGATGATCCCATGGATAAACAGCAGAGCTATTATGAGACTTTGCTTTTAAATTATTATTTAGCATTTTAAGACGGTAAGGTACGAATGAGATTTCTTATCAAAATATACAATTACATTTTTATTTTTATATCTTTTAATATTGTAAAAACATATTGTATTTCATTATTTTAAAATATAGATTGATAACATTTTATATAAAAGAAATGCCAGAATTTTAAGTTTATACGTTATTGTGCTTCATCAGTTTAATATAAATTTAAATAACAATTTTATTAAATTTTTGATCATATAACAAAAATTAATTTAAGCTCGAGTTAATATTCGAGAGAAAATATTTTCTAGAAATAAAAATTTTAAAAGACAGTCCTTGGCTAGTATTATTTTTTTCTGAAAAGTTTCGCTCTTCGATAAGAGTATTTTTTCAATCATGATCATAAGGACGCTAAATAAAAGCTGACTGAAGAAAGAAGGGCATACGAAAACTTATGGTGAATTGCCTTGAGCCTATAGTTAGACAAGGAAAATCCCCGGCTTCCAGCGGTCGGATTCAACTAATCCAGCTCCATCAATCTAATGTCCAAAGACCTCCGCTTTTTTCTCGAGGTTTATAGCACTTTTCGAGATACAAATAAGCCCGTAGCAGTCTCAAGATTTCGTTATGTTATAGGCATCATCTAATTGGTGTCTGTGTTCTATTTACTAATTAACACTTTTCGTTAGAATATGTAATATGCTGTTTGTCCGAATATGTAACTAATATATACAGTTTTAAATGCGATAATTTTACACGTATTCTAATCCTATATATGATATTTTATTGATTTTCTCAAATGTATCGCGGAATCGATATATCTACTGTATAATTATTTGGTACCAGATGTGTCTAGACCCTCGCGTTTCGACTTTAATCAAAGTGCCTTCTGAGGGTAGTTACACGTGGCAATTAGTCACACCGATTTATAAGCCGGATTACGATCTTAATTTATAGTAATACTGCAGATTTCGTGGTACGACGTAATTCACTTACGTTTTCAAATTAAATTCTCGTTTTCGCGCGAGATTTATGATCGTTAATTGTTTAATAAAAATTATTCTTTGAAATTATTCTTTAAAAGAATCCATTGAAATATTCACATTTCTACAAGCGGCACGCGCATATCGTTATCGGTCGCTAACACTTCTCGAACAACGAGGATGACAAACCCTTCCGTCTCCCTGTGGCGTGTAATCTGTCCTCAGCCACTCGGCACCTACCAACCTCTTTAGAATAATTCTAAATCCTCTATTATTATGCACCCTTCCGACCGACAGACCTTACGAAATTAGGACAATATTGTGACTCTTGGATTTTGCTCAAAAAGCCAAACCTGCGTTTGCGTGACATAGAATGTATTAATGTAATTTTTTTTTTATTTTATATATAAATTTTGAGTGCCAAATAATGCTAATGAAATATTACAACAATTATTATTATTATTATTACAATTGTAGTTTAACATATATGTAAGTGAGAAGCGGCATTCATGCACCACACGTTTAACATATTAGTTGTCCGCGAAATATTTATCTTTTTATCAAAACCATGCAGTGATACTCTAATATAATAGATATTAACTAAAAACGCTCTCATAATTGTCACTTACCCGAATACTTTAAGTTGCAATGCTCTTTAGAGAGCGAATAAGTGTTTTCGGAACTCATTAGTCTGGTAGGTGAATGCGTTCGTGCGAAGTTCTGAAATCCAAAGTAATAACATTCCTTTTATGATACGCTTTGCACACATACATAATTTTTAATTTAATTGGATTAATTTCTAGCAAATATTAAAAATAAATTTCTATTAATCAGAATATTTATTAATCAAGTTAATTTAAATTAAAAAATCACTTATATAAATTAACCATATTAATTGTTATAAATATCGGCAATCGTGTGCTGGAAACTAAAAAATTAACACGGTTAGCTTAAAAATCCCTAATTGTAGTTACGATTGAAATCAGAGAGATAGACATTGTCGACAATGTTTTCACAAACATTATGTCCATCGACTGGTATGCAATATGTACAATTCACTCATTGACATATAAACATTAGAGATATGTAACTTCCGTGTACTATTATGAAAAGTTTCGGTTTGTGTTGTACAATTTAAATGTAATACGTATTCGAAAGATGAGTGGAATCTGAGGAATTATATTCCTTTGTAAATTTCAATTGATTTCACCGATCAAATATAAAAATAAGGACATAATCATAATGAAATAAAGGTATTTGATAAAGACATTGTCAATGTGTCGAACTCTATGAGCATCTAAATGAGCAGACGTAATGAATGACGTGCAATGTGGATGCCTTACATATAAGTATTCCTTGATCGCTGTGATTTTAGTGCCGATCATTTGCACATTGTCCATGTCTCTGCTTGTGTCCCTCGCCTCAACAGTTCCTACAACAATCAACAATAGATTTCGCTTCAGTCACGACGTACTGCGGCGTCGAGTCTTCGGCGAGTTTCAGCGTGATTGCGAAATTGTTAAGCGAAAATTGTCGTGGTAACCACGATAGGCTGAGCGACCGAAGAAACATGGACAGAGAGCAGTTTGTGGACTTTTTTAATTAATTCCTAGAACACAAAGCTTTAGCACTTTCATAATCATATCGAAAAGTATATTGCAAATTCCATGCTAACCGATCCATATTTATTCTTTTCTCAATTAAACATGTGTTTTTAAAGCAAAAGCAATAATACTTAAAATAGGCTCTCTGAAACCATATATAAAAATATATAGAGAAATAAAGCATACATAAAAATTAAAAAATTTAAATAATAATTAATAAAAAATTAATTTAAAAAAGAAAAAAATATACTATTATGTAAAGAATTATAAACAAATAAAAGATGGAATTATTACTCAAATATAAAGAATAAAGTTAATAAAAAATATTTAAAAAATAATATAATATAACGTAGAATATGTAATTGCATAAAAATATGTGTATAAGATAGTTAAAAAAATCCTTGAAAATTCTAAAAATCGTGCTTTTATATTGTTTATAGAAGTAAATTTTTAGAAAAAAATAAAGAAAGAAATTTTAGTAAGTAAAAATACAATATATATATTAAAAAGTACAGATCAATCATATTCAATCGGATGCTATCGCAGATGGAAAACAAAAGAATTCGAACTTATAATAAGTATAATATACATATATAAAATCGTGAGGCATAGAATTGAACACAGCAAACAACGAATAAAATTTAGTTTATCATTAGCTATGTTCAGCAGAAAAAGCAACTTTGCAACTGTTGTAAGACTTAACAATGACTACTTCTTTTCCTTATTTCCTCACGGATTAATATTATGAACCAATCATATTAAAAACTTATAACAGTTGCAAAGATGCTTTTTTTATGAACGCAGCTATTAACTATTCTAAAAATACCTAACCATAGAGTGAGTGAACTCAGACTATAAATCACTCTTTGTGTTCTAAGTTTACTTAAAAGGCCTTCTTGGATTTCTCAAGCAATCAGAGATCGCTTTGCTCTCTGAATCAATAGAGCGGTCCTGGAAGCATGAGAAATAAGCTGGAAAAAATCCGAAAGAGATCCACCAATTCTTTTATATAACATTAAAACATGCACTAGAAGAAAATGTAAAGAAGAGATTAAAATGTTTATGAAACGTGCATGATTAATGAATGTATTGAAAGAAAGAGTGTATGATATTAAATACTAAGATATATTGTTATCATTTATTTATTTGTATCAATATATAGACGCTTTTTATATTTTAAAGTAAAGAAAAACACGCATGTATATAATCTATATTAAGTTTTCGAATAGAGTTTAAGAAATAGATAAACCTTTTTTATTAACAAGTGGTACTTTAATTTGATAATTTTTAAAAAATCGCAACATTATTGTGTGTGTGTGTGTGTGTGTGTGTGTGTGTGTGTGTGTGTGTGCGCTTAGTAATGTTATTTTTATTTCACATTTTAATTTCTTCTTCAGTTTTTACGTAAGTATCCATTTTCAAAAAATCATATGTGTGTGTGTGTGTGTGTTTTGTGTTCTTAATATTATTTTTTATTTTGCATTTTAATTGCTTCTACAATTTTTTTTCTGACGATTCCGTAGATACAATTTAATTTTAAATTTTCGAAATATATTATTTGCTATCCTTGCAGAAAAAAGATTATTGTGATAAGTATTTGAAAAATTTATTTTTACATATATAAATGTTAAAATTTTTTGCAACTTCTATTTATTAATTTTTTTGTTTATTATTTAAAAAATCTCTTTCATTAACAGTTATCATTATATTATCATACATCAAAATTATTATACACATTCAAATTTTGTTATTATTAACTGACTAATTTGCTTTGATTCCAATAATTTTGTTAAATATGCATACTGTATAAACTCTTTCCAATTCCATATCTTGTAACTTTATAAATCATTATAATTTTTTTTAACATACAAAATAATACATTATCAAGTCAAACATTCCTCAATAATTTTGTAACACACATCACAATGTTACACAAAAAATTGCAAAATAGTAAGAAGAAATAATTTATTTACTAGAGTACAACCTTTATCTACTCACCTAATCCTGCCTTCTTCTTCGCCGGATCTTCTATGCGGCCGGATGGCTTAACTTATGGTCTCAGCGGAGGTTAGATTTTGCCCCGTAACAAACGTAGGTTTTAGGGGTGAAATGCCGACGGAGTAGCAAAGCGACGACGGGCTTCAGGGTGGTTTCCAAGGGACTGCTTCGTATCGAAAACGCCTGGACGACTCTCGAGCTTCGGCCTGACTCGGCCTGCCTCGAGCCTGCCTGACCCAGTTTCATCTCGCGCAACCTACGCAGCCACCCTCCCCAATCGGGGGTGCTTTTACGTAGGCGTGGCCGTGTCCAGACGACTGGTGGGAGTTGAAGGGTAAAACATAGTAGTAGATACCAGGGCGTGTCGCCATTTCACCAATCCCGAAGCGAACGTCACTTTTGACGTCAGAGGGAAGAAGAGTGTAAAGGAAAGCGAACATGCCAATTTTTCTTTTTGTTTATTTTTTTGTGTTTCCAGAAATCTTTTTGTTTATCCTATTCGCGTGTGGTTTCCGTGACAGAACTATCTGTTACTATACTTTTGTGTATTATTCAATTCACCTAAGGTCATTGAGACGAAAAAGGGTTCAGCAAACAGGAATTTTAGGATCTCCAGACTACTGATGAAAGATGGAGATAGATTGACGTTCAAGATGATTCTGAGAGATGTGTCTATAAATTTCCAAGACATGCATATTTCAATAGTTATGTCATATATCCTTTACATCGTTGCACTTGAAGATGCTTGATAAAATGTTAAATGTACAAACATAGAAAGTTATTAGTTTTAAATAATGTTGCAATTTTAAGCTTGTTTATAATCTTAGGAGAGTTAATAAAATAATATTCAAGCTGTTAAACTCATTAATCATTTTATTGTCTTATAAAATTATAGTACTACTTGCAGCTTTTTAAAAAAGGATAATTATAAAAAGAAGGTACAACTAAAAAGAAATAATAATATTATTATAAATAATATAAAATAATATTATAAAGAAACAGTTATCTCTCATTCTTTAGTCTTTCAAAATTTTTTGTCAGCTTCAAATTAAATAAAATCAAACATTAATAAACAGATCACTTTATATTAATTCTCTTATAGACTAAATCTCTCTCTAAAGTAGTAATCAATGTGTCATCGATTTACCAATCAGAGGACAATGTTGAAATGTTAAGTTTATATCTCCACGTACATCTAGAACAGAAACGGAACGCTCATTAAAGTGCGCAACGGGCTACCATAGAAGAATCTAATTGCTGATGGTCCGATTTCTTCCGCAGAAAATGTCGCGACGCCTGCGTCGTCTTCCGCCGACAACGGGGGTGGATCGGGGCTGAAGAACGTGAACAGGTAGCAAACAGGGACAACGTTACTAGAAGAGGAAGAAACGATTATGGTTACACCGGCAGGGGTGGAAAGGACAAAATGGACGACAACCAATAGAACGCTGGGACAAAATGGCCGTCGGTGAATTTAATCAATACCGTTCTCCGTTGTAGGTGGAAGACAGGACGAGACCCAGAAAGGGCCAGGATCGTAACTAGTGTATTTCTCTCGCGTACTTCTCTTACTGACGTCGGTATATTTTGCGTTTCGTGTAGGCGTGTAAATCTTCTATGTGGGTGAAACCTATGTAACATGACCTATGAGAACTTACTATTCTTGCAATACCGTGTCGATGTTTCACTTTACAATAAACAAAATCAGAATTTGTACGAGTATCAAAACAGATTTCTATATAACAGTTTCTAATTAAGGAATATATTATAAAGTATATGAAAAATCCCATACATACATTTATACTAAAACTGCAAAATTTTATATTAATATTTTAATTCGATTGTTTTGTAATAATTGCATTTTTGTATCTAATTAATTATTCTTTTCTTTTGAAATAATGATATAATGTGAAAGTATCGATTATATGCCGATAAAACACAATTACCGCTAAATGTAATTATTCCAAATATGATAAGTAAATTATGTGACATTAAATTATCGCGCGCCCCGAATTAATTCCAATAATAATTTTATTC
>NW_017305569.1:2644557-2646765 GCF_001594115.1 Trachymyrmex septentrionalis | reverse complement strand
ATATACATATATATATTTTTTTTTTTATTAAAATAACATTATTTAATCTTTTAAGTTTTTTAACAAACAAATAATTCAATTCAAATCTAATACGTTAAATTGATCTGACTGATTATGTATCATTTGGAGATTAATAAAATTAATCTTACTGAATCATAACATTACCGTTCTTAAATCGAATTTCAATTAAATAGTCATGTATATGAATTCCTACAACCGTAGTGGAAGACAGTAGTTATGTCTGAAACAATGTCGCTGTTCACTAGCTCGGTTGTCATGATGTATCAACAAGAAGGAGTATTATCGCCGCTTGAAAAGCTTTAGCATGAAGTTTCTACAAGCAGCAACTATCAACTCGAGGTGACTGTTTTAAAGAGAAGATCCAAATTGTTTCACACTATGGCTGGCAGGGAAAGGAGTAGGTCGCCGATTTAATGGAACGATGTAGTCGGACAGCATCGATCCCACATCCACCTTTCATCCTTAAAAGAGAGCAACTCAACCACAAAAATGCTCTGACAATCTTTCCATTCTTCATCTCTTGAGAAACTAAAATCGAATTAACATGTTCCGTGTTACGTTCGGAAAAGGATTCGTCTAAACAATTAAAAATGTATACAATTAAAAATTTGTTAACATTAATTTATTATGATACCTTTACCTCATGTTCCTTTTATCTCTTCTGTAGAGATTTCTCATATTAAATGTAACATATTTTGTTAAACATTTCATAGTAAATACATTTTGATAGGTATTTTTATTATTTATGGGTCTTTAGAAGTTCCAATACTTCCGATAATTAATCATTGGCAATTTTTATAAAATTTATTTCTTGCCAAAAGTTAAATTACTATGTTATAATTAATAACTATTTATGCTCCTTTTTGCATTATTTATACATGTAAATTTTATGATGCACAACACATTTGTACGCACATTTAATTTCACAATTTATTTATTCACAAATTTATCACGACATCGTCAAATATAAGAATTTTTTTGTAGATATATTAAATATAAAAGGCAAAGAATAAAATAAAAAACTGGAAACATAAATTAAATTTTTTTATAAAATATAATATTGTTTACATTCTTTTAATAGCACCTACAATCTTTTTTCTCAGTTATTTCTTACTAAAAAATTTCCGTCATTTAATGTATCTGAAAAAAAATCAAACGGGCAAGTACAGGTTTAATTTATCTGATTTAAATGTAAAGCTGTCTACTTTTAATAATTCTATTATTATTTAATAATTCTATTAAATTTTTAATATCTATTCTCGATTTATTATTCCAATAATACCATAAAAATCAATATATGACAATATGTAATTTTTAACGACACTATATTGCTATATTTTATTGATAATAGAATATATACGTTTTTCTGTGCATTTAAAAAACATAATTCGTTTATTTCATTAAATACTTATTTTTATTATTTGACAAAATAATAAATTATATCTTGTCTTTGCTCTTAATGCTACAATTTTAATTACTTTTATCTGTTAAATTATGTAAATTTTTAAATAGTACTTAAAATTAAAATATTAAACTTACAGATGTAATTTTTTATTTATTTTCAAAATTTAATTTGTACAATTACGCAATTTAAAATTTAAAAAAGTAACAAGAATCATAATAGTAAAATCAGAATAATAAATCATATAATTTATTATGATATAATAATAAATAATTTAGAAGTGAAAATTATGACTTACGAAATTCTACAACTTTTGTAATGTTTGTTCTATGGTAATGTAAAACATACTTGTAAATATTTAGACTATCATATTAATAGCCTAAATTTTTTATTTTGTTTAAAATTTGAAATATAAATTTAAATATAACGAACAGAAATTGATAAATTAAATCCTTTATAAATAAGCTGCAAATTTTTAATTTTTGTACAGATTTGTATTAATAAATTTGTACATAGAAATCTGATTATTTATTACAATCTCAATTTTATAAAATAATATATAATAATTGAATGTAAATAGATGTAATCTTTTATAAATTAATATTATTTGATTACAGACTGCCATCATTACATAATATATATATTTATATTTTATATATGCAAACTCAGATAATTTAATTGACAATATAGATAATAGAATCAGTAAGTTTAATCTCGTTTAATTTTACATGATTAAACCGAAATTTGCCAACTCGTTTTGTTATTGTAAAATCTATATATGTTTA
>NW_017305569.1:2614740-2644457 GCF_001594115.1 Trachymyrmex septentrionalis | reverse complement strand
ACACACACACACACACACACACACACACACACACACACACACACACACACACACACACACACACACACACACACACATGTGTCGTAAAATTTTTATCTAATATATATTTTCAATAACTTATTTTATTAATTTAAACTTTATTTAATTTAAACTCGCTTTATAGAATGAAATGTACGGAGATACATTTATACGTATGTGTAAGTAGTGACAAACAATAATTTATTTAGTTAAAATAATTATTAATTATTTTAATAATTCACTGATTAATTTAACTACATTTCTTTTTTTTAGTGGATTTTTTCTGAAGTTAGAAACATTTGTATCCACGTCAGAGAGTTTTGATATTAGTAGTGTTTGACATATATAAATGTTACTCAAATATGTGTTAACAACATTTAACAAAATTCCTAAAAGAACAACTATATCACAAAATAAAAAGAGCAATTGGGAATTAGCACTAGATTGTGCACATTATTTATTAAAAAATCTATCGTACTTAGACGTTTACATTAAAATATGTACATGCTCCGGATAAATTTTTAACCATAATTAATGAAACGTTATAATAATGTACGCTTATTAAAATTATAAGATGTTTTTGGTCATGTCTTGTTATTTTTTATAATTTTTTAATAAGGCAAACAACTCTTTATCTCATAAAGAGCATGACCCGACACATCTCATGATCTTAAGCATTTAAGTACATTCAGAGCTTTTGGCATTGTATATTTAAAATATTTTTATTTAAAACACAGTATTTGCAACACAAGTGTGTTTTATATTTTATATTCCAACGGAGCGCTTAAAAATATGACATATTTTATGTTTAAAATTGAAAGATTAAAAATATTTTGTATTTTGTGATTCAAATAATAAGATGTTTTTGATCATGTCTTGTTATTTTTTATAATCTTTCAAAAAGACGAACAACTCTTTATCTCATAAAGAGCATGACCCGACACATCTCATGATCTTAAGCATTTAAGTACATTCAGGGCATCATATATTTAAAATACTTTTATTTAAAACGCAGTATTTGCAATACAAGTGTGTATTTTATATTTCAACGGAGCGTATAAAAATATTACGTATCTTATATTGTATTTAAAATTGAAAGATTAAAAGTGTTTTGTATTTTGTAATTCAAATAATAAGTTGATTATTAATCTTAGTATTTGAAGTATAAAATACAAATTTTTATATGCTTTGTTCAAATAGAAAATACAAAATGCAATTATCTTACAAATACTTTTTTTCAAATACATATATCATTAATGTTTCGTTGATGGTAGCTAAAAAAATAGTTAAAACTTATAAATATTACTATTTTCTTTATATAAAAAAATCACAACGACTATTTCAAGCTATCATGAAATCTTATTATAAAAATATATAGCCTTTGTAGCACAAAATTGTTAGCTAATAAATATTTCTTAATTTAATGCTTTTTTTTTAATCTTATTTAGGAATATACTTTCTAAAAATAATGATAGGACTTTTCTTTAGAATGTATTTCTGTAATTTTGTAATTCAAATTAAAAAGAGTATTTAAAACAGATTAGAATATTTGGCATCGTTTGCAACTATTATCTAAAAAATTATTAAGGATAAATAATCTGACGTTCTTATAATTCTAAGTTAAACTGTGAAATATTCACGTATCAACGATCATGTTCTAACTCTGTTTAGCTCGCTATCATATATTGACATTTTTTTTTATCGAGCAGTAACAGCTTGTTATGATTAAATATAAAAGACTAAGAAGGAGAAACCCTAAAAGACTTTTAATCTATACGAATAATCTTTCCGTATTGGGAACCGAATTTGAGGCACCAAGTTCAGAACACCAATCTGAAATTTTTCCAGAACTGAAAAAAACTACGTCACTCGTATTACTTTAGAAAATATTATTAAGCCTGCGACTTTATCATATAATTTAAAAATTGTTTATAATTTAACTTTTAAAGATTTTCTATAAATTACATTATTGAAGATATAACAGCGTAATTACGGAAGAATGTACTGTATTGAAAATTTTTAAAAAAGTTATTCCAAGTAATGCTATTTTAAATATTTATTAAGAACTTCATTTTTTTATATAAATATAAACAGATGAAGAAATCTTTTAGTAATATAAAATGTATCTCAAAATAATTATTTTTATTACTTTGTAAAGATCATATTCTTTCCTGACATTATATTTGTAATCTTTTTCTCTTATTTTTTGCTAGTTAGAAAATATTAATACTGTATTTAAAAAGAATATCTATTTGCACTAGGCTCTACTTATGCTAAGATCGGCCCTGCTTAGAATGAAACTATAAAACCATCAGAGTTGAGCGCTGTAATAGATATTTGTATTTTGAACGCCGATGTGTGTGCTTCTTCTGAAAGTGAACAAAGTCACTTTCAACGGATTCTTTAAACTGGGAAGGAACATCAATATTCATTTCAACAGCAGATTTTTACGTTCTAATAAAACTCTGTTAAAGGAAGTGTTTCGAAAATTTAATCGTCTTTTCCACATTAAAAGTGAGTAGAATGTGCTATTAAATTTTATTCTATTTCAAAGATACTTTTTATAATAATTTGAATTTTCCAATTAAATTAAACTTATTGTCATAATTTGTCGGATTTTCAAAATCAAAGTGAGAAATTCTTAAAGTAATACGACGCTAAAATCGCATTATTCAATACTCTCAATACTCGTCTATTAACGTTAATTATATCATCTAAAATGCCGCAGTTGTTAGGCTCATCTCTATCCTTGTTTATCCAATACACATAGCGGCTACCGAAATCCTATTCTGACTCTCTAGAATATATACATGCGGGAGCGCGGTCAGACTCCTGGAATTCCTCCTTAGCCATACATCCCTTCCAATAAGCCGGCATCGGAACGCGGAGCCGCATCCCCTTCAGAATATTGATTAGCCATCATTTTCAGATGACGCCTACGTTCTGTTGGATATTCCTGTTGGTGTTGGCATTGGTGGGCCGCGCTACGAGCGTACCAAGGCCTATCACGGTCGACGCTTGCGCCCTGCTCTGCAATCCCGGGGCAGAGACTGAGTCCGAGCGAGAGAGGGATGTGCGCCTATTTCCCCGATATCCCAAGGTAAACTGCAAGCTCCAGTCCCTCAGCGACGAGCACCAGACGTTTGCTATTATGGGCCACTGTTTGAAACTGTGCGCTTACGAACTAACAATCGCGTCGGAAGTCAACTGTTTTGCTCTGAGATCATCCCTCCAAGCAAGTATAGGATGTTATTGTGATGCTTTGATGCCCTTGAGTCCGAACACTATGCGCCTTCATGAAACTTGGCGGCTCAACTTTTTGGTAAAGGAGCTGGCGAAAGATATCATGACTACGATTCTCAAGTCACCTCTCGACGTAATTATCCTATGCGAGATACGTGAAGAATTGTTCAAAAATGCCAACATATTAAGTGGAGAGTTGTACACAAAATGTATAAACCCAGAGAGTTCAAACTCAGATGACTCACTAGGTCGAACAAAACGAAATATCGAAGAGAGTGAGACAGATAAATTCGACGATATTGACGACGGATCTGTGAAACTGGTTGAAACTGTGCAGAAGGATGAGAACATAGAATCGGTACGATCTGAGGAGGTGATTTCCCACCGTGATCCACGTTCCGAAAATCTAGACTTGTCCAGAGAGCAGACTGCCGAAGGTTCCTCCCACCAGGATCAGGACAACCCAACATTAGGTGAACATAGTGAAAACAATCCAAATTGCCAAACAATTGACTGCAAACCACATTGCCTGCAACATGCAGAAATGTGCGATAACTAATTTTAATAAAGAAATCTGTCAATGTTAAATGAGTTAAAAAGCTGAACAATTATATAAAACATACATAAACAAAAATAACAGACAGGAGAGAGAGTTTGCGTGAAGACCACGAATTTTCATATCTTGCATAAATCGTCAATTTATAATTAATTTATTACGTAAAATTGTTTCTCATCGTAATCGGGGAGACGTAAAATAGGAGTAATCTAAAGCATATATGATTTTCTTTTCAATTTTATTATTCAAATTAATTTTTGTCTCAGCAATTTAACGTATAATAATAATTGTAATACGTAAGAGAAATTAACAAATTTTTTTTTCTTGGATAACTAACAATTTGTTATCTATTGTAATACATTGTTACATGCGTAATTCTAAAAATTACATAATATTATTGTTAGACTAATAATTCAAGCGCTATATAAAAATATTAATTTGTTATTCTACATAATGTTCCATTTATAAATAAAATTGCATCTTTTAATATTTTTAATATATCTTTTATATATACTTTTGTATTCTTCTATTTTTATATATATTTATATTTTTACACATATTTATATTTATTTGTCGATTTTTGCTCTCATCTCTTTTATACAGTTTGTACAAAAAGTTTAACGAAAAATATAAAAGTAAAATAAATTATTACAGAAGAACTGAGAAAGTTAGTGGCAAACTTGGCACGTATTAATATAATTATGTGTAAAATAATATAATCAGGAAGTATTAAGTTAATGATTAATATAAATGATAAAATTTTTCACTTAATGTTTAATAATCGCTTTAGGCCTAAGACAGTTCTACACAAGTCCAGTTCACACGGGGTTGCATTACATTTTTTATTTTAATTCAGAAAATACGACGCTGGAATTTGCATCGATTTCGCGTGATTTAATTAATACACAATCCTTTCAAGTATTTCAGATAATATTTAATTTTTTAAAGGAATCTAGTGCAATAAAATATGATCATTATGAAAATGTACAATTAAATGCATTTTATTCGATTTAATTACTATTACGTTAAGAAACAACTAAAAATTAAAAACTAATAATGTATCCTAACTGACATTATTATTACGTTTTTACAATATCATATTCTATAATATATCATAGACATTGCCTTTTCATCCTACTGAGTATAATAACTTAAATAAAAATATTTCTGTATATCTTTTATGTTTGTCATATATTAATTATCTTATAAAAATATCCTAATAACAAATAATCTTTTCCTAATCGATAATTATAAATGGAAGATGAATACTTGTTCCCGAATAGATAATCTTTATTAAAGTAAAGAAACTAATTTCATGAAATTAATTATTTCAAATTTATTAATTGTGTTGAAAATTGCTATTTTTCATTAAAGTAAATTAATTATATCTATATATACGTCTATGTTAAGACATAGTGAACATTTAATCAAAAGGCTTGCGACGTGTGAGCAGGACATCGATGTGTGATATGTGTATTATGCAATAAATTCTATTTATATGCGCGCACGATATGCACGTGCATTCTCGCGCTAATTATAGTTTACATAAAGCAATTAATAATTTTTATACAACGATAGAATACATATATACAATATGTAAATAAGCAAACAAAACAAAATCCACGTCTTCCACACTCTGTAGCTAAATTACTGTTTCTTGGCAACGGCTTTATACGATATTACTTAAATGATAAGTGTATATACTGATAAAGAGCAGATAATTTACTCGTTGTTTAGTGCGATAAGTCTTGGCCGGCATCAATACGTCGTCGATCATGCTCGACGAGTCGTCATCGACTATGTGCTTTCAATCGGAAAACTATTAACCTTGTAAAATAAATAATTATTTGTATTGATAGTACAGCAAATAATCGACGGCGTGTTTGTTTATCGTGCCAAATTAAGAAGAAAAAGTTGTGACGCGACAATAAGACGTAGACCCTAATATGCCTATACGATGTATTTTAAATCGTATCGCGCTCTCGGTTTTCAATCGATAAGCACATGCACGTTTTAGCTCTGAGAATTTTCAGCAGCAGACAAATGAAGAGAACAAAAATAATGATTAAATAGAATGTTACTTGTTGAATGTCTAAGAAGAATGTTATAATTGTAATTTAATTATGTACATACAATAATACTGAAAAATCGATTGATCATCGAGAGCGTGATTAAATTTGGCTCTAATAATTGATTATCTTATACTATAATGTATATGTAATTATTTATATAATTACTTAATTGTATATTATACGTATATTAATTATATTTATATAATTATATTTATATAAATATTCGTATTAGTCTATTATTACTCTATTGCATATATTATAGTGACAAAAGAAAGATACAATGTTGTCGTATTAACCTTCTCTCATATTTTTATACATGTATATTATAATTATATAATCTGCAACAATCATACACTTTTTGTAACTAACATATGACATAGCGTTATACAAACAAAACGCTATTATCTTAAAAGATTTTCAAATTAAATAAAGTAACTGCTTAAAATATTCATGCATTGACTCATACGGATAATTCAACTCCTTTTAAAACATAACTTTTTTAATTATATCTATATTAATCAATATTATTAATTATATACATAAATGTCGTAAAAGTTTAATGTATATACTTAATTATATAATAATAAATGTGTTTTTTATAACAAAATTAAAGAATTCTGTTATTATTTTAATATTATACCTTTTTTTAACAAAAATTGAAGTATCTTGTGACTAATAATATAACAAATTTACGACAATGTTAATTTAAAAAATAATTTTTATTTAACTTTTTTAAATAAATAATCTTTTTTGTTTACAATGAAAAATTAATATTGAAAATTCTGATTATTATATCATATGCTGAAAATATAGTAAAGTCTTTTATCGACCGACGCGATGAGAATATCATACTTAGGAAAAGTAACAGTACTTCATCGATGATAACTTATCTATGAAGGGTATAAGTCCTAGGACTTTCAAATTAGATCACTAACTCTGAAAAGAGATGTTATATTAACAATAGATATAGATATTTTATATACCATTTATTAATATTATTTAAAAAATTAAATTTTAAAAAGAGAATTTTATTTTATCCAACTACCTATTCTACTAATCAATAATTTGTTTTATTCTTTTTATCAAAATTACGTACATTGTACCTAGAAGATAATTTTTTAAAAAATAGTTTCAACAATTTGCAATTCTTCATATTTCCTTTAACTAATATTTATATCATATTACATCACATTTACATCATATTAGATGTCGATGTTAAAAAAAATTAATTATTAGAAAATTACTTTTTTAATAAACATATTGTTTAAACTTTCTTATAAATCATAAAAAAAACTATACTTTTTATTATCCAAAAGCTCATAAGTAATAAAATAATAAAACTTAAATTTCTATTAATAATGCACTTTACAGTAAAGTATTCTAATATAATTGTTTAATAAAAACTGTAGTGTTAAATAAAAGTAGATATTAATCTTAAACTATGATACTTTATTAAGTTTTTCCGCAATATATGGTCTATGTAATACGTTCGAAAAATCTTTATTTCCCTGAAGTAAAAGGCAATCAGGATGGTCTTTAATCACATTATACTTTCTGATAGTTTATTATCTTTTTCACGTACTACATTCTTAGAACATAGACTACTCTCTTATAAAAGCCGTTTCAACCATCGAAGAGGCATCAGTCGAGTATCGTCTCTCGGATACATCCCGTTCATTCAGGTGAAAACGTCACTTTTAATTATAATAATTATAAATAAATATAAATTTATATAATCTTTCTTATTTTCACATTATGTACTTTTCTTCTTCTGTATATAGATTTCCTAAATACTTGAACGAATCTATCATTTTACAAACTAAAGTATTTCTGATTTTTCAATAATTCTTTAATTTCATAGCGTGACTTTATATGCTATTTTTATACACAAATTGGTCATCGTCAGTTATTACGAATTTTGATATTTTATGATAAATCAATACCCTCTTGGACGAACTTGTGACATTACTTGCAAATAATGTAGGTTGACTGCGTTTGATAGAGACATTTGTCTTCGAGTCATTTCCCTGAGTATAAAAGCTCACAGTTTTGCGTCGTTCGTAACATTCAGCGTCCGAATCTTCTAAGAATCACGCAAGTTCTTTTCGTTCTTTCACAGAAGAGTAAGCTTTTTTCGTTCTACATTGTATTTTATTTATTATAAACTTTTTTAAAATTTATTATTATTATTTATTTTCAATTATAAAACTGATGATTTATTTACAGTAAATAATTATTATAAATATTCACTAAATTCTTCATTTTTTATTTCAGACGAAAATAGACCAACGCATCGACATGGTTTCCATTCGCCTTATCCTGACTATCGCTGTTATCATGGTAGCCTTCGTCATCAGTGCGAACGCTGCCTATAAAAAACCACCTTTCAACGGTAGCATATTCGGCAAACGATCTAACACTGTGACTGGTAAGTACCTTTATAAAATATTTATAACAAAATTTAATTTTATAAAGAAAATTTTAAAGCTTGAAATAAATTTATGTTAAACTTTAATATTTAACATAAATAGATAAAACTAACTCCATTTGTTAAATGGTTTATACATTAGAATATCAATTATTATATTTTTATTATATTCCATATTATATATATAAAATACTTAAATCAGATCTATATTTCCTGTACCTCAAACTTTCATCTGATACGTTTTACATTTCTTTTTACGTTAAAAATTATTCGAAGAATTTTATCAATCTTAAAATACCTTTCGCTTACAAATAACTGCAGTTTACAGAATTTTATTGCGTCAATTGAAAATTAAGACTGATTATTTTTTCTTATTTTCCAAAAGATAATCAATAAATTGTTTTTCTTTTTAGATTATGAAATTACCACCCGCGGTCTATCAGCGATTTGCGAAGTCGCCAGTGAAACCTGTACCGCTTGGCTGTCTCGTCAAGAATCCAACTGAAGATGAAAAACCGACCGAGACAATCCATGATTCTCGCTAACTGATCGACTCATGAAACAATGTAACTAACCGACTCCTGTAAAGTACCTGCAATCAAACGCTTGAAAGTTCGTCACATTGTCTTCTATCAATAATCGTTTCATTACGCGTCATATATTTAATTGTAACTTTATACATAAACAATATTGTAATTACGATGGTTTAAGCTTTCACGATCTAGCTTTATTTATGAAAAGTATCTCAAATAAAGTATTATGATTTCAGGAGCTAAAAATAGTATTTTAATTATTTTTGCCTTCTATCTTTCATTACGTAAAAAAAGACATAAAAAAATCAATTAACCCTTAGCAGGCAACTAAAATCTTTAAAAGCTATTAATACTTTGATAGTTAAATTTAAATTTGTAAAAAAAAAAAATAAAATAGTCCGGCTTCCAAAATGATAAAAACTCGTTGTTTTTGACAAGTATATTAGAATTTCTTTAGATTTTTATATCCGAAACAATAAAAAATTTGTTTCCCAAAAACTCTTATTGCTGACGGAAGAGTTAAAATTTATTATATTGTCGGTTTTATGTTAAAGGTTTAATATTTATTTTATAATACTAACTATAATGATATATAATATTTATTTTTATTTTCATTTAAGTTATTACACAGTAATATTGTGACAATTATGTAATAAAATAATTACCGATTAAAACTTTTTAAATAGTCTAATATCTAAAGTAATATAGTATTTAACGAAATGTTTAATTTGAGTAATTTGAATAATTATAAGAGTTCATTGCAATTCAGTTAAATATAAATTAGAAGCAATTTGATATGGAAAGCACGTGCCATTCACCTGCTCGAATAAGGGTTATTGTCTATTGTCTACTGCTGAAAAAACATGTAATACGAGACAATCGCAAAAGTATTGACACATATTTGATTTTCTCACTTTATAAATATATGTACAATATTTTATGTACTATACATAAATATTCTACTTATAAGTATTCAACTGCAGTAACAAAATCCTGTTGATAAAGAAATTTTGCTTTTACAATATTAAATTTTATTTTCAAGTAAGTAATGTAGCAATAATCATATTCTGCAGTAAATTGGTTATATGTAAATGACATCGTATGTTAAAATGCACAAAAATGATTTTTCTTTTAGAGTTTGTTAAGAATTTATATCAAATTAAAGTATGAGATATTTCACTTGTGGACGATATATATTCCGCTGATAAAAGCCAGCCGAGAAATTTATTCTCAGTACTGTTAAAGACATTGGTGTTAATTTACAGGACGTACATGAACTAAATATTTAATTACTCTTTCTCAATCAAGTATAAATACGCTGAGCCTAATGGAATTAAGTTCATTGCATTCAGTTTATCTTCAGGTAAGGAAATATTATTATATAATATTCGTTATTATGTCGATTTGTTATTATGAATCTATCTTTCTATTAAATTTCAATTTTTACAAAAAATCTATAGTTCTTATCATTATATCTCCGTGATATTAAATTAGAATAACCAATATCTTTCTTGTGGTTTTCAAAGAGACGAGCAAATATCATATCTCTGAATATATAATATATGCTCTTTACAGAATTTTAAAACAAATCGTTTAACAGTTAAAATAGATATTTTTATTCGTAGCGCTTGTAACTGTAAAATAGCTATTATTATATATTTCTAATTAACTATCTGAAATTACAATTATTTATAAAAAATTATTTTTAAGATCAAGATTATTCCATAAATTAATTTTCAGTGCCGTTGCTTTCTATTATCCGAAAAAATTAAGTATCTACATGTAGAATTTCCAATTTCTCACTGAAGACGTTCGATCGCGCGTTGGCGATTACGGAAATTCTTTATTTACTTCTATTCATGGAATTGCATAGCGTCAAACATTTCCCGTAACATCCTACGAGGCATCAGTTCTATAGAATGCATCTTACTCGCACGGGTGCGCGGTTGAATATTTCTGTGCGTGTTACGCGAACGAGGACAAACAGTCAGCGTGATTCAAATACGATGAGGTTTCACGACGTGCAAACTTCTCGTCGATTCTCCTTCGCCCACAATCCTTGAGCACTCCGGTCCACTCTTCGCGATAATGGAAGAAGCCGTATGTACGCGAAAAATCGCTCAGTGTTCGCCGAATACTCGCGAGACGCGCATCCTTTCCGCGAGAATCGGCAGATTTCTATGGCAGTCATTTACGTGTCGACTGCGATCGAGAATGCCACGTCAATTGAAACACGTTCACCTGTTAAATTAATTGTTGCGTCTGGTTCTAAAGCGATGTGATGTGCAAAGGGTGAAGTTGCTCTTGAAAACTGAACTGCGTTTGATTTATTACAGGCACTGAATTGTTACTTTCTCGAAATGATACTGCAGAGGTTGTGTGCTCGACGGATCGGAGGTGTCTTTTTTAATGGTAAATTAAATAATATCTTTACATGTCGTATAAATTTGCAAAGATGATATATGTATGTTTAGTGCTTGTCTAATTATAATACATCGAAAAAATAATGCCTTGTCTATTTAAATATTTAAATATTTAAATATTCAATATTATTTGTTGTGAAACAAATATTCAGCTTTTCTCGTTGGAGCCGTCATGTTATTAATATGCGAAAATACCACAATTGCGGAAGAAGTACCAGCATTCTTCTTGAAAATCGCCAAAATACCAACTTTGCCGAGAGTAGGTCGAAGCGGAAGATTTGAAGATTTCTTTTATAAAGCTGAAAAGCATATACCCCGAATTGGTAGAAGCAATCAGCACAAACAGGTATCTATTGGAACTAACGTAATTATTGCAATCTTTTTTGTATTATTGTATATATTTGTATTATTGTATATTTTTGAGATGTCATTTATGTAATAATTATACTAAATAATTCCTGAATTGCATTTTTTAAGTCAACCAACCCTCTATTGCTGCAAGACGAACAGGAAACTTACTCCGATTTAACTAAAAGGCGCATAGATTATCCTTCGAAAGGTCAGCAATTACATTGATATATTTCGTCGTATTATATCTAATTGAATAATCCTACGCCTTGTTTTTTCTTGTCAGTTGAAGAATGGTCCTGGCAGAACTTTCCTCTAGCAATCGAAGGTCCAAAAGAACTGTGGCGAGCATTAGCTGGATATTCAAGAGATGGTAGCGATGAGTAAGTTTTATGAAATCAAATTGTGGAGAAAAATATTTAATTTGCTAATATAGATATAATTTAATACTTAAAAAATATTATAATTTATTAGAATATACATATATATGTTATGTATATATATATTTTTTATAAGATTGAGATGTTTGTTTGAAACATGCTTATTGAGTTTTATGTAATAATTTTAAAACTTTTTTATTCATAATTATTTAATTAATTTAAGCATCGAAAATGAAGTGTGGCAGAGGAAGAAAAGGACTGGATCAACAATCACACAAGCAAAATAACAAAAACCCAGAAATTATTTGTCGCTTTGAAGAAGTTAAATAATATACGGCTTTTATTATTATATGGTGACGGAAAATAATTAAAACTAATAAATACATAAATATTAAGTGGCTTCATCCTTCTTCAATTTTTTTGCACCAAATGGAGATTTCAATAAATAATCAATCTTATAAACTAATTGTAAGACTTAATTTGTTTCAAGTTACAATAATGTACAATGTATTAGCAAAATTTGACAATTTGTAGAAAATATATCAATTGTCTAGCAGATTAATAATATTGTATATTTCATAATTAAACAATTTTCCTGATTGTTCTTATCAATGTAAGAATATTTATCCGAAGGCAATGAAATCTAAAAAATTTTATTTTTCCTTCTCTTGTTCCTATAGTATCCTGAATAAAAAAACCTAACTATAATACAATTTTTCATTACAATTAACTTTGTAGTATATATTATGTTTTATATATTATTTTTTGTATTACTAGCATGTTATGTATCTTATACAAAAAGACATTTCATTTTAGATGTAATTACAATAATATAATATCTTTAATTTTATACTTCGTTTACTAATAAAATTCTTAGTATTTAAATTAAGATTTTTACCTATCATAATTAATGATAAATATAATATAAATATATAAAATATAAATATAATATAAATATAATATTATTAACAAAAAAGTAATAAAGTAAAATTAATTAACTATAAGAAAAAAATAAAGGAAAAATACTTGCGTGCCTAATACAATAACATATTCTCACATCGGAATTATAGACTAAGATAGAAACAGTTGCAAAAATTGCAGACAAAATTTTTTGCCGTCCCCTCCTTCTGTATGCATTTTGCTTAATCTGATACACTGTGTTTTTACGGGCGTTTGTAATTTCCACGACTTATGGAAAATTGGTACGACGCAATCAAACCCATACTTATAAGAGACCAACTTTTTCGATGCATGGCAACTTGCGCGACAGTTGTTCGCTGAAATTGCATATGCGAATCCCCTTACCTTCGCGTCAGTCGTGCGACAAATAATAATATTCTATAATATTCCCAAAAACATGCATGTAACAACTGAAAATCGACATAATATTTAGGTTGAGTTCCATTTACGTTCACAATGCTGGTGAAATTATTTCATTTTTGTTGTTTATCAAATGTTAAACAAGGATAATGTTTGCAGACATCAAATGGAAATCCTTTAGTAAAGAAAAGTATAGTTATATATACATAAATGTATATTCCCCGACAAATAATTTCAAGACGCACTGCACGTAACACCGCGAGGCATCGTTTAATGTGATGAGCGATATGCAACAGACAGATACTGATAAATAAGAAAATGGTAGGCAATTCATAGATAAAATATAGTTTTTGTTATAATAAATGCGTGGTGACCTCCGGTTATCACGATCGTGAGCATCGTTTCTTATTAGAAACTGCTTAGACTTTGTACGAGGTGAAAACGGTTATCATTAATGAGAGAGCAAAATCCTATGGACATGTGATTATTTCTCAGACATGAGATATTCAAGCGTAGGTGGACTGAACTGTGATAAGGAATCATTTTAATACCTGCAAAGAGAGAAGCTTGAGAATGGACATGCACGAGTTTTAGATGGAACTTATTTATTAGAGCATTTATATGCACAACACATGCACGTTAATCTGTATAGTCATGGATATGTCTGGAGGATAAACATGGACATATCTAAAGAGTAAAATGTACAGTCTCTGATTTTCTTCCGTGTTACGTATATAGTTCAATTCCGTAATATGTCGACAAAATATTAGTAATTGCATAAAAACTAAATTAAATAAAAATAAAAATAAATAAAAGATAAAAATTATAAAATAATTCAAACCATTTAAAAAATGTAAAAAATTATCAGGTGTTTTAATATATTATAATTATTCTTATAATTATTAATATAGCGTTTTTATGGAAACACATATTAAAAGCAATTTTTTACACGATTACTTTTTATTGTAAACGCAAACGTAAATAGATTATAAAATTTTATTAAATTATAAAATATTTAATTAAAAACTCCCAAACTTTGATAAATATTTTTTATAAAAATTAATCTCATATAGCGCTTCAATTTTTTGGCTGTCAATTGCAACTTGTCGATCAATTTAAAGTTTTGAGAAACGTACATAAACCGTCAATCAAGAGACACGGTAATGTCTTGGATGTCAAATTAACCAATTAGTTTAAAATTATGGACACCGAGTATGTAACATATCGAGGTGAAATCGAGTCCGTGGAATACAGGACAGATTGTACGCATAATTTTTAATTATAAATAACAGATTTTATTTGATATAAAATTATTTTGAATTACGTTAAATAATTTATGATTGTTTCAATAAAAAGCTGACTTTATTTGTTTTTTTATAAATATATTTTCATCAAAGATATCTCTGGATTACATTTAATATCTATTCTATTCAAAGATTATTTATATAAATACGTACGATCTTCTTTTATGAACTGATTATATTACTATATTATTAAATCATAAGAAATAGAAATTAAACTACATCTCTAAAGACAAATTTTATTTAAATATTTTTTAGTTAAATTACATTAATAACTCCAATTATTATTATTATTGCGAATATTTCACACTTTTTATATCTTTTTTAAATTTAAATTATTCTAATTTTCAATTATTATTTTTGTTTTGCACTGTTCAATATTACGTAATTATATTTTGTGTACAAACAGAGAACAAATTTAAAGATCGTGGATATGTTACCTGCCGAAATATCCGTGGTTACATAGTTCTCCATGTGCACGTTTTGTGAGGCGCCAGTAAACAGGTTCCATTAGAAATACCGGCATGTCTAAGCTTCCCTCTATATGCACACAGAAATGCCAGTAAACGGCTAAAACGCGGGTTTATTCTCAGACTTCTCTTTGAGATCATTGGATAAATGTTTGTCACATTTCACTGTTGATAAAATCTCTTGCGATTCTTGTATAGATAAATATAAAGATTAATAGCCTCAGCCTCAAGCCAGATTCTTCTCTGGAAATGTTAGATTCCTTTTCTGGAAATGTCTCGGGAAACATTTCTTTTTTAGTGCATTTTGTATTAGTTTAATAAAAAAGTTATTTTACTTTTGAAACACAGATTATCTTAATTTATCACATATTTATAAAATTCAATATTCATATCTTTTAACTTTTATATTTATGTTTTGACATAATTTATCCTAAGCAGAACATAAATTATTATAATATCAAAATGACGTTAAAATGACTACAAATTGATTAATAAAAGTTACTTTTTAGTCAGTAACGATTATTTTAACATCAATTTGACGTTGTCGTGATTTGTTGTTCTATTTGGGTATTTTTCTCATTTTGTAACATTTTCTATTAAAATGGATTAGATAATAATGTCGTAAGATATTAACGCGCATAAATGTAATTAAGTAACGCAAGTATTTGTTTAAATTTACAATATAAAAATATTATTTTATTTTAAAATAAAATACCGATGAATAGAAATTCAACGGAATTATAGAGTATCTCATATTGGAGCTCAAGATGTCGCCAGTTAGACCATTTGATGTACATGCTTGAGAAAGACATCGCTAGATAGCGCCATCAATCCATTGAACACCAATATTCTGCTCTATTGCCTGTACCCCGTAACAATAAATTGTTGTAATTACAATAATTCTTGCCTTTAAAGCGATGCTTTGTGTTTAAGTCTGGTCGCCGCAACCAGTAATTTTAATTCATTATGCGGTAACCGCGAAGCGATTCACTCTCTTACCATAATAACCTAAATCTCAACATGAGGTGGGAAGGTGATTATTGGAAAGAATCTTTCTTTTTCTTCCGTCATATTTCATATAACTTATTTCTATTATATATGCATATTTAATAATTAAATTGTATTTTTACATTTATTGATATTTACTTTTATTTGCGTTGTATATAAATCAATTTCTATAGACCAATGAATTAAGGAAAGTTTCGAATACAAGGGATATAAGTATATCTTATAGCTTCACTTTTTTAGTTAAATATAACTAAGCATGTATAGTTCTGTTTACTTTTTAAGATAAGTATAGCTTTTAGCTACAATGATTTTGTGATTTAATAAAAGTATAGGTTCGTTTATCTCTATAACAGGTAGTACCTACTAGTTACTCAGTTGTAAGAAGATGCAGATTATCTTCAATATATAATTTCAATCTGAAGAAAGTTTCAACTTTTATACAACTTGTATATATAAAAAACATTGCATTTTCCAGAATATTAGGGGTAATAAATAAAAAAATGTTGAAAAAATTAATTTCTGAACGTAGTGACTTTTGCATTTAATATTTTCCACCGTACGACGAAATAAGTATTACCCAATAGCAATAATTAGTTTATAATAGATATGTAATTCTCAAAGTAATCCCTCTCTATTGCAATTAAACTGCGCATCAATATCCCTCTAGAACTGCTACCGTACATCGCCGTGAACTTTCCAAATAATTATTACGTGCATTATTTAAATCAGCTAATTACTTATTGTGCGCCGAATGTACCTATTCGTGAGATCAAGCATGATCCCATCGGCGGAACATCCTCATGCGTTTCCAATTTTTCTTTAGCAATTTTTGCATAATAATCATACGCGATGCATAATTCGCACGTGCACGAAACGTCATTTTCTCTGCCGCTTTCATCGGCCACGTGCGATTTCCGTGCGGCGATTTTTCCGGCAGTCGATTTCCCCCGCGGCTCGGCGTGCCAACTTGTGCGCGAGGGGCGCTTTTTTTCGCGGGATCGCATCTTAAGGATAACCGACGCCGTCACGTCGACGAGTATGTACATCGTGCGCGACGCGGATCGGCCGGGTTCGCACGTAGCAATTTACGGAAACCGCACGTAACGCGCGCTCCGTGCCGACCCGAACCAACACGAGTGAACGTTTCCATAGAATGTTACGTAACGGATCGACGCTAGATCGACAGCTGAAGTAACTGTATTTTCGAAGAAGCAACTATCGAAGCGAAATCGCCAAGCAAAACTTATATTAGCCTATAAGATGCAGCCGCCATGCTTCGCAGGGATGATAGGGATGCGAGATATTGGCAGCTTTCATAAAATTCTTAAAATTATAGGGAAAAATCTGCTGACCTCTACAACATGAATCTCGTCGAATAAATATTTTCCTTAAATTCTGATCAGTCAATTTACTAATAATCCTATTTTGTTAAATGCAATTTTGTATCTCTGTTTTCTTTATTTTTCTTGTTAATAATATCCATGATATATTTCACCTATTTTTATCAATACAATTGAACGTGTGTTAGATCTAGTTCTGCAACCGGTAATTTACATATATCTTCATGATTATAATATAGTACGAACGCATCGCATCATTAATATGTGCGCCGTTTAATCGTATCTTTTTGCGAAATAAAAAATATCACGTGATAGTGTTTTTGCAAGTCACCGTCGACTTTAGTCCGATCAGCAGTCTGTACAATGTTGCGTGAGTAGATATTTTCCCAGTTGTATTTAGTAATCTATTCAAATGACCGATTATTACATTTCGGCCTTGATGTTTTGCACCGTTCGGGAATGAAAATAACACGTTAAAAGTACAATCGTTATAGGTGGCGAGCGAATGTTGCAGCTACTCTCTCATCCCGCCAATAGATATTTATACAAATAATTTATTGTTGCAAAACGTAAAATGTTAATTTCAAACAAGGAGCAGTATTATTAATCCGCAGGGATAAAGCTAATTTACTTATCGTAGTACAATTTATATATAATTATTAAAGATTATTTATTAATAGCTCACAATAAACAATAAATAAACTTAATAAATATACAAACAATTATAACATTGCTTTTAAAAGATAAATGACAGATCAGTATATTAACATAAACGGATTTACGCAGTAATATGTGTAGATTGCCTTATTTTGATACTTAAAGATCTTTAAGCGAAAAGAATAGTTTTGCTGAAGTATCTAAAAATTTAACTAGATACAGATTTGAAAATAAATTTTCTTGAGTTATTCAAATAATTATGTAGGACTCCAACTGATTGCTAAAATGTCAAAATTTTTTGCAGCATTTCTCACCATACTTGAGCTTTCAACATAATTATAATATATTGAAAATCCAACAGAATTATTTGCAAGTTTATATCTATTTAAATTTTTAGAGATGCTTTAGCAAAATCTTTTCATATATCCTCCCTTATCTGCATTAATATAATGACGTAAATGCCAAACACAATCCCGGGAATCGGCTGTGTCTTTAAAAAGAATATTGTAGGACGAGCAGGCTCGTATGCAGAAAAATAATGTTTACCGCGGAGAAACGAATGCAGGCGGAAAAACGAAGCGGAGCAAGGGGCGAAGTTAACAGGAAGGTCTCCGAGGCGGAAGTTGCATGGCCAGCGCGAACAATGCGTGTCCCGCGAACGGTCGTTTAATAACCCTGATTTGCCGTTTATACGGGAGGTCATGGAGGAGGTGGAGGTAGGCCACGAGAGACACGGTGAAGAGGAGAGAGGTGGCGGAGAGTGCTGATGATGGGACGAGAGGGTGAGCATCGGGATCGCGCGCAACAACCGTACATAATCACGTAATGCGGTTATCATGCCAATTGCGTAAATATTTGAGTCAATTTGTGGCATGCAACGGATTCGCTCTCCTCGACCCGTGGCTTTATGAGGAAAAGAGAGACAGAGAGAGAGAGAGAGAGAGAGAGAGAGAGAGAGAGAGAGAGAAGAGGGAGAAGAGGGAGAAAGAGACCACCGTCCGATCAGGGCGACCCATTACAGCCAACTTGTTGGCGTTTGCCGACCCGCGGGTTTCCGTCTCTCTTTCTCTTTACCTCTGTATTTTACCTTATTCTCTATTTCCTTCCCGTTTCTTCCATGTATCTGTCCGGATGCCGACGGAGAAACAAAGAAAAAGACCGCCACGTGCAGAAACCGCGGCGACACGGCGGAAACGTTCTCTGCTTGCAGTAACTTCTGATCATAGCAGTTAGTATATCTGCTAACTATTCGATATATCTACCAAAAAATGGACGTCAGTTTATTATTATGTAATCTGAGAGTTGGCAAAGTGATAAAAAAACTCTAATTATAAAAATATTAAGTCTCCTGCAATTTAATATCTCTATACGAGCAAACGGAAAGATTTTCGGGTCTATTTATTGTTACGCGTCATGCAGAAAATATCAACTTGGAAATTTATGGGTCCTTGACTTTTTTTTTTGGAATAAAATCAATTTTTCATTTCCGCCGAAATCCTAGAATCGTAGAATACGAGAAAACTACGAGAAAAGGAGGAAAAGGATGGGAGAGAGAGACTGGCGCCTCTTCTAAAACACGTAATCGTCCTACGTGATCGTGTGTTGCCAGCCAGGACCCAGTTCCTGGTACTTGGCTGCGGCCGCAGACTCGGGCTTCCACTCCTGCGTGTATCCGCTTGTCCGTGCCGCCCTCTCATCCACGCAGGTAGAACAGACGGGCAGCCGCGGATCAATTAGTGCACAAGTGTGGACCTCGTAAACCTGCAGGACCTGCCGTGCCGACTTCCTCTCGGATAGACCTCTATGAAAGCCAAACTGATCTAACCACACGACATGATCCCCGACTTATAATTGTCTATGCGTCAAGAGAAGGGACTATTATCGGGAATTAGCTTCCGTGATAATTCGATCAACTAATCATCACTATAGAGAAAAAAGATAAACTCTGCACGAGACTGGGTCTAAAGTATTCTCTTTTTTAAATGTTTAATACAAAATTTGGGAACACAAAGCTCTAAATTTCATTAGAGCCATTACACTTCAGTCTCTTTATACATATATGTTAATTTAACTTTACTGGAAGATCTCAAATGTCAAAACGAAGAAACTAAGATATGTATAACATCAACATTTCAAGAATCTTACGAATATATTCGGACAGTTTGAATTCTCTTAATTCTTAGCCGGCTGATCGATTGATTCTAACAATAGAGATGCGTAAGAAAGGTCGGAAGGTCGCCGTTTCGTATACAAGGCGTCATCCGCGACAATCATTGTGCGTCTCGGCTGTTGTCTTCCCATCGGCGTAACGCGTCCAGAAGCGTGTGAAGAGATGGTGCGAGAATAGGGAGCAGAAAAAGTGGCGAGAAGTTGAGGAGCAGGAACAGAGGCGCCTTGTCATGCAGTGTAATGACGGCGGAGATGTGCGACGTCCTGTTGGAAGAGAGAGAGAGAGAGAGAGAGAGCGAGAGCGAAAGGGGGGAGGGGCAGAAACTCGATGAGAGAACGGGAAAAAGGAAAAGAAGCAATCACCATCCTTTATCCACCTCGCCGAGATAAAGCCTTCTCAGTTAGTTGCAACGGAGTCGAAAGATATCTCTGCTACTGTTGGTATGGTCGATCTTGTTCTCTCATTGTCAGTACTTGTGTCGTTTGAATTTTTATTGAAATGTGAATGTCCTCTTCCTTACGGTATTGATATTTAAATATTACAAAACCCCGGTGATAATCAAATAATATTTATAGATTTATATTCTAGCAAAAACACTCACATAGTCCAGTCCAACTTTACATTTATAACATTTATAACATTTATATACGCAGGCCATAAAAATATATATATATAATATTTTTTAAAATGATAAATTTATATACGTCATAAGATAAACATTTATTTTGGAATAATATAATTTTTTTATTAAGTATCCTCACGATTTTCGTAAATGATTAAAAGAACTTGAAAATTTTTCTGTTCTTCCAATTTTCTTGCTTTTTTCTCGCAGCTATTTTTTTTTAACTCTAGAGATGGCCTTGAGAATGAGTAGCGTCAAAAGGACGCTACCGTACTGATATTATCAAGCGCTGGCAATTAATCGTCCCGTGAAAAACATGAATGGAAGAAAGCAACGCGGCGGCTGACTCGGCGCATTAGTCGTCGACAGGAAACGGCTCCGAAGATGACGTTTCCTTCGAGGGGAAAAAAAGGAAGAATCTTCGAAAGTCAGTCCCTTTTCTCAAGAGTGATTATTTCGAAGAGGGCGGTGGGCAATTTAGCGTTGGGATCCTCTTAGAGTTTACTGTCGATTTATGCCATCAATTTCAAATTTTCAGTTAGAAAGTTCATCTCTCGTCGGTTCTTCAATTCAATTTAAATCACTACTCAGAAAGTTAGCTTGTTCAATTTTTAGTTAAATATTATTTTTTTAGTTTTACAAGAAGTAATTACATCTATTGTTTTATATGTTTAAATTATAAAGATAAATCTACGATTTATAATTACAGATCGTAAATTTTCCTTTTGTCTTGTTACGTAAGTTTTTCTGAGATAATAAATCGTCTCTACTTAAGAAGAAATCATAAAACACCAAACTATTTGTATTTTCTAAACATAAGACATTATCGTTAAAATAATCGCCCTATGCTCGATTCATAAATTCTTTAGAGAAGCAGTAGCTGAACTAATCTCTTAATATCGTTGACAGTTTGGGAGGTAGCGTCGTAATTTCCTGAAGCGCATTTGGGTGTCAAATCGCACATTTCTGTGACGTTTCTTTAAAAAAAGAAAAAAAAACCGTCATCTCACGGAATTTATGCTTGGCCCAAATCGATAAAACGTTACATTAATGAGGCCATTGAATCGGTTTTCATTGCTGTGGCGAAAGAAACTATCGACTGCACCTTTTTTCCTCCCTGTTTCTCGTGAGAAGTGGCACTAAGTCTCCGCGAAAGACCCGCCCAAAAAGAAATGAAGAGATTGTAGACCTCGAGAGTACTATCTTCACGCCAACGGTGGGTTTTTTGAGCTAAATGGATATTAAAGAAAAAAGTTTGACTGCCTTAAAGTACTTTACTAAATAAGCAAATCTCATAGATGATAGATGATCGCCGAATAATAATAAAACTCAACTTTTTTAACAGTTGTATTAAAATAAAAAATATTTTCAAATATTTCTAAAATATTCAAACTTATTATGATATTGGATGTTAGAACAAGGTGCCAGCGTTTAGTTACATATAGTTATGTAAAAAAGATTATTTATCACTTGTTGAAAGAGATAAAAGTAAGAAAAAATACCATGGCCTCTATTACATACACAGAACTACTAATCGAAATGTATTTAAATAGCAGTCAATGCAAAAGAGGTGATTGAGCCCACACAGGTACACGGACCACTCGATAAACAACTCCCCGTGGTCAGCGTACAAGACATAGGCATAGGCGTTAAATGAAATTAGCACGGCATTTAGTTAAGTTAGTCGGTCCGTTTAGCCGATCCTTCGGGTTATAAATTATTCTGGAGTGACTTGCACTGAAGCGGATAGGTGAGGAAAGAGAGAGAGAGAGAGAGAGAGAGAGAGAGAGCAAACGAGTGCCAAACAAGAGAGAAAAAGACAACACGGGCGAAGACAGTAAACCAATGCGAAACTATATATTAAGAAAGATAATTTGTTTCGCCAGTGCGATATTTTTATTAACATAGTGTCCGATACTTTGGCCGGCCGGTTTAGAGATACATATTTTAACGCCAACACAAAATATGTATCGTTTCATATAAGCCGAACATATTTATTTTAATGTATTTTAAAGTAAATGTATGTCGAAACAGAGAGATAATAAGTATTGATCAACTTGAAATTAAAATTGACAAATGTTTGATTGAAATTTTGTACGTGTCTAGTAAAAATACTAAACTTTTATTTGTTAAATTAGTTAGTATTATTTGTAGTTTTATTTGTTAAATTAGTTAGTATAATCTTAAATAATCGTAAAATTTATGTTTACGTCGCAAATTCTCTTGCAATAATTGTTTTACAAAGTGAGGCACGGCGATGTTCACAGAATTACAGAGAATAGGCGATCACGACTATGGCTAAAGGAATGAAAAAAGACGAACAACGACCGTTGAGGAGGCGTGAAACGTTGGCGCCTAGCGCTCAGAAGAGGAAACAAGGTACAACATTTTATAAAAGATAAAGTAGGGCTATGAAAATATTAAGCTAGTTTGTAATACTTGGCTACTTTCGAAATAAATGGACTGTGACCAAAAAATTTTAATCCAGTAAAATTTTGAAAAACGATGTTAATCATATTGTGGTACGATATCAATCGTTGTTTCAACAGTTCTCTATGAAATAAGTTGCTTCCAGAATATACTTAAACTGTTAGGCTGTAAATTACAAGATGTTATGATTTTATTAATTTTTGTGGTAGACATTTTTTTTTCTTGTAAATATTTGTATTATTGATGAAAATGTGCGACAACAATTCTATTATTTTTTAGCATCAAAGATATTTTAAAAATAAAGAGAAAAAGAATTAAGAAACTCTCAAAAATCGACTATTTAAATAAAATTTTAATAAAATCGTATCATCACATAAATGAATTAGTTACATAATATTTGTAGAACATTTACAGAAAAGAATTAGACTACAAATTATACTAGAAATTACAATATTAATAAATGTATTATAAAAGTATCATAAGTGAATAAAGCATTCAAGGATACGATATCTGCAAGTATTTTTCTTTATATGTCCTACCTAACATCATTTTGGTATCTTCGGTAAAGACGATTCATCTTTGCCGAACAAGCGTAACGAAGCCGCGTGGACAGCGGCATGGAGCGGACTCGAACACGGGATATCACCGGTTCAGAAACCTCGAAAGCAATTATAACCGAATCCCTAAATACCCATCACCAAGCTATACGGGGTCTTTGTCTCGCGGTACCTGTAAGCCGGCTTGTTTCACAAACGAGGATACGTCGGACTACAAAGATAGGCCGCCGCGAAGAATCGGAGACCGGTTGACCCGCACAGTGGTGGTTTAAATCTCGTCAGGGGTGGCCTGAATCATAAGGGCCGTGGAAAAGGGAAGACACGTTTTTTTTGCATCAAATATTTACACATTTTTATTGGGTGCTAAATCCATTCGGGATCATCACGTAGCACCCGCGACTCTACATCAAAGATCGGTTACTCGCTCGTTAAGAGAATCGCTTGTATCGCTTGTCTCGCGCCGTTATTATTTGCCATACGGTGCTTTCCTTTGCCAGTAATTTATGACAACTTTTGACGGTCCCTGCAGCTACCTGTGCGTCGAAAGTTGAATCGTCCATTCAAGTGAGCGCTACGTAAATGGTACGCCACAAATGTTGTATAGATATAGATACGATGCATGCACAGGCGTAATTTTTTTTTTATCTTTAGAATAAAATTAAATATATTTTAATAAATAATAACGAAATTTTTTACGTTAAACAATAATAAGTCGAACTAAGGATATTAAAAATATTAGCGCGCTCAAATTGGAGTGCACTGGTTAATATTATAAAATTTCATTACGTTGAATTTGCAATTTACATAAAATAACACTTTCTAAATATGCTTTCATATAAACTTGATTACATTCGGCTACATTATCGAGCTATCTTTAGATCTCCATTCGTAATAATAAAATATAAATCGATGAGCTTTTAACAAAATTTAGCACTATACTACTTATTATTGTTAAACATATTTTACAAAATATAAATTTTCATTATATTTTTATATTTTTTCGTTTTTATAAAATTTGCTATATTTAACTTACAAGTAACTTTATACATTAATTTCTGTGCCTGGCTTCTACGAGTATATGCTCTTTTCTATTTTATTATTTGAATATAAGTTTTCTTATGAAATAATACATTAACTGTAAAATTGATGAAAATTTAAATTGGAGAGAACAGTTAATATTACTGTTTCTAGGAAAAAATTTAATTTTAAATTACGTTAACGATAAAAATAAAAATAGAACCACACTGAATACCTCTTCAAATTATTATACGCACTTTTTCGTATTAACAACTGCTCTGTGCTGTGGATCTTGTAACTCGAGCGCAAAAAATCTGCGAACCGATGTTTCCGTGCTAGCCAGTTTAGTGCCTTAGGAGGTTCGCGTGATTCTGGATGTATTCTAGCCCGACTAGTCAACCCCCCGAAGGTGTCTTCTTCCGAAGAGATCGAGGATGCTCGAGGATGCACAGGGGCCCCATCCTGAAATCCAGGACACGCGAGCCTCGCGGGAAATTCTTGACTATACCAAGCTCTCTACTTCTCGGTAAAACGACTCGTTGCCGTGGGCGTTATGTTCTCCTCTCGTGTCTCGTCCATGCCCACCCTTCGCTGCCATCGACGGATCGCAAATCCTCCTGTTGGATACACTTAGGCTCGTTAATTCTATAGGTCGAAGGTTTTTATTGTAGACAGCTCGCCTGCTTTAAAAAAATTATCCGGATGGAATTGAGTAAAACATGCGACTTTGAAGTCATATTTATTTAAAGGAGAACTTATTGCAGTATAAAATTTATGCTAAAAGATAGACACGTTCTGTTGTGTATTATATAATTAAAAGTTCAAATAGTCTAATTTTAAATACAAATTTTTAAATACTTTATTATAAGAAATGTATATTGTATCACGTAAAATCGTTACAATTAGAATAATTGCTGGACGATAAAATTTTTAATTTTTCGATCAAGAGACCCTCATCAAACTGCATAGAAATGCAAAAAGCTGAATCTTTGCAGTTATGAACCATAATCAATCATATCGTGAGAAGTCCGCACGCCGTCTGATTATACGATACACGCGAATTGCGCGTAAGAGTGTTCCTGTAATTAAGTACATTGATTACCACATAGCAGGTCTCTAGTGTAATTAGAATTACATAGATCTAAGACACTTAAACATGTTATAAGATAAATTGAGTAATTATATTCACATTATAAACATCTCAGCACTGTATATAGTCCTGTTTATATAAAAAAAAAAACTTATACACAGCCAAAAACGCTATTGTTAAAAAAAAAATAATTTTATTTGTTTTCGCATATTAAATATTGTCATTATATGCGAATATAATCTCAGACGACATGAAACGCGATAATGTTTCATTTTCACAAAACCAACGCGTATACGATGCTAAGCCAAAGGAGGCAAAATACTAAAACATTTAAAACAATTATAAGTAAAACAATTTTTAATGTTTAAATCTCTTTAATTGAATTTTTTGATTTTACTTTAAGGATATTTCATGATAAATTATAAAAATTTACGAATCTGATTTGCATCTAGCTCGAAGATGTATGACATCGATTCGAGCGTTACCGAGTAAACTCAGTTGGCACTGAAGTTACCGAGTGTGATGATGACACGTCTCCGACGGTGCTACCATCGCAACTCTGCCCATCTACAATGCGCGGAAGGGCATGATCAAACCGGTAGGGTACAAAGGTAGCAGCGCGTGGAGGGCGCGGAGTAAAGCAACCCCTCGAGGGGACACTCGCGCAGCGGCGGTGATGTGTGACGTGGCCTGACACGATGTCGGATCCCGGTGGTCGTGTGGGTACGTCGCGGTTGTACATGATGTATATGGTGCGCGGGAATAGGGGCGGAGCGGAGACAGATGGGCGTGCGGAGGATCCCTTTGAGGCTGCCGCGCGCGGCGCCAGTGCCTCCGTGCCCTGAAAGTTCTTCTTCTATCTCACCTTGTCTCTTCCCGCCGTCCCGTTCCTCGAATCCGTCAGAGGGCCGCGGACAGAGCTACGCTTCTACGCAATCAGGCCCAGAAAAGAAGTCGGAGAGCGCCCTCAATCCTTCCCCTGGCGCCACTTACCAGCACCGTCTAAATCATCCCACTGCCGGGCAACAAAAAATTTTCCTCAACGGATCGAAAGAGGACTCGCGATTGTCTCGCGTGATTCGTGAGCATTTTTTGATTCATGTTCGCGTTCCTTTTACGCGCCTAATGGTCTTTATGTTGACAATAGCATAAAACAGAGGGGGACTCTGATGGAACAAATCTAACGTAAAAAATGAAGAAATAAGAGCCAATAAGAGCCAATAAGAGCCAACGCTGCTATAGTAAAAAATTATTATATATATTATTTATATTTTTGCTTTTCTCATCCTTGTTTGAATTTTATCGTTTCGTCACTTCGCTCATCGAGTTGTTGTATTATCATTTGCGCTACAGATTGTCATCAATACGGTTGTTCGTCGCTATTTACTATTTAGCGACTTTGATTCAAAAAGTAATAATTTTTTTAACTACTGACTACCAGATTGACATGATTTTTTACTTACTTTTTTTTGTTACTTTTTGTTACTTACATCGGACAATTACCTGTAATTACTCGCTCAACACGTACAGCGCATTTTAAATTATTTTTACCTCCTTCTAATTTTGTATTATATTGTGTTTATTCGACTTGTTAATATTTACTTATTGAGCAGATACACTGATAAAGACTGACCAAAAACTGATAGTCGAAACGTTGCGTTTTTTATTAATGTTATATGAACAAATATATTTGATTTACGCATTAATAACCGCGTTGGCTTTTATAAGCTTTTTTCATTTCCTATGTTCTCTCTATTGATGCATTTATCAAGAAGGAAATTTCTTCTTTCGTAGTTTTTCCTAAAGATTGCAAACGGATGCTAGTGATTCTATTGCTAGTGATTCGCGTACTTGATTTTTATATTAACTTTAACAACGGTATTAATAATAAACAATTAAATAACAGCGTTAAATATAAACTTCTGTGAGAATAATTTCATATAAAAAACGGAAGGTACGTAAACAGTTGGAAGAAATATTCATAAGTTCGACACGTTTATGAATGAGCAGCCTGTTCGGAAGTCACTTTGCCCAAAATTCTATTCACGCGTTTCTCGTTGTAATTAATGGATTTTTAAGTGGCCAATTTATCGGTATCGTCAGGTGAGAATCGAAGCTCGCGGTGGCGAAATAGCGAATTGTGCAAGATCATGCAGTAATAATCGATCGAGCGCATCGTTACGAGAGACACTCGACTTTCCGGTTCGTCCCTAGACCTTACAGCTTACTTAGCAAGAGTGGGGCAACGACGTTTAGTCTCCTGACTAATGAACCTACGCAGTCCGGGCATCCGGCAGATTACCTGAGTTTCATTTAAACTCCCGTGGAAAGGGTCAACCAGAAAACTGAGAAAGATGGATGCCGTGAATTATAGCGTTATTAGATATATAACGTTATTCGAATATGATCTACTTGTGTTTTTGATTTTCATACCACATAGTTTTAAAACGTACATGGAAAAATATTGTTGAAGTTTTATTATATCCATAACGTAATATAATTATTATAATTGATTTTGTATAACGTAAAAAATTTCGTAACTACATTTGTAATTTTCCTTTAATGTGCAAGTGAAAATAATAATATTTTTTTTCATCTGCTGCGATCTATATGTAGAAAGGAAACCTACCGATAATATTGAGGACCATCACGATCTGGTCTTTGACCTCAATCGAATCCTTCTCGGAAATTAGGTGAATCGAACCCGATGCCTTGTAATTAATCAAGATCTAATTCTATACATTAAAAAAATTATAGCGCGTAGAAGGTTTATCTATTTCACCATCAAAGCGACTCAAAGAGACTCAAACTCTTTTCCATTTTTATAAAAGAGATGTGTAATAACAAGAGTCGTTCTGTAAATATTGTCTAAGCTTGAAGCTTTTTTCCTCTCATTTACATTTCATGTAAAATTTCATTTCACATGAAATGACGCACAGAAAAAACGGTTTCAGGAAATATCAAGCCGCGCTTTCTATAAAACTGATGAGTTTACAAGGAAGTCTCTTCCTTCCGTCGGGCGTCTTGATTGATTGGACAGTAACTAATGAACCGCGGCTAATTGCGCGCAGTAATATTCGCCAGCAAAAACCAGGCAAAGCACACATAACTGACCCGTGACTTCCCTAAGATCACAGGACTCCCCACGCCGCTTCCTGGCCACGACCTTCCGCCCGACCTTCCCGATGCCTCCCGCTAATTATTTTGGCTACCCTCTCATCGACTCCATTTCTGTCTCTTCCGACTGAATAATTCTTCTTTGTTCTCTTGGCATATCTCTGGCGCCTGCCGTTCGTCTACGATAAATCTCAACTGTATATTCGCGTATCGATTAAAGTTACGTAAAATAGTAAGATGTAATTACGGATTCAATTGATGACGAACATGTCTAGTTATAGTTCATTTACGCTAAATAATAACTGATATAAGCTATAATATTGTTATACCGTAATGTTGTGTAATTTAATAATTCTTAAATGCTGTAAGTACCTACGTGTAATTTTTAATGAGACTTTGAAAAACAATCTATCCACTTTTAGTTTATCCTATTAAAATGTCACTTATTTGATATTTATATTTAATACGCAGGTAAGGGTAAAATTATTAAAATAAATTACAGTTATTAATACTACTTCATATATATCGTGTCTGCATCAAGCAGATTAATAACCGTAATTTATTAATAATTTATCTTTACTCGCGTACTAAAAAGAAATATCAAATAAATGACATTT
>NW_017305569.1:2604060-2614640 GCF_001594115.1 Trachymyrmex septentrionalis | reverse complement strand
TTAATAATTTATCTTTACTCGCGTACTAAAAAGAAATATCAAATAAATAACATTTTAATAAGTATGTAAACTAGAAATTCCGAGATAAAGCCGTTTATATCCCGGCTTCCTAAAACAATACATGGTGATAATATAACTGACGTTGACGGGGATTGCGCAAATTTATTGTGGCAATTATGGGGCGCCATATAACGACGTACACTCACGTTTACGGCAATCGACAGGCGAGGGACTTTTATTAGATCAGCAATAAACACCGGCCCCCAGGGTTCTCTCTGTCGAATATAAACGCCGCCGAAATAGGATTTGCCCACTGACTTCTAGAAATCCCTTCTGGCATCAGACTAGAAAGCAAAGGGGCCAATTACGTTGCGAGGGGGATGAGTGCCGTGTCAATTCTGGTTAGAGATGACGGCATTAACCCTCTACCGGACCTTTTTAACCCTACAATTCACCACGACGAATCTTCGCGAATCTTTCTTCAGAATCATCTCATTCAAGTAGAAAAGAATATACATAAACCGTACGATTTCACTTCTCTCTTAGATAAAAATTTAAATGTAATAATTTTTCGGTAAACGAGATCAATTTTATTTTATATAAACAATAGGTTTTAAAAAAGCTTAAATAATTCGTATGTAACAATTATAGAATTTGATATTATTAATATATACGTTTGTACAGAAATTAAACTGAAATAAATTCTCTCATTTATTTGAGATTTAATTAATAATATTTCTATTTTAAAATGCTCTCTCTTAAGGGAAACAAAATTAATTCTCCTAGCCGATTAATAAATTTGCAAAAACAAATTGCATGTGTGTAATAACAATTTAATTAAAATTTAATTCGAAATAAAGAGCATATTCTTCGCGATTTAATTTATAAAATGTATTACATGTGAAGAAAAATATATTTTAAAACGACGGTTTTACTAACACGCGCGCGTAGCCTTGTGGTGTTTGTTTTGATATGCTAAGTGCCGTTGCGAAGTACGCAAGGTCGCCGGTGTGTTATCATTCGCCCAGCAAGAGACTCGAGCCCGGCAGGTAGCGACGTGTGTCATCGCATTACCCATCGAAACGCGATGCATTTCCTATGAGTAATCGGCAATTATTAGCTCACGTGATCAATTGACTCTTGTAATTAAACGACCGTAAATATTAACTATTTATCAAAGCAAGTTATTTCGTGCAATTTATTCATTTCACTTCTTGATGAAGGATGAGTTATGAATTATTGTTTTATCTATGTAGCGATAACGTGAATTATTTATTTAATGACAGAATCGAATGTATCTCACGTTGCGCCTTAATTATTTTGTTGTTTTAAACGTAATTCGCTCATCACTTTTGGATCGAGAACGTGGAGTAATACGGAATAACTGCGTGCGTAATTAAATGCGCAATTTAATATTTATCGATTGCGTATAAAATAAATTCGATATTTTTATATTGCTATTGATTTTATAAAACTCTTCGTTGTTCGAGATATTTTGTTCGTTATGCTAATTTGCGGTTTGCGGAATCGAATACTTTTAAAGTTTTTTCTGTTATATTCGTGCTCCTTCTAATATACAATAGTAAAATGCACGTTGTGTATCGGAAATACCTTGTAAAGTTTCACACAATTATCTTATTCTGATAATTAATACGCGCAATTGTAATTAATGTTTTCGCGAGTGTATAAATGCAATGAATCTGAGATATTCTGAGAAAAGGAGACGAATAATTGACATCGGAACAATATCAGTATCATATTGGTGTATGTTGTTTAATATATTGCTGTTTTGTGTGTGTTGAATAATATATTATTTTTTATTATTATTACAGTCATAAAATTGCATAAGAATTTTTAAACATACAATATTTTTCTTAAAATATTCTTCACTATTTTTATTTACAACTTTATTTACGACTTTACTTTTTTATCGTACGTTGTCTTTTTGTGTACCGTTTGTTTTTTTTTCTTTTTTTTTTTTTTTTTTGATAAGATAATATGCTCTCTAAACGATGACGTGTTAACCGTCGGCAAAACGAATACACCGCAACAAGTTGATAATCTTCCTGTAAAGAAAAAAGGTTAGACATTCTTGCGATAATTTTTTCAACACTGACAACTGTGCAATATTTGCAATATAAATATGAGTCACGCGCAGTCGTTAGGCAAATGTAAACAAAGAAATATGTCCGTTACGTTTTAATATTTCTTTTGTGTCTCTCCCGTCCATTTTCACTTAAATAACCCAAGAAATTGTAAATTGACCATGAAATACATGTTTAAAACCGCCAAGGTAACCTGCTACTATTTTATTGTCAATTAAGAATAAATCGATTTGTTTTAAAAGCCAGAGGAAACTTTATGACCGTAAGAGATATGAGAGCGCAAGAGAGATTAGACGGCGCAGATGATTAGAGTACGCATTATAACACTTCAGCAAGTTATGGCTCGTAGCCACTTCGCGAACCCCTCGATTCCACTCGTAACGGTCAATCGAGAAAAAATCTGAAGTGGGCATCGATGATCTCGCAAAAGTTCGACGACGGTCTTAAACTCTTAAGAACCCGCTCGACCTCATCGTGTACCGTACACGTAAGATCGTTCCGATTCTCGCTCTCTCAGGCTCACCGATAGCGTGACAGCCGGCTAGGCAGATGCGTGGCAACGAGTTGACATCGAGCGCTGCGGGCTAGCGTGGCTAGAGCTTGCTCTTCGCAGACACGCACCCTGACATTCTGCCGGAGCAGGGGTGCGAATAAAAACAAAGGGAGGGAATCGAGAGGGACGAGGAGAGAATGGGAGAGGAATGAAAAGGAGAGATAGAGAGAGAGAGAGAGAGAGAGAGAGAGAGAGAGAGGTGGGCAAGGGAAAGAAAAAATAAAAAAAGGGGAGTCTCGTCGAGACGCGAACGTGCGCGTGCGCCTGTGCACGCACAACACGGCACGGTGCAGGCACGCACGCACACTGCCCGCTTCTTTCTTGTTGCCCATACACTGGGCCTGATGCGCGACGACGGCCCTCGTCGTCTACTACGACACATAGAATAGTAATGAGGGACAGAGATACGAGGCGGGTCTTCCCGCCGCCACGGGGGAAACCGAGCCGGCCGCGGCGCGGCGGTTCGGAGCGTCGTCACGCGAGAACGCAGCCAGCTGACGTTCTCTCTCGCTACTCCCATGCGTTCTCCTTCGCGCTCTCCTCCTCGCTCTACCCAGCCGGGTCTTTTTCTCGTGCCCGCGCTCTCTTTTTCCCGTAACTCTCTCCAACTCCTTCGCGCGCTCGGCTGTTCTCGCTCTGCCCTCCACGGTTGCTTTTGCATGACGTTCCCCCGCCCGCCCTTCGTTCTAAGTAAGCGTTCCGCGATGGTCCTGCCGGTAAAATGCAATTAGAAAAATTTCCGCCGCAGACAGACAGGACAGAATTATGTTGTGACGACTCAATTTTTCGACTTTGTTGTTGCTTAAAGATGTGAATAAATCAAGGAGACATTTATGTTGTTATAATTTTAACAACAAAATAATTACAGTGAACAGCTGTCACAGCTCTATCGTGAAAGAATTGTAAATCTGTGTTATAGGTGTATGATTTTCTGCATCTTTTAACGTTTCTTTCCTCTTCTTCTCTTGCGATGTCCTTTCATATAAGTTTGAATTTTACTTCTCACTCTAAGCGTTCCTCGATGATTTTACGCACATAACCCGCCTCCTCGGTCTCCTTTCTCTCTTATCATTCATACACCTCGATGGTGATCGTGAGCCACCCCTTTTGCAAGAAACTGGGGGACTTCTTCGTCCAGAGTTTCTCGCTCAATTCCACCTACGTACCCTTCGTGCGAACACTTAAACTCCTTTTATCAACAGTCCATCACGATCGTTTGAGAACTCCAGGTGTTCGTCGCATACATTCGCAATGGCGTGCGTGCAAGCGAGGCCTTTGTGGAAAGTCGCAGAAATTGCGGGTACTCGTGAGATTCGATTAGGCAGAAAGAGAATGAGAAACGCGAGAGAATGAGCTACTCCCCTGCTCCTGGTAGTGATATCAGCTATTTTTGTAATAACGAGTCAACAAACATTTTCTGACTTTTCCATGACTATAAATTATTTTCCACGACTATAAATTATTTTCCACTGAACTAATCGACGTGATTAAAAGCATTTATAATGTATTGAATTGAAATTAGAAATTAATGTGTGTGTGTGCAAAAATATATATGTAACGTTTTAAATTTTTTAATTATCATTTAAATATGAATGTCATTTACTTGCCGATTAGCACATTTATTTTTTGAATTAATAGTCATACAATAAATTATAGTTGTATATAATTATACAAAAATTGTTTCTCTGTACATAAAATATCTTTTTATTTATACCTTACTTCCGCAAGTAAAATAATTTGATGTTACATAATTTTTTTTATAATGAAATATTTTATACTTGAATATCCTCACTTTTTTTCTTTCGCTCTATTTTTCCTATTCTATTTTTTTCGTCGTATAATTTAGGGGATGTATTTTTCCAAGGAGTCACATCATGAAAAAAAAGAAAGAGAAATTTTCTTTTACCGTCATTGTAAATACGAGGAAGATACGCCACCAGAGAATGTCGCGCAATCGCACCGCGGGATTGCACGCGACTCTGGCGTTTTTTGCTCCTAGACACTTTTACGACCCTTCTGTTATATTTTTCACGCGTGCAAATTGCCGTCTTCTTCATTTCAAAACTTCACCCTTTTTACGCGGCTCACTGTCCTCGAACGATTATATCTCCAAGTCCCGTTGGAGCTGTAGAATTTCCTTTTCTCATGATTGCTGTCGTGTGAAAAAAAAAAAGGATATACGTATCTATAACACGATGAAAAAAGTCCTTTCCGTTTCACACCTTAGCGAATAGGAAAAGTCAACTATTTCTGCTAAAACCATTATCTCTGGAATAAAGCGTAATAACTATAATAAGTATTAACGTATTTTTCTTTATAACGCCGCGTTATTGATGAATTTCTAATTTCTCTTAATATACATTCAACATTTTAATTCAGCCGTTATTTTAAGGCTTATTATAATAGTTAAAGCGCACCTGATCTTATGATAAATGAAACACTTGGTATATGTTTTATTCATGGTATTCAATGGCAAACCACTTACTAATACATGTAGATATGTAATGGGCGTTACATATATATTTTATCGTTAGATATGTAAAAGCTTGTCGCCACCATTATTTCACCGTCAGAATAATTATGATATACATATTTGTAGTGAAAATACGTGCATGAATAATTGCTCCGTATATACAGTATTGCGACAAATATTAATATTAGAGAACAAACAGAGCTTTTCAAACATCAAAGTTGGATCAAAATCGAAAAGACCGAATACATCCGCCGGTGTTACAGTCTCTCATTGAAAAGGATCAGTGGAACTCGCCACACCCTTCGCGGTCGCATCCTCCACGTCTTCCCCTTCCTTCTGGTATATCGCGGCGTTCTTTTGTTTCGGACATTCATTCACGCAAGGGCAACCACCTTGAAAGTCAGTTTTCCTTCTTGTCTCTACGTCAAGAAAAAAGATATACGACATACGGAAATAGGTAGTAAGAGAATGAACTAGGGAAAACGGGTCGTACTTAATTGCAGGGTGATTGTATAAGTAGTGGAGGTCTGGTCGGACGACACTTCGGACGTCTGTTTTCTGACCGATTTTCAGGATGCTCCGAGTTGTCAAAAATTAGCTACCTGGCGCTTTTGAGAAATTAAAGTGTCTACTATCATTGATCCTGATACGAGGATCGTTTCTTTTATTAGTATAAAAGAATGTTTAACTATATAATATTTAACTATATGATTTTTATTACAACTCATTTATATCTCTCGAATGCAGAATTTATTTTTTTAATTGAACATACAATTTTCATATTTTTATTTTAATTATATATATTCTATTTAATGTTATTAATTTAACATTTTTATTAACGATGGTAAGCGTAAATTGATTTAATCCTTAGCATGTTAATTTGTTATGTGAAAAGAATGTTAAATAATTCTTGACTGTCATAATTTAATACTTTTTTATATAATAAATTTACGCCGTTATATATCTGCTTTTAACCTTAAATACATGTTATCGCATTCCTATTTATATCTTCAATTTGAATTATGTTTAACTGCGTCTCATCATTTTTCAACCTATCATGTCCCGCTGTAATAATTTATTTTAATATCTGTTTATGTAACTTTTTATGAATATTTTAATACTGATAAAAATTGTGTCGAAACGTTGATAAAGATTATTACATTAATAAATTAATTAATATCTTAAATTTGTTCATTATTGAACAATGAAGTGGTTCTTACTTTGCGCATTACTAGCCACATTAATTTATGAAATATTTTAAGTAAATAAATGGAATTACTTACAATTAGTTTAATATCTCTATACGTATATTAGTCAGAAAAACTTACTTAATATTCTTTCCATAATGAACTAAAATATTAGGTATATAAATAAGTTCCTGCAGTCAACTTTAGACGATGCTAAAAACGGTATATTATTACATTTCCGCGCTCAATTATATTTCCATTCGACGTTGCTTAATATACATTTCGAAAGCTACATATATAACAATTAGCATTTAGACGATTAACTACACTTTTAGTTTAACTGAAAATGACGCCGGAAAAGTGCATATTCATCATTGCGTGCTATTTTCATTGCGGTAAAACCGCCATTGAAGCAACCAAAATAATATTGTGAGACTTATGGGAATAATATTATGTCAGGAAGAACGTACATACCATGATTGGTCTGAAAGATTTAAAAGTGGTAATTTCGATGTGAACGACAAATGTTTCGCGAGATATTCTTTTATTGCGACATCCGTATGCTGCCTGAAAAATGGCAAAAAATAATAGATTCAAAAGGCAAATATAATACTTTGATTGAAATGTTTGTATCTTTAGTGATGACCGTATCTTTTAGTAATATATATTTTTTTAACAAAAAGAAATCGAGAGAATTTATTTACATCTTTAGTAAGAGTATAAGATTTAAATTCTTAAAGTGTAATCATGCAATTGTCATTTTGTTTAGAAAAATAATTACAGCTAATTAAGATCGTAAATTTAAGTTAAGATTAAATCGTCACGCATAAATTCCGTTATCAATAATATTAAAGTTTCTTTTAACATGCGCAAGTTCGAGCATTTGTAATCTTGCCATTATTCAGTATCTTATTCCGAATCCTCTCTCTGGTATACGATAATCAATTCCGCCACAATGGCGGGCAATTCGACTTCTCCAGGGCATCCCTCGCACCACATCGCTAGTAGCCCCATTCATCCGTTCTGAAGGAGCCGCGTCCTCGCCCTCTCGTTTTTCTCGTCGTAGCTCTCTTCGCTCTCCCCTTCGCACGTCTACCTCCTCCCCCTCAGTGTCTTTTTCTTCCTCCTCAGGGGCACTCGTGAAAGTCTCTTTGTTCGAACGACGGCTCGTCCTCGTTCGCCTCGTAAGTCGCCGACTCCTCGAAGGCTTTTGACTCTCTCGTGAGTACCGATCGAACGACTCACCGTGAGACTCACGATTCTGCCTCTCCCGCCTTTCTAGCGTCGCGTTTCGAGCCGCTGCTGCGTGATGCACTTTTCTCAGGACGTACGATTTTTAATTTAAGATAACCGGTATCAAGTTTCGCAAATATTTCATATTTATCTTTTTTCTTTTTATTGCAGTAAAAGAATTATATTTGTACACGAATTATATAATTATTTGCTAAAAAGAAATATCTGCAAAAGCGATCTTATAAAATTGCCAAAAATTATTTAGCGAATAGCAAAAATTAATTCGAATCCAAAAATAGGTTTGTAGACTGCTAACGTCGTGCTCCATACGTTTATCTTTCAACTTTGTTGATACCGGTAATATCTTCCAAGACCCGCACGTAATGTGAATCCCCTTAAATCAGTTTTCCGGAAGACATTAATAACGATCATTGACGCGATTTCTCTGGTGCAATGCCTTCTTGCAGTTCGCTACATTTTCTTGAATATGTGACGGTATATACCCTATCTAAAAGAAATACTTCTCACTCGGTTCTCTCGGAGATGTTCTACATTTCCTTCGGCTACCGTATCATTAAATTCAATACCACTGGCGCCTTAACGAGGAGTACATTTCTGCGATCCTCTGCACCTGATCTATAATTTCGAGCCCGCATAAACGGATATGCGTGTACTCATATGTACAGGGTGTTTCGAAAACGCGTGCGATGCCCGGTAAATCATCGACGCTCGGCGATATCAGATTAATAGGATCGATTCCGCGACGACCGTTAGTTAAGTGTTTTCTAGCGAAGCGGAGCAGAGAGGCGCGGTATAGATTTCGTGGCCCGTGCTAAAAATAGTGAATGTTTTCGGACGTTAGGACGGACGGTAATACCGTGCAGAACGCGGTCAAACACAATGTTTGCGGGAGACGCCCACCTATACTCGCTCCAGCTTTTACTGCCGAGCAGTAAAGTACGAAAATTATGATCCGAGCTTGTCACTGCTCCGGGCATCGAGAAACTCTCGAAGAGACCTGCTACTCTCTCGCACCCTTTTCGCCTTTCCTTCTTCAATGTTTTTTCCATACCTCACGCACGGCGTAGATACGCAACCTTAAGCGCCGACCGCGTAGATATTACGCGCCGTTGTTAGGCGCACGTGATGGAAAATGCATGATGCATGCGAGCAAAGCGCAATGCGATTCAATCGCGCATAAAAAGATTAAATTGTACAACGCCCGGTAATGGACGAGGCAGCAGTGAGAGTAATATTCGCAGAATGCATGTGTACGTTATAGCATTCTTTTAGCCGTGAATTATCGGAGTGTAGCTTAAACATGTAAACTTATGACTCTATTTGAAATTCTATTTTTACTTTCAAAAATATATTTCGATAGATATCATTTTAATAATAAGACGCAGAGAGAAACAAATCTAGAATGAATGTAACAAAAATGAGAAGAGTATCGAGCGTCAGTAATACGGAAGAAAGCTTTGTGCGGGTTTGTGTGTATTTTGTGTGTCGTGTGACTTTTTTGTGCGGGCATGTGACTCTTTCATTCTAAATATTATATCTTACCTCTCACGTTCGGGATACACAGTATTTAAGCGTGACAAGTATTCAAGCTCTGTCATTAACTGACATATAGGGGGAAAAAGGAAAGGAAATAACCGAAGTGCGGTAAGCGGTGCATCGATCGACGGTCACGGAATCTGCGAAACTACGAGCGAGCGGGAGAAAGTTCTCGCGGGATGCATGCGCAATTACAGCGAGTGATAAAAGTGCCACTTAGCACTATAATCTGCGAGTATTTTTACGTCCTTTTGATTTGACAGAGAAACGACGGGGCAACGAGAAATCAAAATGCCACTTTGCGCCGCAATTTGTCCATGCGTTTCCACATCGCGCTGGCATTACCCCTTTTTTTCTTTCCCGTGCATAAAACTACTCGAATTACGAGCTCTTCTCGCGAGAAACAGTTTCTTATTTTGTAACGCCACGTCGTGTGAAACATTATGAGTTTCGAGACTGCAAGACAGAATACATCTATTTGATTTATTTTTTTTTTTTTTTAGGTTACCGTTTTTACATATCGTCAAAAATTTCTTATACGTTCTGTGTTTTTTTTAAAACGACAATTTTTTATTTTACCTTCAATGAAAAGCTTTTACTTTTTTTTTTTTTTACTTTACTTTTTCTCGCACGTTAAATAAGCCATTTTCTGAATTGTATCGCGCGTTACATAACACCCTATATAGATGAAGGAACTTACCGTCATTTAAACTTCGTTTCAAAGGAGTTTCATTAAGCGCTTCATTAAAGGACTTTTAAAACGCACAGTTTCGAGCGGCGACAAACCATCCGCTTTAGGAAGTACCCCTCGAAAACGGAGAGAACAACATCGGGTAGCACCGAAACTACTACGCAGTCCTCTTGTCGTCTAATTGAATGGCATTTTATTTAGCACAGTTCCCCGCACTTCGGATAGTCGCTATTTACCTCAATTACGTAATTCACCGTACACAACCGGCCGCGCAGCTATCCACCATAGGCATCGCATGGTGATGCCGTAGCCGGTGGTAGTAGTGGTAGTATTGATGGTGGTGGTAGTCGACTGATGACACGTGTTTGCGCTACCGCCGCCATGCAATTAGCCCCCAATGTAATTTCGCGCCATAAGAGCGTGCCACGCTCTTTTGGCCTAGTGCCGTTCCCGCGGGCGCATCAGCGGTACACCAGTATTATGAAGAGGGAAGTGATTTCGTTCGGGACACGTAAGGAAATTTGAGCCTCGTGCCGTCTACGTATTTTGTATTCGACGCGTTTTCGTATATTGATCAGATTAATTCATCATTAACATCAATTTCCATCGTCAATATCCGTTTTGCATTAACCACTTTGAAAATTAACATTACTTATAAAGTACAATAATTCTTAATAGTTTTTGCTGTAGGAATTTCTCTCCTGTACATTTACATATGTAATTTTCGAAAAGCTTTTAATCCAATTGATAGAAAGGTGTGAGCGTCTTTATTCACAGTAAC
>NW_017305569.1:2598915-2603960 GCF_001594115.1 Trachymyrmex septentrionalis | reverse complement strand
GGAATGCAAAAACTACGTACTTTAAAGTTATATTATTTATATTATTACTTTAAATATATTTAAAACGTCATTACAAACATAAAATAGAATTCTGCATAAACTTTTTTATATTACTGAAGTTTTCAAATAAACATGTATAAACATTTCTTAAAATATATTTATATTTTCTTCGACATTTGTATAGATAATTATTTATTATCAATAACATTTTGTAATTAAATTCTTCAAGATATATCTGAAATAAGTCCTCGCGTAATTGAAACATCGTCTGTATGCCAGTGAAACGTGACGCAATGTTAATAGATGATATATAATTTAGCGACTAATATCATTGTAAAGGATAACCGCGCTCAAGACAGTAATTGTGCTTGCTCTGTCTGATTAAGTATAATTATAATCCAGAAAGAAATGTCTCTAGGTCACTATGCTACGACGATCAATTCCTATTTAAACCGCATTTCGCATCGTGTAGGTATATTTTTAAGATATGAAATTTTTAATAAATTTATTTTTGTATATTATCAATAAACTAATAAATAAAGTAATATTTTATATTTATTTACTTAAATTAGCGCTTAAATTAATGAAATAATTATCACTGTTCCTATATTTATTTTAAATTTTTTAATTTCAATTAATAATATCGAAATAGTATAATTAATGTGATAAATGTATATCTAACGATCATAGATTTCATGTTTAACAATCATATAAATAAAATCAAAAGAACAATTAATATTAAAAAAAAATGTTTTAACAAGTCACTTAACAAAGTATATCAGATTATGCAGAAAATGTTTTACTCGCTCGTTTATCATCAGTCATCCGTGAGAAAAGAGTTCAGCCAGGCGGCACATAATAAAAAGTTATTAATTTTAATTACAAATGTAAAGAATCAATGAAATCATATCTAATCGCAATTTATATTAAGTTAATTACACTAATAAATTAGATATAACATGGAGATCATGATTAATAAATGTGTGTAAATACATACAGTTAGACTATCCATGAATCTAATCTATCTCTACAAGAGAGTTTCACGATGCATTTGTAGATATCGGAAAAAAGATTCGCTTTATTAGTTTGTACGATCGCCTCATTTTTTATTCTTCATGCTGAAAATTTTTTCTATCATTGCTATTGTCGCCTACATATATTGTTTCATAGATTAATTAGATTAATTAAATGCAAAACAAATAATCTTTATGTACACACACAATTATAATTATTTAAACTGTTTTTATAAAATTCTCTCTCATAATTATATTATAATAGTATACTTAATAGTATTATACATAATTTCAGATATAACAATAGCGATTTATGATTGAATAAAATTTATAAATCATCGCATAAATAAAAAAGATAAGTAATTTTTTAAATAGCATTATCAACACATTGGATGGAAAAACCATCTTTTGTGATTTAATCGGCGAGAATTATTGTCAAATCTATTAGCACTTTATTATCGCCAACCTCATCATTGCAATCACAACGGTATACACTTCGAAAGCAACAAGAAGAGGAAAAAAAATATCGCGGCTTTCCTATACACTCCATCTTTTACCAAGAGTAGACGCCCTTCCGTATTGGATTAATGGGCGGAGCGAAGAACGTCCTTTGCTGCCAAAGTGACAATGTTTGCGCGATCAGTCGAAAAACTATAATCTGCCAAAATTTGAATCGGAATGCACTACATTTTAATGATCAATCTAGACGAATCAAAGGAAGATCGTATCTTAATAAAGGTCACATATTGCAATCTATAAAGAAAGATTTAATACAAATTTCGAAATCTTAATACATATTTTTTTGAATAGTATTAAGTAAATATTTACTTACCACAGTAAGTAAGTATTCATCCAATATGAAATAAAAGTTAAATTAAATTAATGGTTCATGTATGAAATAAATATGTTTACATTTAGTAAATATTTATTTAGAACTATTCAGACAAATATTTATTAAAATTTAGTATCGTTTTTTCATTAGAAAGTAATGACTAATTACATATTTTGAATAATAAAAGCCATATGCATCGTGCAAAGCTTGTAATACTTAAAATAAGTAATTAATTACTATTTAATAGTAATAAATTGGCCAGTAATAAGTTGAATTTCTACAAGGGTTAAACATTGAAAATTTTCTATGAAAATAATTGATACGCATAGTAGTTATTAAAAATTTATCAATCTCAAGTTTAGTATGTTGTGGATACTTACATGTTTATAAGTATTTACATATCATTTACGCTCGTATGCACATATTTTTGGTGAGCGATAGATATTTGAGTTTAAAGTAGAAAGAGAGATACAAACTGATTGAAAAATAAAAGGATCAAGAGATGAATAAAAGTAAACAGTATATTTACATGTGTTTTGATAAATGTAAAATAAACTAGTAAAAGTTAAAATTTATTTCTTATTTAGTATTAATTTAAAAAAGAGATTCATAAATTGATATGTTAGCACTGATGATTATCCTTCACAATAAATAAAAAAGGCAAATACAACAATATAGGTTTCATGAAATCAGAAATCTGAAGAATCGACAAATTTTTTTAGAAATGAAAGAAAAAATATTTCTCTCGAGAAAAATAATTTTAAGTGATAGTACAAAATAAGCTATTGCAGCGGATGTAAAAATAAAGTAGCACAATGAAAAATAGAATATGAAGTCAGTTGGCCTCATATTACTGAAAATCTCATTGACCTTGATTTTTTATTCCTTCAGGATCTATTGATTTTGCCTCGTTGAAGCTAAGATACTTAAACATCTATTACTAAAAGCAAAATTAGAAAAATAATTATGATGTAAATTTGAACCGATAAGAATAAATGTAATAATTAAATAAGAGAGAAATCCTATATTCATTCGAAAATAAAATCTTAGCGTTTGAATATTTCTGTGTGAATTTATACACATATTTATTCCTGAATTTATATACGTATCATATCTGAGGAATTTAAAAGATTATTTTTGAAAAATTTGGCAAGAGAGAGAGAGAGAGAGAGAGAGAGAGAGAGAGAGACAATTGGACGGACAGATCAATACTAAAACTATAAAGTAGTTTGTCACGGTGCACTTACTTAATAAATGCAAATGCAATTTTTTCTATTGCTTCTATAGATGCAATCATGAACAAAATTTTTGAAAAAATAGAAACTAATAGACTCTTTGTGCTCGTATTTAAGACTGTCAGTTTTAGAAAAGTACCACGAACATACGCTCATCTATATTCAACTAAACAATCGAAAAGTCAAGTACTCAACAATTGGGATGTCACTCATCTCTCACCTCCTGTCACAGTGAGTCTGATAGCGCGATTTAGTCAGTGAATCAAGCAAGTTAAAAAGAATAAACAGACGCAATTCTGCGACGCGTAATTCGCGTCTGATGTCTCTAGTCTTCCTCGAGTATATCTCCGACGATATCAGTTAGACCTAATACGCGCGCGACGAACGAACAGACTTCCCCAGATATACAAAACACCTTCACGTTGTCGGTCGCCTCGAGGGCGTCCGGGTGTACATAGGCGTGGTTATTCCCCAGGCAACTCCCATTTCGACACCATAATGGCCTCCGCAAAGCCAATCGCCGTTGCGGATTTCATTTACGATTGGTGGGGAGTAGGATGACGTGCCAATAGTGAACGTGGCTGCCGCTCGTTGTAGGCGCGGCCTTAAGTAGCGCCACCGCGGCGACTTTCAGAAACGGTGAACCGGGCTCCGGGGAGAGGCTCCGGCTTCATTATGTATCATTATACCGGTCCGCGCCGCGCGGTGTGCACTGCAGTTACTGGAACCAGGCGCGCGTGTGTGCTTTTCTCTCTTCTTCTACGCCCTGGTCTCTCGTCGTCGTCGTCGTCTTCTTCTTCCCTTACCTTACCTTCTTCTTCGTCCAGCCGGTACGGAACCTGCGTACACGTCGTGCCGTGCACGATACGTCTCGTCGGTGTCGAGTAATCGTGGCACGACGCGTGTAAAAACCATATCGTCGCCGAGGAAGTGCGCGAGCGCGCGCTCGGTGTCGCGTTTCTATACGGCGGTGCAATTAAATTGCGCGACGAACGCGAGTGCTGGGATACATACGACTGCGATAGATTTTCGGCACCGAAGCCGCGGTATACGAAGCCGGATCGAAGAGGATCGCAAAATCTCATCCTCGTGCTCGCCATCCATCGCGCGAATGATCGCGCGGACCTTGACGCGGTGACGCTTCGTGACGTTCATTCGGCGGAGAGTCGAGACTGTGATTGAAAAGTGTGAGATCGAGTGAGACGTTTGTAATTCGTTTCCGACTGGTGTAAACGTTTGTAATTCGTGAGTGAAAAAAACGGATATGCCGACGGTCTGGTCACGCCGTCGCGGCGCGTCTCTGTTTGAAAGCCGAGCGGCGACGAGCTGACGCACGGCAGCAGCCGAACAATAACATCGACACGGCGGACTCTTTGGTCCGACACAGTGTTTCCGCGAGGACTACGCGTGTGAAGTGGACTACGGTGTGACAAGTGGTGTCCGAACTGACAAACAAAAAGCGCATCCGAAACGTGAGACAGCCCGACGGATAGTAGATACGGATACGTGCAACGGAGTTGCCGCCTTGAAACAGCCAAAAGTGTGAATCCCGCAGTGCGAGAAACAACAAAGGAGAAGTCCGTGATAGTGCAAACCTGAGGAAAGTGTCGAGCGATCGCTCAAGTCCTCACACACTCTCGCTTCTTCAGCTTCGCACGCAGTGCTCTCAATTCTAGAAACCTAGCTGGAATCCGTAAACGCCCAACCCCCCCGCGCGACGGGTTGAGAGAGATTAACTCTCGCGACCGGATGACGAGCTTCCGCCCTCGTTCCGACCGCACTCGGTCGGCATAATTCGTACGGGGCACACGCGCGCGCGGTGTGTGCTCGTCCGTATAGAGAAGTCCCAAAATTCGGGCCCCGTACGGAGGAGGGCACGCGACGGTCGCGGCGGCGACGACGTCGTCGGCGAGTTCGACGGCGGCGAGGACCGTGGGCTGTGGCGGCGGCGGCGGCGGCGGCGGC
>NW_017305569.1:2579851-2598807 GCF_001594115.1 Trachymyrmex septentrionalis | reverse complement strand
GGCGGCGGCGGCGGTGGCGGTGCCGCCGGTACCGGAGGCGCCGGCTCCGACATGGAGCAGCATCTACATCATGCCGGCCTCGGCTCGGTGACGCCCGGTCCGCCCGGCGGTAACGGCGGCGACAGCACGACCTCCAGCACGCCGGTCTCCCAGAGCGGCAAGTCCGCCTTCATCGAGCTCCAGCACAACAACCTTTACAATCCGGCGAGTCTACGGAGCGGTTACCCGGGCGGACACAACGTACCTGGCGCGCATCAGTTTTCGCATCAGGTCGGCTCGCTGGCGGCGCATCAAGGCTCCGGGCCCGGCAGCGGGAATCAGCAGCACGCGGACGCGGGCTTTCCCAGTCCCAGATCGCTCGCCGGATATCCGTTCGCGCCCATGCACCAGCACAACGCCTACGGATATCACATTGGAACGTACCCCCAGTGCCCCTCGCCGCCCAAGGACGGTGAGTACCCCAACTGTATGTATTCGCAGCCTTTTTTATTCCTACTCTTAGATTACGTATATCTCTAGTTAACGTTAATCGGTGAAATCTCTCCGTTTCCCGCGACTTCTCGGAGAATCAGTGCCTCGTGCCAACGGTGGAGTATCGCGAGAAAATATATGATTATGCAATCTGGTGGCTCGTCAGTGTGAATATATCGGATGTTAGTGATGTTAGTTTGCGCGAAGTGATGCTAGTGCAAAGTGGAACGGAGATATTCATCGAAGGGCTCACGGTGAAAAGAGGCATCACGACGATATAACGTCGCGTTGCCAAATTGTTGTGATGTACTCGTATATTGAAATCTCGCGAAAAATGTTACATCGCTTTTCAGCAGAAAAGAGTCGCTTTGCGACTGTTGTAAAGTTCTTTCATGCAATTGATTTGTACTCTCTAAAACTCTTTTAGAGTAAACCTCAATCTGAATATAATCTCATTCTTAAAGATTGAAAATTGGATCACTCTTTCTCTGGCTCAATTTTTACTCTTCACAGTATGAGATTCCATTTCAGAGAGAATTTAGAGAGTATATATTACATTCGTGAAGAACCAAGGGCAACAATCAGTGGTTATACATTCAGCAGAGAAAGCAGCTTTGCAACTGTTGTAAAATTCTTCAATTGTGATTGTTTTATATATTTAAGTCCAGCGCGAGAGGAAGGGCAAGAGCAATCATACTAAAGAATTTTATAACAGTTGTAGAGCTGCTTTCTCTGTTGAATACAGCCAATTGTATTAAAGAATCTTACAACAGTTGTAAAGTTGCTTTTTCTACTGAAAACGCAGCCATTGTGTCGCGCTTGGTAGAAGTCAGTGCTTAGTTAGTGCGCGTTTTGCATCGATTGGATTATTCTTTTACACAGGGTTGGTCACATGCATAGAAATCACATAGAATTCTTGACTTTCAAGTATTACGTTAAACTGACGTAGTTTTGGAATACCAACTTAACAATTAACAAGCAGTGTCAGCAAATTAATAATAATTTACATTGCTAAATTGATCTCTCAACGAAATATTTAACACATATTTCCAAATCAGGATGAAGATATAAGAAAAAATTTTAATGTTATTGGAAGTCAGGGAAAATCATGAAATTTTGTCTGGAATTTAAAAAAATGAGGAATTTGTGACAATCCTGTTTTAGATCTGAAAGAACAGTCTTCTTATCTCCAGCGAAGAAAATTTGCAACAATTGCAAAATAAACATTCCGTTGAAGACGACCATTTGTAACTTAGTAATAAATAAACTGGCAATAACGAGTCAGAAATTCTAATGCCATATTTTGTGTCGAGAATATTAATGACTCGAAATAGAAAAGCTCTGAAAGTTAGCTCGAACATATCATCTTGAGCCCTACATTTTAGATAGTAAATAAATAAATAAATATAGAGATCTCTCTCGAAGTCGTCCATCGTAGGTGCGCTGATACGACGGACGACTTCGAGTTTCGAAGGCGAGTGTATCGTGCCAGCGCTGTAACATTTGTCAGAAATGATACGGTCATCTTGACGCGAAGCGGAATAAGACGGCGACAGACGTTTCCGGTGGGTCACCTTATTTCGCGTCGTAGCGAGCGCTTTATTACTATGACTTTTTTATACGGCCGTAGAACTTTATTGCCGGGTCGGCGAATGTCTTCATCACGCGCAAGTAAATTTCCGTGCAAAAATAAATGCGGTACATCTATATAAATGTGGTACGCGACGCAAAGCTGCACAATCGGATAGCTGTTGTTCCACTGTTGTAGAGAGGAAAAAAAAAAAAGGAAACAAGCAACGTTTACTGCGATTCGTTCATTCGATTCCTGTTTACGGTTCCTATTGTCAGACTTTTGAATCATTCGCACCCTTATCTTCCACGACGTGACTTTTTCTAAAAAGAAAATTTACAGTACGAAGCGTTATACATTTCTTTTCATATAGGTCATCTCCGGTCTCCATTGTGTGGAAGTGTAAGATCTTTAAAAAGAGACTTTAAAAAGAAAATTAAAAAAATGAGGCGTGCAAAAATCTAAAAGATACGCAAGGCACTCTAAAATAAATATGCTTATAGCTTTCTCTTTCCCTGTGTCTAAACGCATCCCAAGAATCTAGAGTAGCAGGTAGCAGCCGGCTATCGACGTTATACCTATTCTACGGCACACAATGCCACGAAACGTAATAAGATATATGGCTAGGATGACTTCCACTGAAAGACCATAAAAAGTCCCGCAAATCGCCTAACGAACGAGACAAAAAGGTTCGGGATCAAACGGGAGCAGTTGCGATCTTTTTCTTCGGGAACTCTTTTGCTCGTACGAGTTTTCTTTTCGATCACCTCGCTCCGTCTCTCGCGTTTTTACCTTCCTTCAGAATCGCATTAGCACGATGTAATCGCAACTTTTATTTTACGCGCGAAATCACGAGTCAGCTAATTACGATCATTATCGGATTCGCCCCAGGTTCGTCGTGGATCGCGGAATCGCTCAAGGCACTGTACGATGTTACGATAACTAACTTGAAAATGTCTTTTTAAACTTATCGTTGGATTTTGAAGAAGCTAGTTAGTTTTCGCTATCTTAGGATACTAATTCAGATTTATACGCATGATAAATAAAGAAAATATAGCAAAGAGGTCGTATTATGATAAACAATAAATGCATATTTAACTTAAATTCTTTCCACTGATGAGGTTGTCTTGTTATCTCATGGAAATTTCTATTTTATTTATCTGTTTGAATATATCTAGCGCCTCTCTCTCTCTCTCTCTCTCTCATAATCTAAACATAATACGACTATATGCACATCCGCATCGCGAAATCGCGTGATCGAGATAACTTGTTCCACCGAAGGAAGTCCGCATGCTACGAGGCTCCATGCAGCGACATTCGCGCTGATTTCTTGGTCGATCGGCACATTTTCAAATATACATAGTACGGAGTGCTGACTGGAAATATTCTAAAGTCGTGGCAACATTCGGCGGATAATTTATCGCGGCCAACATGCGCGCGCGCGATGTGTGGAGCATCACGGGGAAACCCCTTGCGCGCTTAAGCAAACGTTCGGGCAGGGTAACGTACAATATATAACCGAACGAATAGCGGCGAACAGTTCGCTACCCTCCCATCCGCGGCCCATGAATTCGTAACGACTGCCGCCGGTGTCCACCATTGCGGCATGTGGCAATCTCACGGGGAAGTCCGGCGTTTCTGCGTATAATCCACTATAGCGGGATAGAGACGACCCTCGCTTCGGCGCGCGGGCAATTTTCGTGGCGTCTTTCTTGAAAATTACCGGTGATCTTCCGACGAAAGCCGCGAAAGGGTTTCCGCGGGGTGCGGGAGGCGAACTTTTCCGCCAACGGGAGGAATCAGCGTGCCATCGGGCGCGGTGCAATTTTTGTTTTGCAGCTGGCGAGCGAGCGAGGAAAGCGATCGGTCGGCGCCGGCCGATCAGGCCGTCAGGGGGTTGAATTCTCACGCACGGAGGGTTGCGACGCGCGGAAACTTGCATTTAAATTGCCGGTAATTCCCCTCCCACCCCCTCTGCCCCTCACGACGTACGCACAGTAGCAAAATGCATATCCTCGATCTCCTTCGCGAGCTGCATGTCGTAAAAACCCTTCCCTATCGAAGGGTTCACGTAACCTTTGGTATTCTCGCGGAAAAGTTTTCTCGGAGTTTTCTGGCAGACAGTTACGTTATCGTCGCGATATATCTCAGAAATATGTCTGAAATACTCATGGCAATTTTTACTAAGGTATCGTGCAGAGGCAAGTGTACGCTAGATACTCTAGATACTCTCTCTAATCAGAATCTGGACACGAGTCCGTTTTGTGTGCGGGATCGCTAATTTTTAGACCACGCGAGAGAACATACATTTACGTACATTTACTATCTTTTTCTCTTCCTGTTCTACTTTTGTCTTATCTTTTTCTTCCTCTCTTTCTCGAATTTATTTAAAAGCGAATTTTATCACTACATTGTTTAATAATAGTATTGCTCGATGATTTCTTATCTACTCCAAATTTTTATTTTGATTATGATATACCGGTTATTATGATTTATCTCTTAGTTAGCAGGAGAGGTCCTTAATTAGTTTTTTATTTCTTGAATATCTGAATTTGCGTCTTTTTGAGAGACTCTCATATTTGTTTGTTGTGTATTGCTTCTCTAAGCTTATTATTTTAAACATATTAACAATACTTAACATACTTAATATACTTTTTGTGGTTATAGTTTTTCAGTTCTTCTAATGTATTATTTTATATATTTATTATAGCGTATTAATGGCAAGCATTGAAGGGATTGTGTCCCAGAGCGCCAAAATAAACGATTCAATCAACCAATCTCTCTCTTTCTTTCATACTTTCATGGGAATTGCTAAAACATGATGGACCAATCAAAAGTGATTGTTTTGTGTCTTGACTCTGATTAGAGACAAGGTCTTTAATTTAAACAAACGAATGAGTGATGTAAAAGTCGATATTATAAAGATTACGGCACTTAGCTCACGTCGTAGTTAGTTGAACGAAAATATGAAGTTACAATAATGATCTGTCTAATTGCTAACGAGCACGTCATATGTTTGTACATTTCGTTCAGAACGATTCCGTCATTTATCTTGGCGTTTTAACACGAGGCGCATAGCTAATTTGTGATTATTTCAGAACGATTTTGATTATGCGATTAAACTAACAGTGACACGGTAATTGCAAGATATGTGTACAATACATGTTGCGATATTGTAATAAATTTGCATTTTTTATGCTCAATTGATTTAGAATGACGCTCATTCTCAAAATCATAATTTAACTGTATTTATATAATTGAATTGAAAAATAATTATGTGAATATATTATAAAACTTGTTGAAAGTAGTTTTTAATAACATTACTTTAGCACCGTTAAATAATAATTTATAAGAGGAAAAAATTAATAAAACGTTTTATTTTTAAACACCAATAGATACTATTTATATTTCTCGCGGTAACAAACAAATAAGGCGGACAATATATAACCTCAAGATACTCAAAGAGTTCAATGAACTGCCACACATTGCGCAAGTGTTTAGCTAATAAAATATTATCATTATACCTTTCACGCGCGCGCGGTGAATAAACTGTAGTAGAGAATGCACTTCATAAAAGTGATTTATAACAAAATCGTCCGCACTTACTCGACGCTCGCGAGATCGATCTCTTGATCGTTGCATCGTCACGCATGAAATAAGCTTACATAAAATCCACGAGTGGATACATTAATAAGTGAACGGTGTCGGTTGAGGAATTATTAGAAATGTCGAAAATTTTTCATCACGCACACGTGCTTTCGATACAAGCCTAACGCTCTTCAGGTATTTCGCTTGCTCACAATCAACGCGCGTAAATTCGCGATTGTAACGTCGGCGCAATTACAAACGTTTATTTCCACGCGAGTCGGCTTGTGGATGATAAAGTCGTGCTTCGGCGGCGGCGACGTCGCGATTATCGGCGGTTGTTCGCGGACGTTAAATGCTTTCAGACAACAGTTCGACCAGCGCTAACGAAGTTGTCCGGGATTATACGAGCATCAGGTGAGGAACTGCGAGAACGTAAAGGAAGGGTTGTCCACGCATACGTCACTCGTCGAGATCCACGGCGAGTACATCCTCGGCGCCTTTGCGCACCTTCGACCAATCTTATCGTCGCGTCGCGACAAATGAACCCGGCCATTAACCGACTTGTCCGCGCGTTCGCGTCACGCCCGTTGTCCCTCTTCCCCGCGAACGAAGCTGGAACGTGGCTGAAGTTGGAATCCAATTAGCGGGCGGGGGTTCTTGACTCTTCGTACGTATCAGACGGAGGCCCCACGGTATCTCGCATCAGTCACCTGACGTCCGACCGCCGCACCGCCCGACTTAATCCGGAACGGTCGAAAGACAATGCGTGCTCCGGCCCCGAGTGATGGATTAGGTATTAAATGGTTGTTTTCACAAGGATTTAGGTGGATATACTGACCTGAAGAGCACGCCGACCCCGGCCTTTTTCAAAAACTTTGATCCACGCTTAGTTGAATTGCTCGAACGGAAATATCATACTTTTTTAGAAGTACTCTCCTAAAAATATTTTTGTGGCTATGTATTTGTGATTTCCAGAGTCAAATTTGTAAAGTAATAAAATGAAATTTTAAGTAATAATGACGAATGTCAAGAACGGGACAAATTTAATAGAAATTTAATAGGAACGTTTATTCAGAAATTTAAACAAGATAAATCGTATAAATTAATCCTAGAGATGTACTCGAGTAATGTTATTGTCAAAATATAAAACATGTAATAGGCAAGCTTATCAAAATATTAGTAATTTAAAACATACGTATTTTTGCTTTTGAATTTAATTATTAAAAGATTTTTGATTAAAAGAAAAAAAAAATGAAATTCGTGTTGGCAAATTATTTAGAAATTACGAGTTATGCATGATATCTAACTCAGAAAATCTTTCAAATAGCTACGAATCTCTTAATAGCAGCCTTCGGCCAAAGGAGTGGAACGTTTGCGTTTCTCAGTTACAGTTGAAATACAAAAAAATAAAATCAGAGGAAGCTTTTTCATCGTCTCTTGCGCGCAATGTGGTAGCGATGTGGAAATACAAGATGTCGGTTCAGCGACAATGTTAGACAGGCTGCGTTAAGTCCAGCCTAGGGCAGAGACGGACACCTTGTAATTTCGAGTTCTTTGGATTGAGAGCCGCGCGCCTACCGTGTGATTATCAACGTCGCATTAATCGGTCGGTAGGCTTATTATCATACGTTCGGTTGGGTTTGATTACGCGACTCTAAAAAGAACCTTCAGCGATGCGAGGCGGAATATACGCGCGTGCACCGCCGCAAAGTGCTACTTTGCAGCAGTTTCTGCCGCTACCGCGCACTTTGCGTACGCCTCGGTGTTAAAAACTATAACCCTAGCCTTTCTAGTTTATCCCCTTGTAACGTGAGCTCTCGCGGAACGGCGCGAGAGAAAAAAAAAACGCATCCATAAAATAGTACCTTTGATTTTTCACGCGCTAAGTTACATCTCGCCCGCGTTTGACATCGCGTCGCCTCAATCGACTGTAATTAATAATGGCAGCTCGTAATCGTGGCTAAAACGTCTCTTTAAAATTTATTGCGCACTATATTATGCGTCTATGCACTGCACGACAGTTAATTTGTACCGTGATAGAAGTGAGGTTGAGACCAATTGAGAAAGATTTTCCATTTGTAAAGAATACAATAGTATATACAATAGTATATGTATATATATATATATATAGAGAGAGAGAGAGAGAGAGAGAGAGAGAGACAGAATACATACACATTATTCCTTTGAATTTTCATCGTCTTCCTTAATCATTTTAAAATCAATTCTAACTATAGTTATATTATTTTAATGTTGGATTGGAACAAAAGTTTGAAGTGCTATAAATTTCAAAATTCAAGCAACTGTAGGTAATTTAAAAACGAATCAAATTAAAAAATTTAAAAAAGGTTTTTAAAGTTTAAAATCTTTATTTTTGAAAGCTCGCTATGTCTTTTGAATGAGTATAATTTTACATATAAAAAATTTGAGTTGGACAAAATGAGAAATTTTCTTCTCACTTTGTGAGCTTGTCACGTGCCTAAAAAAAACTTACGAAAATTTTCGACTTTCTAACGTAAAAGCTTAAATTTTTTCCTACATAAAACCTTGTTTCTAAAAATGTTTCTATAAGAATTTTTTAATATATTTGAGTGTTAATTTAGCATGCGATTGTATTATTATAAGATTTTTGTTAAATTAATATTCAACATTTCTTAGTCAAGTCTTATCAAATGACGTAATTTTTATGAATAAGTGAATAAATAACGTATTTATGAGTAAGTAAAAATAAAGTGTTTTAAAACGTAAATTCTACGATAAATGAATAAAATGTGGGTAAATTTAACATATCATCCATGTTAATTTTACTGAAAAAAAAATGCTTCCACGGCTTGTCTACAAACTGTGTCGATATTATCTCTTTTGTATTAATTCTCTTACGTAATATTTATATAATCTTCTAACATATTCATCTTGTGTTAAATTAACCCTTGTGTTAAATTAAAATTTGAGTTGGACCTGCGATTTATGTTAAATTCGATTTTCCAACAAGTATTACACGTATAGTTGTCTTATTGAAGAGATTTTAATTTACTCCTGTTGATAAAAAACGAAAAATAAACGTCACGTTTAATACACTAATTTAATATAATCTAATATTCTTTTCCATATCCTCAAAGAGTTGAAGCATAACGTCAAAGAGTTGGGGGCGGCTACACGGATATTAAATATCGCACACACGCCCAGTATCGCTTCGAAATTGCACGGGGAAGATAAACACGAGCGCAAACACGCGATTGCATCGCCGTGGCGCGATGTAACTTGGTGGAAAGTTTATGGGGGATCATTATTGTCTCTTTTACGCGCGATCAGAGCCTCCCTGTTGACTCTTCATTGATCCACGGCTTGTCGATCCTCCGTTACCGATTTGACGTACATGTATAAATCACATCGGAAGAATATCATATACGTGACAATTTGTCGTAAAGCACGCTAATTGTGATCGTGTTAATTTTCGCAGAGATGAGGACGGAGATTTTCGGCTTGTATTATGTCGCATCATTAATCCGAAGTCTCGGCATCGATATCTTTGTTTATTTTTAGCGCCTTCCCTCTCTCACTCGCGGCCAACAAAACGTGCCTAACGTTGTAGCGCTAGAAGTGTCCATGGCTCTCCTCTCTCTCCCGGGAAGGCCGCCCGCGTCTCCCCGATGAAAACACGCAACGTAATCGCGATATAAAAATAATGAAACAGATTCCGCGCGAGATAGGCGGCGCGGGCGCTGGCACGATGCGCACCTCTATCGAGCTCTACGCTACTTCATTGCATCGCTTTAAGATTGATATATGGCTCCGTAATTAATTACCGTGCTGTTAACGCAGTGTAGGGCTTTCTTCCTCTCTCTCTCTCTCTCTCTCTCTCTCTCTCTCTCTCTCTCTCTCACTCTCTTTTGACATAACAAGAGCACGCATTCTCTACTGTTGTGCTAATTATCGCAATACGTATGTGAATTGAATAATGCATTTATTTTATCAGATAATTACGCGCGGCTTGTCGAATAAAATATTCCTACTGTGTTATTGTTTTTCTCTCTTTGTTTTTTTTTTTTGAAAAAAAAAACGCGTCATTTCCGTTAATTTCGATTCGATAATTAAGACTCCTCGAATGCTTCGGCGGCCTTTACATTTTACGTGATCTCCGGGAATCGTCCGGGCAGAAAAATGACTTCACTAATCGTATAATACGATGATTTATCGCAAAAAAAAAAAATTAAAGAAATATTTTTACGGACGAACTAATGAAGTGTTTAAATGTTTTCTTCTTTCCTACACTTGAACGAGGTTTTTCTAATATAAATTTAATTTTAAAATATAATTAAAATGATTAATTGTCCAACACTGTATTAAATAATTTTTCAATTAGTACTACAAAATCTCGACTGTGCAGAAAAAACGATTTCGTTGAAATATCTAAAAACTTAGCCAGACACTGAACTGTAAATAATTTTATCAGACTATCAAAATAATTATGTAGGAAACACTTAAACATTATGAACAAAAAAATCTTGATATTTCAGCAACTATCGTTCTGCATAATTATTTTAATAGATTGTAACAAAGTTATCTTTTCTGATCTGTATCTAATTAAAATTTTTAGATGCTTTCGAACCGTTCTTTTCACTTTATTATAACTATCTATAATATATCAAATTTTCTTCAAGAAAAGAAATATATTTCTTTTTAATAAATACTCCTTTTTAATATAAATATATATTATAAATTACAAATTTTAATATTATAATTTATAAATACTTATATCATCCCAGTATCTTTCTTTACTGTTTCGCATTACACGATAGACATCTCATCTTGAAGTATTCGCGATCGCTTTATTAATGTAAAAAAAAAAGAAAAAAAAAAGAAAAATCAATAACCGTGTCATGTACGTTATCGAAATTACGGATCAGGTTTTAGTTTAATTTTATTTTTAGTTCGTACGCGAGTAGTAACGAGGATTCTGAAAGTTGATGTTAGGGTGGTGCATGTTCGCAGACCTCTCGCCATTGGGTGATAAAAGCGGAAGCCTCGTCGACGAGCTCGGCGGTGGTGGCGGCGGTTCCCTCAGGAACGGCAAGGGCAAGAAGATGAGGAAACCGCGGACGATTTACAGCAGCCTGCAATTGCAACAGCTCAACAGGCGGTTTCAGAGAACGCAGTACCTCGCGCTACCGGAAAGAGCGGAGCTCGCGGCTAGCCTCGGACTCACGCAAACGCAGGCAAGTTCTATCGACATTATAAGACAAGCAGACTAGAGCGCAAGCTTCCCACGACATAGTCGTGCAACGATAAGTACCTCTTATCTCGCGCTACTCGTGACAGGTTGGCGTAAACAAATTGCGATAAACGTAAACACAAAATATAATATCTCGCCAAAGCGAACGTACATATATCGAATTTTTAGATTTTGCAAACTTCAATTATCTAATCGCGCTAGACGTTTATTTATTTTAATATATATGGATTAAAGAGAAAAATTATTAAGAATTACTGGAAAAGTAATTTCCTATTGAATTTTATATTTTACTTTTATACGTACATAAATAATACTTAAATTTATAAGATATTAGAAGAAAAGTCCATTCGAGTATTGCGATATACATACATGTATATTCAGCGAAAACACCGTTATATTAATATAACCTCACGATATAGAAAACTGTCTCTCCATATACATATTTTATCTGGAACTTATTTGAGTTGTAGCTGGAACAATATCGTGTTGACAAATACATTTGCACCGAATGATAAAATATCTGAGATATATATATATATTTCCGCGGGCAAAACAGGTTTTTCATTCCGATATGGATTATCAGGAAGTACCGTCGGAAAAGAACCTCTCGAAATCGCGTAAACGAGTGAATTCCGTGCGAATAACAATCGTATCGTACACGACGTTTATCTTGCAAATGATGAGAGACTTTCGCGTCGTGAATTAGAATTTTGCATTTTATCGAAACGGCCTGACAATCTTTATTTATTTATTTATTTTTTTTTTTCTTTCTTTACGATGGATGGATCCAGTTGCGTGGTCGGTCCGCGGTAACGAGAGCTCGATAAACGGCATCTGTCAGCATTATCGACACAAATGACTTTACTAAATCACCGATTCGCCACGCCCTGGACATCGGGGATAGGGTTGCCGTCAGTGTCCAGTGTACCCAGGGAAGGGGAGAGAGAACAAGAAGAGACCAAGTTTCCGGGCTAACGAGGTGCCCATAAATTTTCTCCCGGTGATCGTGCGAGTTTTGCGCGAGCTTTCCACGCGGGCGGGGCTTTATGCGCTCGTCGGCGAAAGATTTTTCGCCAATTATCTGTCGCGCGGTTTCCAATTAACGATTTATTAGCGAAGCTCGAGCTACATAATTGGAGAGAAGTTAATTGGCCACGAACTTGTCCGTTATAGATTTCTCGGGTAGATGACGGTTTATCGACGAGCCGAAGTCCGCGGTTAAAAAAAATTAGAACAATTTCGGCGGACAATTCGAATTCATTCGGATTAACAATCGCAGTATCGTGTTTATTAAGCACATCGAGCGCACCGTCGTAAAATTACTTTCTTTCTGTATTACTATTGATTTGTGTGTGCGGTCTGACGAGATTACACGTTCCTTCGGGCAAAATTATGCGTTTCATTGACTGATGCGAGACGAGATGGAGCAATTTTCGCGGTTGCTCTTTGTGCGTTCCTCACCCCTCGAAGAAGTGTGTGCACAATCGTCGCGGCGCAGCGCGTAACTGCGTATCGCGTAATCATGGGATAACTGGCTGTCGTAGCTGGTTGATGTCGTTGCAGGGGGTCCCGGACCGGATAATTTCATTAGACGGAGCACCGCGGGAGTTATTCTCCCCCCGTGAGCGAGTGAATCGAGCGCGACGCAACCTGATGAGCAGTCGGCGTCTGGTTGTTTACTAAACACGTCGTTCGAAATCAGTAGTAGCCGCGCGGTCGAGAGAGAGAGAGAGAGAGAGAGAGAGAGAGAGAGAGAGGAAAAAAATTACGAAATCTCGGCAGATTATCTATTACATCTTCTATACACCGAAATGTAATCTGTTGTTTAATTTCCGTATAGCGTAGAATTGATTGGACGCAACAAACCGGTACAATAAAAAATTCGGCAAACAGTCAACCTTCCTATATCTACGATTAAGTGTGTTGGAACGAAAAATGAAGTTTTGCATTTTTCTTTTCGGATGAGTAGAAAAATCTACGGTGAAACAATTGAATTTCACGTCGGGCACCACCACGTAAATTTTCTTTATTTTGAAATACGGGGGAAGGATGACTTCTACCTTTTGTTCAAAAACACACTCAGGCATCTCCGCGGCTGCATGTAACGAAGAATCTTCCGCCGCGCGCGATCGGTGGAGGCTCCTCAGCAGGCACCGTGCATAATCCGTAATCGTCCAATCAAGGCGTTCGACCAAGCGCCTCTGCCTCTGCACTCTTGGCCCTGCTACCGTCGCGCACTGGCTTTCTTGTCATCGCCACCAACATGGCGCCTTAGCCTTCAGTCTCTTCCATCTTCTCCTCTTTCCTCGTCCCCTCTCTTCCTTATGCCATGACAGCCTTGTCGTCCTCCCGGCGATCTCCCCTCGCACATTTCCCCACCGGCTCTCCCCATTCTCCTCCTCCTCCTCCTTCTCCTCCTCCTCCTCCTCTTTTCCTTTAACCTCGGATGAATAAGAGAGAAAGAGTAGCAGGAAAAAAGGGAACGGGAAGGGGAGGGCGGGAGGAGCGGTGAGGATCCGAGGTGAGGCCGCGCATCTCTTTTTCTCCGGGGCCTCAATTTGAGGACGTGGTAGCGTTCGTGCCGCCGGTATACACACGTGATACGCGACGGGGGTCCGAGGGGGTGAGGAGGGGAGAGGGGAGGGGGGGGGAATCAGAGGGAAAGGGGAAGGTAGCAGGGAGTACTTGTACACGCGAAGTACATGGGCACACGCTCTCGCTCGCTTCTGCGGATGTGTGTACGTAGGGAACGTGGGCAACACCAACACGCCTGTCTGCGTTCTTGCCACGTACCTTGGGCGTGGTGCTTCCTTTTTCTTCCTCCTCGCCGCGACTAACGTGCCCGATCTCTCCTCATTGGCCCCGGGAATGCGAACACGTCGAAGCGAGATTCGAAAGTCGCGGGAGGGAAGCGCGAGTACACCGAGTGAATTCGAAATTTCTCCGTGCTCCTGGTCCGCGTCACGGGGAGGATGCGACGTTAACGTCCTCGTAGAAAGGGAGACTTTTTTTACTATTTCGTTCGAAAATAGACGACTCGATTTAGAAAATAAAGACTCGCGTGGCATCACGAAGTAGATGAAAAAATATTCACTTGGTACTGTATATGTATATAATCGATCGTAATGCTGAATTTATTTGTTTTATATAAAATTCTCATGGGAAAAGTAAATCTTACGTTATTTATATAAGAATCATTACATTTGTAGATACAATTTTGTATTTAAAGAGCATGTTTTGTCAAATTATTAAGTCGCGCACAGTTTTGCTATGAAACTAGAAGCAGCTCATAGGTAGAAGTCGTGGAGAAAATAACATAAATATGAAATACGAGTGCGAATTAAAAAAGTGAAGACGTCTCGCGTTCAAATTCTGTCATTGAATTACCGAATGAGAATAAATTACGCATCGGAAAACCGACGCCGCGAAACGCGTTCAAGGTCCTCGGGGATTCAACCACCGCACGCGCGTCACGTAGTTGCGCACGCGATACAACTTCGCGGAAAAGCATCGCACACATCATCGAAAACGCTACTCGCACAGTAGATGTACGCACGGGTAATTATTATTCATGCATGAATGCATTCGCGAACATAAGTAACGTACACCGCGCGCGCGCGCGCGCGTTCATTATCGTTCATCGTTGTCTCAGTATTGAGATTCTCTCGTAAGAATTTACGGGAATGACAAAAAAATATTAATAAATTAGTACAGCACGGAAGAGGTATGCAAAATCGTAAGAATCTGCAAACTAGATTTCCAGACCAATTCACGAGTCAGATTTACTATGAATTAATTTAAATCTTGTATTTTTTACAATGTACATCATTGATATCTTACAAATGTACACGATTACAAGTGTCATTTGCCGAAGAAAGAAATATTTGAATATCGAATATTTGTGTCCTTATATGTCATCTGATTATAGAACAATTTTACAATTTAAAGATATTGTATACGTATATTAAAAATCTTTTAAGAATATTATACCGAAGAAAAAGGATTTTATATTAACGGCGTTATTTTAATTGAAAATAATTTCGTTAATTCACGTAACTATTAATGATACTACAAATATTGTACATCATGCTCTCCAATAAAATTTTATTCAATCAATTTAAATGATTACATAGGTGATATATAAATTCACATTAAATTATTTGCAGTTCTAAGACATTTCGTGTTTAATAACGTTCTATTTGTTTCATTAATATTGTTATTGTGCGATAGAAAATTATTCAATTGTGTCGATAAGATTATTTTGTCAATGAAAATAATGCTGTTGACGTAACATTTTTTTCGGTGTACAAGTATGAACTCTTATAAATTCGGTCTTTAGTTGTCGCAATCCGAAATCGAGTGCAAAATTACTTTATGTCAACCGATTTCCAATCCTTCATGTAGGTAAAAGATTGCTAAACACGCTGCAGCGCGCAAACCACGTGCATATGCGAGATGCATGAAATGACGTTGGGTTCGGAGAACCTTGATCGTATCCGTTTCAGGAGAGCGAAAGAGAGAAGCGGATTAGCCCAGATCACGTTCTTAAGATCCTATATTATATCCACTCTCTTGACCACAGTCCTCCAGTGTATCTTTCTCTCTCCCAACTATAAAATCACACTACGCGGTTTTTCTCCCTTTTTCCGGCTACCGCCGTGACACCGACTTGCGAAATGCGTCCTCGTCTTCGTGGCAGACGTCGATCCGCGGATAACCGGGCGTGTATGTCTCCGTTCTGTATGTATATCTCCACCTTTCCCTCGTCCGCCTTTCCCGCGCATTTATCAGCGTCCATTTATCTGCCTATCACTACGGTCGCCGTATGTTATACACATATAACACAAACACACGCACACACACACACACACACCGGCAGTCCGTAAGCCTTTCGTTCCGTTATCAGACCAGATGTGTTAGATAGCGGACATAGTTTCTCGCCGGGGAACAATGAATCGGATAATTAATCATGGGTATGGTGTATCGGATCACCGGGGTCACCGCCGGCCCAGCAATAAATCGTTGAATTTATGAAAGTGTTATTTATTGAATAAATGTGGCGGATATACGAGATGCTCGAGCGATTTATTATGTAATACGTGAGAGAGACGATGCTGATCTGTATCTCGACACATTTTAGATTTCGTTCTTTTCCCTGATTTTTCTCCACCAACCTAAATATGGATTAAGAATTGATTATTAGAATTTATTAAGCTAATTGTGCGCTTATGTGTGTAATTCGATTTGACGGGCGTAATGTAACTTACATTTCCAAAATTAACATCAAATGTACTATACTACTGTACTTTTTTCATTATAATTGTACAAAATGAAAATATGTAGATTGATGCTTTATAATTGAAATTACGTAAATTTGAATAATTTTTAAATAAATTTATAAGTATAAAAGAAATTAAAAATGGGCTGAGCTTCGCTGAGAGTGAAGAAAACGTAATTATTTAGAATGGATAAAGTTTATAAAATTTATCGACGATCTATTCTACAACGACTCTTTCGCGCTTATTGTTACAGCAAAAACGAAAGGTGGTAAAATCAATTTCTGGTCAAAGAATAATGTGAACAAGATAATTTGATGATTCCGTTTCGATGTAAACCATTGAACGAAAACTTAGTTTCGTTGCTGAAATAATCGTCGCATTGTTGAAAAATTGAAACGTGCTCGCACACTGGGCGATTTCGCGGGGGTTGCAAACTCACGCGTATGTATAGCTATAAGTTAATTAATCTCCTAATTAATTAACCGTTTTAATAAGGAAAGTGTCGACAGCTCGCATATAACATATGTGAAATCGTTCGAGACGCCTGGGAATTCAGGTTCGTCGGGAAAAATCGATAAAAGCAGAGAACAACTTCGTTATTTAATGACTTTTCGGAACTTGGAGAAATCCGCGCGCGATGAAACATAACGTACTTCATATCATCGTGTAAACTTTTTAATCGAGATTTACGAAGTTCGGCGAAAGGTCTAGCTGCGTGCTTGACGCGACGTGAAGTCCGCGTGAAAACCTGCTGCTTTCGGTGGGGTTAATTAAAATACTTTTCTGTTTCTGCGCGCCCTTCTCCGTATCTGCAAAGTACTTAGAAGGGAATGAAATGAGTGTATATATATATACGCGTTACAAATAGTGACAAGTGTAAATAAATAGAGAATCTATCGTTTATTAAGTTTCCTAATTTCATAGACTAAAATCAATTTTTCCAATTTGATAGACTAATTTTGCAAACCAATTTTCTAATTTCACAGACTGAAGAAATACAATCTTTCAATACTACAGAATTATCACTCCACTCGTTAGATCTCGTTAGATCTCTAGAGTACACCTATGCATGGCGGGAGAGAAAGTACGCTCTAGTTTCGTGATATCTTTTACATTTATTTTTAGATTTGTCAGTTGCTTGCTTTTTACATGTGTATTCCGTTTAGCTGCACTTATTCCAACTTATTATTCTAGGCCTTGGCCCAGAATAATAAATTTATTTTTGTATTTGTACGTATAATTTTTCTCTCTTCCCCCCCCTCTCTCTCTCTCTCTTTTGTTCACCCTTTCGATCTTCTCGTACTCTAGCCGACTAACCAGCATTGATCCCGCTTATCGCGATATTATCTCATCGGTCGGCTCGTGCGTGTCAAGATAGGGATGTGTCCATCGCGCGCGATCAACTTTAGCCGTGCGTCGCGCACGCACATTTGCACTCGCGCTTACACGCGGGCCCATGTCAGACCACCACCCCCCCCCCCGCGCCATTATCGATATGTACAATAAAACTAATACAAGTTCGACCGACGTATCGCTTGTATCCGTCGATCGCCGTCCACCGGCTACAAATAGGAAAGTTTCGCGGTGCACGCGATCCTCGATGCGATACAACTTATTATTCCGACGACTCGCGTGTACGCGCGTTCGCGCATTTACGTGTACGTCACGATTTTAACGGATTTCTTCGCGAGTTCTTCATGCGTGTGTGTGTGTATGTGTGTATGCGTGTCTTTCGCGTGCGACGCCAAACGGACTTGCACTTACATGTACTTTTGCAAACGTAGATAATTTTTATAGATATATGATAGAAAAAAAAAAAAAAGTTGAGTTTCCTAGGCGATTTTCTGCCTCGCGGTTTAAGATCGCTGACGGTTTCGCCGATAGCAACCGGTCGAACTTTCCCCCATATCCGATGAAGCTTGTAACACGATTGACGTTTCCGTTGTTTAATAGAAACGTCGCAGTTAGTATATCGAGTCCCACCACTTATCGTCGTGTACTTTCTTCTGTCATTAGCCGTGCATCCGACAAAACGTACGGTTGTTATTCTTGAAATTATCAAGAAATCATACCACGTCACGCGCGGTAAAAATCTCGCTTTAATTTTCCCACGTAAATTTCATACAAAGCTCGCCGGATTCCAATTTTCATAAATCCATTTGATTATACATACGAAAACTAAGAAAAAAATCCATCAAAGTCCATCGAATTCTAATTTACATTGATGATAAAAAACTGTTTATCGGCCTGTTTGGTTGACCTGTTTTCTCGGAAAGCGCGCATTAATTTCTTTCGCGCGGTGGCGTACTAGGAAACTTCCCTTTCAAAGTAACATTTCAACCCGGGACAACGATTTATCCGCTACCGTGCTGCGATTTTTTTTTTCCACGCTTTCGCATTACTCATACGCGATCTATAGGGAAAATGTGTAGCTATATTTTTAAGATCGATATCAGTAATCCGGTATCGCGAGTTTTTCTGCCAAAGTTTCGTACGAATTCCCCCGGCGCGTTTCACGACGTGTCATTCACACGTGACGCAAACGCAACGCGCGATATCAGGTTGATTTCTTATACGATAATAATTAAATAGCGTCAAATGCGGCGTGAACAGCAAGAATCCGCTAAAGCCGTATCGAATCGCGATTACATCAACGGCAACACGTGCGTCGCAAAGAAATTATCCTTGGATTACGTCCAGTAATTTACATTAAGTGCGGAACTGTAGGCATACCTTCGCCCGCCCGGCAGCAAGTTTTTGTAACTTTTTGTTACTTTCTACCATTCTCGTAGTACCTTCCCGCGCGAAGACGATGCGA
>NW_017305569.1:2572938-2579751 GCF_001594115.1 Trachymyrmex septentrionalis | reverse complement strand
GGGGGTTTTTTTTTTTTTTTTTTTTTTTTTTTTTTTTAATCTACCGGAGACAATGGAGAGGCAAGTCACGACTCGGGTACGCTCAACGGAAGGCTGTGTCAACCTGTCAACGCGCGATGATGATCGCGATTGCAATGCTGGAGCCTCTTTCGCCTGCGCGAATTTCAACTTGTTGCTAGCATAAGAAACATTATGAAATTGATATTTAAGAGTTACATAAATATACAGCTGTAACTGTCAGAGACTTTCGTGATCGGGAAATTATAGTAAATTTAAATACAGTTTAATATTATCGTAAATATATACAAGGAAAGAGAATAATTTGGATATACTGAAAACAAATTTTACTAAATCTCGTGATACATATTTCTTTGAGAATAACACTAAATAAACATTTACTTAGAATAAATAAATATTCATGCAAAAAAATTATGTTTAAATTAAAGTTTTTGTATCAAATAAATATATGTTTACATTTAGAAAATGTCTACATAGATTATTTAAACAAATATTTATTAAAGTTTAGTATTTTTTTCAATGTAAAGTATCTAAAAATTGTAAGTGGGTACAGATCTGAAAATAACTTTTTTATACCATCGAAATAATTATGGAGAAAATCGAATTCAAATACGATGTTGCAAAAAGTTTTGACATTCCAGCAACTCTTTCATACATCCTACATAATTATTTTGATGATTTAACAAAAATTTTCAAATATTTCAGCAAAACTTGATTCTTTTCATATATGTATATATTTTACTTTCTAGAGTAAGATACAATTTTGAACATATAAAATAATTCAATTTGAATTTAACTCTGATCTCATTGTACGGAGGATGTTGAAGGATATCAAACAGGAAAAAAATCAAACTTGAATTTCGAAAATTGGATTTAAATTTTATTTCATTCAGAACTGTACCATATTTGAAATGATATCTTATCCTATAATTTTTTTCTCCTTTAAAGTCCGAAGTGTGATTGGATAAGGCAGACTCAGGAATGGTATTTTGAGTGGTGGAAACTCCGTATGACAGCGGAATATTATCTCCGCGACGGAGAAAGGAAAAGAAACCGAGCGGAGTACCGGAAACTCGTCCCTTTTTTCTTCGTCCGCGGCGTCTCATCTCGACTCTGCCTCGTCGTGACGTTTCTCTTGCCGTGCAAACGGAGGCTAATAATTATTTTCACGCACTGACTCGCGTATGTATTTACGTTCGTGGGACGATGGCGTGCATCGCGATACCTCCCACGGCGCTTCGAATGCCAATAATTACACAGTTCGATGTTTGCAGAAACAACGCGGTGAGTCGCGATTCCGTTAAACGTGAACTCGAACGCGGAGTGAAACGACCCGCGTGGTAAAAAAAAAAAAAAAGGGTCAAAAGGGTTTCTCACGGATTGTGATTCCTTCGACACGATTCGCGCGTCTCCGAAGGATTCGTGTTCTTTATTACTACCTATTGCCTGCAACATGGGCTTTCTTCCACGAAGTCGTGTAGGGATACGTGTAACGGATCGTTGTGCGTCTTAATGACATGTGTTTCGTTGAAGTTACGGCACCTAACGCCGTACGTATTTAACCGCGATAGTCACGGCGTCACGCGTGAAACGCTTGATAGTTGTTAGGAAAAACGCGGGGCACAGGTTTAACGTGAGTGAAGAAGTAATCAGTCGTGCGGTGAATATATAATTAACATGAAATAAGTAAACGAAATAGGAAGTAAAAGGGGAAATGGAAAGAAACGATTCTCTAAAGTATATTTGTACAGTCGCGGACATACATTATCTTCTTTGTGTATCTTAAACCTGTCAGAGAATTTGCTTGATACTTTCTAAGTATACTTTAGTACCACGAAATATATTTTACTCATTCGCGATAGCTTAGCGGAGATGAAATCTCGTCCTTGAAGAGAACTCGCGTCGGCAAGTTCCTCGAGAAGAGAACCACGGCCGTGTAGCGTAGAAGAATTCGCGCAAAACAGGCTCGAGGGGTTTTCGAGCGGCGGCAGCGCCGAGCGCGCGGCCTTCCTGCCTCCCTCGTGCGAGGAATCCCTTCGCGGCGTAGAGAGAACCCTCTGCCCCGCCGTACTCCGCCCTCTTTTCCCCGACCTTCCCCCCGTCGAGGAGAGATCTTTCAGGAAGATCACCGGCGGCGCACGCTGCGCTTCGTTCGGCGCTCGCTCGCACCTGACTTGGCCACGGCTGACGCCGTCGCCGCCGCCGCCGCCGCCGCCGCGGCCCCGTTGGGCCCCGTATCGCGGATGATGCCGGCAACGTCGTTGAACACTGTTGAATACTGTGAGGCGCGGCGGCGGATCTGCCAGAGAGAAAAGAAGAGGAGAGAAAGAGAGTGGGTGGTAAAGAAGAAATAAGGGAGGGAGCAACACCCTTCGCGCGGGGCCAGCTTGTGAAGTACATGCGCACATGGATTGCTTCACCCGCGCGCGCGCACGCACACGTACACGTATGCATTATTTCAATGTTGGCAGTAATGCCTGTTATTAAGCGATGATAATGATTGGTATTATCGCGGGTTGGGAGCAGGACTGGTAGCAGCGGATATAAATCATCGTTACTTCCTCCTCGCTGGCAGCGCCCGGGCTCCGCCGCGGCGCGGCGCCGCTCCGCTCCGCTCCGCGTCGCGCCGCGCCGCGCCGCGCGCTCGCCTCTCCATGCCAAGAAGCTGTAAATAACCCGGCGAGTCGCGCTGACGTTCGCACCCGCCAGGAGGCGATTCCGGCGGGCCTTCCCCGACGACCGTTCCGTTCGACGGCTCGACGTTGGCACGATTTTCCAGGACGAGGTACCTTCATGCCAGCGGACGACTTCCAGCGGAAGCGACCGGTGGCTTCCGTTCTGAAACACGCACGTCTCGTTACGTATCTCTCTCGTACGTGCTCTCGTACCGACTCTCTCGACATCGAACGCTTGCGATAATCAGGCGTAAAGTGCGCCAGAAATATCACAGACGAGATTCTCAGATTTTCTTCCTCGGCCTGTAAATCACAGATCTGCCGACCGTAAAAATCACCCTGATTGTGAGTTGCCACAACGAGCCTCCTTCTGGCCGTCTCTCCCCGCCGGAAGACTCTCCGCGTTTCGCGTCTCCTGCGAAGCGTCACGCGATCTATCTCTCGGTACACTCGCGATTGTCCCCGCGATCATCGTTCCAATCGGCAGGATGAGCAACAACGATTCCCACGAATCTTCGCGCGAACGAACCCAGTGGAGCGCCGCGCGCGTTTCGGTTTCCCTCCCAGTCTTTCCTCCCTTTTCCTCCTCCTTCCTCTTCTCCTCTTTCCTTCCTTTTCGTCCATAAATCATCATTCGGCGCCGACGATCGAATTCACGATACCCGCGTCCCTCGATTCCTAGAATGACGAGGGGCGCGGGTATCGGAGAGAGAGAGAGAGAGAGAGGGGGGGGAGGAGAGAGAGAAAGAGAGCTCCGTCAGGACGTGGCGTGTACGCTTGCGATCTACCTTGATACTTCACGCGTGTGCGTGCGCCATGCAGAGTTCCTCTCTCGTCTAGCTTTAGGTTTAGATTTAGGTGGTTCGCTGAAAGGGGGGGGGGCCCTACGCACGTATGTAACCTAACGGTAAGGTCGACGTCGGTGAAGCGGAGAAGCGGGGAGCAGAGAACGGGGGATGCGGCGGGTCACGCCCACGCGTATCTCGATCTAATAAATCCAACATTTCGCCGGTAAATCCGAGCCCTCTCGTACCAGTCGTGCACGGCCGTGGAAGAGAAGATGGGGTGTCGAGGGTGGGCAACGGGAGGGAAGACGCGCGGTCGTCTCATCCGACAGTACCTTGTCGTGACGATCTTTAATTTTTACCTCCACTTATGGATTTTTTATTTGCAAACCCTCGCGGCCAACGTGCGTTCGCCGCGTTGCGCTGCGTTGCGAAGAATATTACCTACATCCTATCAAGACGCCATAGGTGTTTCGCCGTATTTTTCTACACCTTCCATCTAATTTGCTACTTGCGCGGATAAATAAATAAATCTCTCGGTCGCAAAAGGATTCTCTCATGAAAGAAACTCTAAAGAACTGGTCTTCAATGGCGCTTTCAACAACGTTGTATACGTAAAGCTACGCTCCAACATAAACATTTCAGTCAAACTCTACCTATGAGTAAATACAACTATGGTAATTACATTCAACTTTGAACTCTCCGTCCAGTCCGGTGACTAGTTTATTATCCCATATCTTTTCTCTTAGGTAGCGTCGTCGCGCGCGATCTTCGAGGGAGAGAAACGGCCACGCGGTTGGCGTCACGACGCAATAAATCGGCTTTGTAGTAATTACAACCTTTCGACCGATCGCTACAATGTTGTAGAGATTTTCTGTTTGCTTTAGCTATACTTTAAGTACTGCGACAAGCAGTCGGTTTGTTGAGACCCACCAGCACGGCAGTGCGACCACTCGCTCGCTCTTTCCAAGCGAAAACCCAAAGCGTGTGCGGAGAGTCAGAGAGAGAGAGAGAGAGAGAGAGAGAGAGAGAGAGAGAGAGAGAGAGAGAGTCGTTCTCGTGATACGAAAACTATAATTTGCCAGGATTTCTCTCTTCCTCCTTCCATAAACAACCGTCGCGATTGACGCGTCACGAGGCGTCCGTCGCGTTCAGGCTACTTTGTACTCGCGATACGAATTCCGCGTAGCCGGTTACAAACCGGAGGGACTCGCGAGGAACCAACCATCGGTCCCGCGAGCGGATAACGAGGCGTCCCAGTTCGAAAACTCTCTCGCGCTTTGCACGCGACCGTCTGGCCCGAGTATATCGAACGAGTATCACCTCGCTTCCCTCGACTTCGTGGAAAGGCCGAAGAGAAGGTACGAGCGTCGGAGCGGGATGGAAGAGGCGCAAGAAAAAGAAGCGCTTCGTGTCGGGATCGGTGGGAACACTACGAAGAAGCCCTAACGACGGTGCAACGATCGAATTATGCACTTCGCACGAAACACAACTCACGAGAGAGAGACCGACCCGTTTCTGATCCGCGCTCGACATGGGAACAATGTGCACGCGTGCAGCAATCTTTCCTCTCAGACCCAAATTTCATTTCTTTGACAACGCAAGTGTGTTCCAACACTTGGATTTACCTGCATTCTCGTAAGAGGCCCATTTATGGCAGTAGCGTCTTTATAATCAGAAATTATGGTTTGAACGCTTGAATACACTTTGGTAAAACGAAATGACCATGTATGGTGCATATAATTTTCTTATCACGCAAATATATTGATTTATCGACATGTTCATTCTACTTTATATATATATATATATAGAGTTATCGGATTACCTCGAAATACAGTCATTTTAAATCACTCAATGTAGAATTTTTAGACAAAGAAAATTTTAATCATTTATGTGTGATCGTTTGTGTGTGCGTGAAACACATCAAGGGAGCACCCTTCTCACATCTCAACCCACGTTGGCCACGTTATAGATGGTAACGTACTCGGGAACATCCTAAGGGGCACTAAGGTTCCCGTCAGAGGTTACCGAACTTTCTGGCGGCGGGCAAAAACCGTGGAATTTGCAAAAATGAACAATTGTAGGAATCCAGAGTAGTTGTCCCGGGTGCACCCCCCACCCCTCACCCTTTCACCCGTTCCGTGTTTCTTTTTCTCCCTTTCGCCCCCCCTCTCTACGCGACGTACCCTCAGAGCCCTGGTCTACTTCGCCGACCAGCAGGCAGCACCTTGCGGGGAAGAAAGAAGACGAAAGGGAGGGGGGAGGACGCATGCGCGGGCCGTTTGAAGTGGCGGCGTCCCCGTGCTTTTGCTCTCTCTCGGCTTTCTTACCGTCGTCTTCCTCCTTCCTTCTTCCATCCACTGCGGCTCGCGCACCGCGACAGCCACGGCCGGCCCTTTCGGTATTCGTTTGTTTCATGGCGGCTCCCTTCGTGCCCTTCGTTGACGATCCCTTCCCGTTGCCCTGTCTCTCTCTCTCTCTCTCTCTCTCTCTCTCTCTCTCTCTCTCTTCGTTCCTTTCGAAGCGCAGGCGATCTTCTTTTGCCTTCTCCGCTCTCGAACCTTCTCGCGCTCTCTCCTCGCGATATCTTCCTCTTCTCTCCGTTGCCGCGAGGCCTTATGTACACGGCATAGTTGCGGCATTGCTCCGGGCCTGGGCAAACGTTTTACAGCCTTGTCCAGCCTTCGTGGGGAAATGCGGACCTCCGAAGATGTTCGCCTAGCCCCTTCGTGTCTTGAAGATTCTGCATAACATTTGTATCATGTCGTTTTAGACACACACGTCTTACGTCCTTTTATTTTACTTTACTCAACTTCCCGCACTTATTGCGCAAATCGTTTTAAATTTTGTAATTAGTATAAGCTAATTTTTGTATAACAAGTTTAGGGATTTTATTCGTTTTACAGTAAAATACGTACGTTTACCGACGCAGATTGTTTTTTTGCGATTCTATCGCGAATGGTAGAGGATGGATTACGCAATTTTTCCGCGTGACGTTGAATTCAACCATTAGAATTTCCGCAAGGCGAGGTGCGGCCTTGATGGATCGATCAGTCACATCAATCATTTGTCATCAACGACACGCTCTCTTTTTTTGCGTAAAATGTACGCGATTAAATAAAAATCATGTGATTAGACTCTTCGAATTTGCGCGGTCAATCTTGCCTCGACCTTCTGGAAGAAGGAACGAAGGTAGGCCAGAAGGAAAGGAACCAGAAACATTCACCGTAAAACGACGTGGAAAGGAGAAGAAATCTAAGGAGACAGTACTCAGGAAAAGAAGAGAACTCTCGGATACATGCAATGGTCTCCAGGTAGACGACGCGGTCCGATTG
>NW_017305569.1:2572496-2572838 GCF_001594115.1 Trachymyrmex septentrionalis | reverse complement strand
AGAGAGAGAGAGAGAGAGAGAGAGAGAGAGAGAGAGAGTATCTCATCGATCTCTCTCTTTCTCTCTCGCTCCCTTTCTACATTTTTCGCATTCTCCAGAGAACGGAGATGCAACAAGAATACGTAGGTTGACGTTCTTGCTGCTCGCGGGATTCGCTCAGCTCACTTATTGTGCCTGAATCGGGATTTTCAGACATTTCTAGCAATGTTCATTTTGCTTACAATATTTTCTACAACAGCAAAGTAAGCGAACATTTACTTGCTTCAGTGTATTAATTTCAAAATAATTGATTCCTAATTTCCAGATGACGATAGTCTATTTCGATTAATTAGTGCACTGTTA
>NW_017305569.1:2537313-2572396 GCF_001594115.1 Trachymyrmex septentrionalis | reverse complement strand
TTCTTTTTTTTTTTTTTTTTTTTTTTTTTTTTTTTTTTGTTAGAAAATATCTGCAAACATATAATTTCTACTTGAACTTCTCTCTTAGTTATCGTTTACAAGTGCAAAGTTTCTCAATAACGATGAGCATGCCCATGTCAGCACTCTGGCGAGACAACTCGTTGACCCTCTCGTGTACTTGTCTTGTTGGTGTTGTCTATGTCAACGGTAACGAGACGAGCATTTGAGAAGGATAATTCTGTTTATTGCGTCCCGCCGAGGCGTAAACAACAATGGAATGACGTGCTATACTCCGATCAATAGGATTGTTTAGGACTTTTTAACTGAACTATTCTTGCACTATTCAAATTTCCTCTTTTTCTTTTCACGTTGGAAAAAAAAATGAACTGTGCAAGACCTCTTCTGTCACCTCCATGCCAGATATATTGTCTAAAATATTTTGTCGCGGTATAGGTGTATCGGCTAATTGCCTGTCAGTTTCTCGGTCGGATGATAAGACTATTCTACGAGACAAGTTGCCGGGACCTTGTGGTGTCGATCCACCTTTCCATGGAAGTCTCGAGGATTTCGTCGCTCTAGGCGACGGTCGGGTCAGATGAGGACGATGAGGGCGAGGGTTAGCTTGCTATAAAAGTCGAATAGAAGGCCGAAGGCTCATTTCGTATTCGGACTGCGCTTGCGCCAGTTGTCACCGCTGACACATTGTACGTCAATCCGTTTCTGCACACAAAGCTGCGAGAGAGAATGAAAAGAAAGGGGCTGCCGCGCGGGTACTCCCTCAAGGGATGTCTCAATCGGCATTGCCGATCGATCGTCGATGTCTTCTTCTACCCATTGCCTTCCAGATCCGCGCGGTCGGCCGTTCTCAAAGACTTGGACGGAATTCATCGCTTCGCACGCTCGCGCAAGACATTTCTTATCGCTCGCATTTGTTGCGCGTGGGATCTTAAGCAAGCATACGCCGACGTTGAATGATTCGCCGCGATACAATAAGTTTTGGTAAGGAAGGCAAATGGAACGAAGGCGGAAAAAGTAGAAGGCAGTAAAAGTACCGTGTATGTTGATAGATCGTTAATCGACCTCGTGTATTATATACTTTTCAGCTCGCACTTTACGCGCAGTCCAAAGCTGCCACTGTATTCTAAAGCTTGTTTATCCGATGTATCTAACGTAGCACAGTACGATCTTTCCGCGTCTCGTCAGATGGTATGATCGTCAATCATTGCTGGCGCACGATTGCCCCGAGGCGGCCGATCTCGCGGTGGTGGCTTCGGTTACAACTATGGAATAGAACATTGCGCGGGTGGAACATCCGCGTGTCACTTCATCGTACATAGTTGCACCGTGATTATAACCTCGAACGCGGCAGAAAGAAAGGATTTTAATGCCACGTCAAAATCAGCCACGCTCACAGTTTGCCGATGCTATCAACCAGCTGCCGCAAGAGTTGTGTGTGTGTGTGTGTGTGTGTGCCCACCAAGCACGTACAGTTCCCGAGGCCCCCGCACACACGCATCGCGCCGTGGCGCTTTTTTCTTTTTTATTTATGTAATCTCTAACTCTCATTTGCTGTTTCATGAAAGATGTAACACGTTGATGCGCGCGCGCCTACTATATCTCTAAGTAAGAAGAAGGTGGAGGTCGGAGTGGATCGCCTTGGAGCCCGAGAGGCGCCCCGCCCATCGTCTCGTCTTTGCTTGGAGCCCTTTTGCGTTTTGTATTCTTCCTCCAAAACCGTAGGGATCAGGGCCTCACGTTAAGCCGGCCTCACACAGCCAAAAGATTCTTGCGGGGTATAAAACAATAATGCCAAATTAATGAAATTTCCTTTTCTTTTACGAGATTCTCTCGAGTTTGTGCTTGTGATTTCTCATTTGTATGTGTCACTCTTTATTGTCACAATTTTTTACGAATTAAAGATCGTTATATAAAAATTGACATGTGCAAGAAGTATTGTTAAAAATTATAAATTTTGTGTCGCAAATAATTGCATCAAATTTAGTTTCTTATCTTTAAAATATTTTGGAATGACGCGAAAAACTTTTATAATTAAAAACGTGTATAAGAAATTTGCTATTCAGCGTAAAAACTCGTTTAGCTAAAGCAATGTTGATTTATGAAAAATTTATAACAAATTTTTAAAAATTATGTTTAATTTGTGTTTTTCCTTTTCTGTTTTTTTTTGTTGTTGTATTATTAAGACAGCGTGAACAATACTGTGAGTCAGGCTTAAAGGTCTATACCCTTACACTCCGGTATCATACCATTCGCGTTTGGGAACGCGCGTAAACCACGAACCGACTGGGATCCATTCAGCGCAAGATCTTACGGAGCCTATCAGATGCCCTTTGTCGATCGATCCTCTTTGTAAATTGGTCCGCGGCAGATACTATCGTGTTACCTTTTAGGAGGTATGCGCAATTATGACGACGACGGGACGCGTAGCACTAAATTATATCCAGGACGCGGTAGTCCAAATATTACGAATTACGACACGATAATAATTATCGGCGCTCGTAGTGGCGGATTTGTTTTCATTCCAATCCATACCGACGAATTTTTAAAACTGTATGACCAAGTACAGTAAATTCTTTCGTAATGCATCAAGAAAAAGTTAAAATTTTTTTACAAATGGCAATTTTCATATCCATAATAATTTTGTGATTTGTCATCAAATAGTAATTACTAATCTTGCAGTTGCTTACTTCGATTAATATTTGAAAGAACATCGTTCTCTTCGTACGATGTCAGTCGTGCAATTATTCAACATATTTTTCCACCAGTCATGTTTCGAGGCAATCCGATATATCTATTATGTGCCAGGTGTAGCATAGATCGGAAAAATCGCAGAACGGTGTCCGCGTTTAGATATCGAGTTCAACCAAAGCAGCGTCGGTTTCACGGATCGTTAATATCGCCACGTTACGACACGAGGCTGGTAATGGTCGCGTGCAAAAACATCTCACCGAAGAGAACATTTAATTTGACATAATTCAGCGGCACTTTCGCGGGACATTGGGCAGACGAAGGAAAAAGATTGACGATACGACTCGATCGACGTGTAACATCTCGCTGGGTGGTCCATTTTTCTTCTCTTACGCTTTCTTCCGATTATCGTCATTATCGATAAAGAAAAAAAAGTTACAACGTACAACGTTAACATCGCTTTCCAATCGCGCTTTATAAATTATTATACATATGTATATTAGATTTAATTTTATCGTTCTGCAGCCCATAGACAGTGCTACTACAAATATAGAAATACGAAGGATCAAATAGTGCCGCTAGAGTGTCATTTCGTTTATATCGTCATGCTCACGTAATATGCCAGGCGGTAAATGACGTCAAACAGTATGGCGTATGTCTTTGACCGATGCAATTTGCTTTACCTTGTACGTCGGCGTTCGGGACGCATTACTCTAGAAAATATCCGGGATGATAAAAATATCCCTAATTTATATTGCACCCCCCTAACGTGAATTTTACACCGACCACCTGCACTTCCTGCCGTACGTTACTCGTACCTTGAGTAATACAACTTTTCCTGCTATAGCTCTGTAGTAACTTTTCCAACAAACGTTCTTACGCGAACCTACGCTCCCTACAGCCATTTATAATACAGCTATCGTAGATGTATAACTTTCTTACCTTCACGAATCTCGAATGCGTAGACCTTCTTCGTAGATCATTACATATACCTATATATCTCCGGAAAAATGTTAAGTACTTTTAAAGAGATCAGGAGAGTTTAATCTGTTAAACGATTGGACTCAAAGATTAATCGGTTTACCGAACGATGGCCGTAGAGTTAATAATTCCATCTGCAGAAATTTCAAGCTAATGTACATAATTTTTTTTTTTTATTCATTTGCTAACTCTTTGTAAAACCTAAAGTGGACTCGTGTCAAGTTTTAACGAATCTTCTCGAGGAATGTGGGTATAGACGATGTTGGTCGACTGTTCAGACCGTCAGGCTTTCGCCGGCAATGACGAGGATCGATATCCGCGCGGTTGACGATTAGAACTTTCTTTCATTGCAACCCTTGCGCACCAGCGTGGCGTGCGGCGGCGAAACGAGGCCTCAGATTCTTTTGTTATTATTAACCCGTGCCATACTAGGTCGATACACCGACTATACCAGACTTAGATAGACCGCGTGCCGATCCTGTGGCGATTGGTAGTGGCGTATGCACGCGATTGACGCAAGTTTTTCAAATTTCTCTACAGATCTGAATCACGTAAGGGAAAAAGATGACATTAGTCATCGGTCGATCGTAAGTGATTGTACAGTCATAACCAAATTATACGATACAAAATATAATCTAGCATGAAACTCTTTTTCAAGAAAATTGTTCGAAAAGTGATATTATACATATATCATACACTTATATGTCGTATCTTTCGAGCACGACCATTATTCATATGGGCTATCTCCATCGGATAAATACTTTGCACATGTCCGCGATTCTTATTTGATCCGCGCGATTATCACTCATTTGCGATGAAATCGCTAGTATGTAACACGAGGGGCAACGTCAGGAGCGAAAAAAAAAAAAAGAAAGACGTAGCGTTGCAGAGAGAGGAGAGGAACGCTCACAAAGGCAGGATGCCGCCGGCGTGCCGGCCTACGTACAGCTCGATAGCCCAACTTCACTTTCATACCTGCCCTCACCTGCATACTTTGCGTCGACTCTCCTTGGAACACACACACACACACACACACACACACACACACATATATATATATATATATACACGTACGTAAGTCTATGCGATCCAACCTTCCTACGACGCATTCGAAAGGGTTGATCGAACGAAGAGACAGAAGTCCCGCGCAGCCGTTTCCTTCCCACCAAGCTACTTCGCGTAAGAGAGGACCATGTACCCTCATCGATAAAGAAGAATATTACAATTCTCGACGATGGCGACCACCACCACCGCAGCCGCCGTTAGCCGTCAAAGTAATTTTGCTGTTTTGTCAAGACCGACACGACAGGTTGTACGCGAGACCCCTCGAGAAGTCCTTCCTTCCTCTTCTCGGACAGTTCCCTCCTAATCGACCCCTCTTTGTCGGGCTTAGCCTAGCGGAACCGTAGAAACATACGGCGGCTGTGGGAAATAATGACTGCGCCTCCCCTCCCCCCCCCCCCCGTCGCGCATCCCCTCGCCCGGCCCGTCCTGACGATCCGGGTCTGACAAGCAGATCCGGAAGCGAGGCGAAAATTTTTCATCACGAAATCACCTCGTCTCTTGCAACGAGCGCGCGGGTGTACGGTCGCACGCCTCGCAACCATTCCCGGGGGACCAGGGCCTGTCCCGACTTCCTGTCGAGTCGGTCAAGAGTCGCTCGAAGACTGCGCCCAGTCGACTGAACCGTGAAGTTGCGACCCGAAACGGTAGCCCACGAGGTGACCCACGCAAGACGGAGGGGGAGAAAGGATAAATGGGACCGGAAGAAACGAGCTTTCTTGTTAGAGAAGTATTTCGCGTGTATACTTCTTTAGGTAGCGTCCGAATCAGTAGTACGAACCTCCCTCTCGTGAGAAATCTTTTCGCGACCGTCGAAACGAATTGCAGATCGCATCGGAAATAATAAAATGCCGGGGAAAAAGCGTGGCGATATTATCGATTTCTTGTGCCTGTAATAGAATATTGATTTATTACGTACAATGACACTTGTATTACACATCTTTTTGAACGGCGACAACGATGACTTGCGTAGAAATCGGAGGAGATTCGTGACGAGAGGGGTGGACACATCTTCCTTCCGCCCTTTTGCCAAGTGCGCGGTATTAGATTACAAACCGCATAAATATTCATAGGATATCCACCGGATTCGTGGTGTAGGTGAATCCAAAAGGTGAGAGAGAGAGAGAGAGAGAGAGAGAAAGAGAGAGAGAGAGAGAGAGAGAGGGCGAGCTTTGAAACGGTCGAAAGAAAGACGGAGGGCAACAACGAGGTAGAATGGGCACGGCCGAGTGGACATGGCAGAATGGAGCTAGACATGAGAATGATAGAGCGAGCGAAGGAAGAACTAGGGAGATGAAGAAAGAAGTAAGATTGAGAACGGGCGGGCAATATTAACGGGAAGTTTAATCGTCGGCTGGTCCGGTCTGTCAGCTCGGACGCGCGCCGGGTCAGTCGGGCCCCCGAGGTCAATTAGTGCTGCTCAACACTCCTCTCTCTCTCCGACCTCCGAAAACGAGGCGAGTCTAACGCGACTCTCTTCGCTGCCCGCGCTGATGACGCGTCGATCTTTTCACTCCGCCGGAGTGTGTGCAGGTGTCCCTCTCCATCGCGATCCACTTAATGCCATTCCTGCAGGAAACGAGGTTTCTACCGGTAAGAGAATCTAGCGCAACTTTCTACGTTTTTCCCGAATAGATTCTCTAACGAGATTAACTAACCGCTCCGAATGACTTTTCCGCCGATAGTGAAAAGCGGTCTCTGACATTCTCTCAATTACATACAATTCCGCCGGCTCAAAAGTATATACCGGTACAATATCATTTTGCTAAAATATCCTAATGATAAGTCTGCATCGTGATAACTAGTTATCAAGATTGATCCCTATGACTTTATTATAAAATATTAATTATATATTCTCTCTATGCGTATGTATACCTATATATATATATATTGATAAATGTGCACGTAGATCATAGCGTAGTCGCGGATGTTGATAGGCAAGGACTTTTTTTTTCTTTTTTTTTTATGATAATTTCCGCGAAAATTCTAGGTATCGAACGTGAAGTAAATGATCCATCGCGATCCAGCGCGGAAAGTAGAGATATAATCTCGTTTCTCAACGAGGCGTAACCGCGTTTCTCGTCGTAGAGCGGAATTTCGTGCATCGCCGTGCATCCGAGTTCCCTTTCCTTTTGGATTTTCCGTTAGTTTCCTGGAATTTTTCGATCGTACGATCGCGATCGACGAGCTCTGGGCACTCCGACGCAATTCTTTCTCCTTGGCCCCTATGGCGAATCACCGTTCCGACTTTTCATGGGAAGAAAAAAAAACAAAACATTCGCCCGAGCGCACACATTATGCGGCGCATTATGTAGATTCACGCTCGCCGCGGCATCACTCGAGTATCTTGCGTTTCGCGCGAGGTTGTTGCTAAATAAATAACAGCAATAATAATACAATCGTCATTTCGTAATTTCAGATACATACAGCACATACATATTCTTTGACTACTTAAGATAATGGATTGATAGTAAAAATGTTTCGATAAAATCTTCATTACTGCGAGGTACATAACACACAAGTTTGTCCCTCTACAAATATCCCTTCGTTATGTAATTGATATAAAAAAAAATAAAAAAAAAAAATTAATGCACTATTCTAATTGTAATCCCGCAGCCAGTGCAGCGTCATACACAGCCAGTGCCTCGGTCGATCGATTCGTAATTACGAGACTCGGCGCAATAGCGCATCACGACACATTATCCTTTCCGTGAGAAGAAAACCCCCTCGTATAGAGAAGCGCGCGTAGCGACGCTTGATTCGCGCTCGTGTGCGCGCATGCAGCGCGCGACTGCACACACGTTGCACCGCCGTGGCCTTCGGGCGTCATTCACTCGCAGCGGCGCGGCCGTGCCGCCGGTCGCCATCCACTTTCATTATGTGCGCGCTCGCGCGCACGCCTTTAATTACATTTTTGCATCGCAACTGCCGAGAGAAAGAAAGACGGGCCGGAGGTACGGGCCGCGGCCTGAGTAGGGATATATACCGTCGGTCGGAGGAGGAAGAAGAAGAAGATACGCACACACGGACGATCCACCTGAGAAATCGTTGCGCGGACATGACGAAGAGTCCAGTCGAGGCAGGAAGAGTCCACCGATTGCGCGCGCTCTAATTTTATCGCTTGGAAATCGGTGAGATCGAACGGACGATCAATTGCTCGCGTTTCTCGATTTTTCAATCACGTAGGTTCACTATACGTACATACAGATCGGTCGATGAACCGTGATGTTGCATTTATTTACTTACTTAATTTCTTATCGAGTGAGAGAATGAGAGATACTTACTGCTCGTGTCTCAAAAACAGTTGTCATTACAAAAAGATACTAATGTTTAAACGTGATAATTACTTTTGCTACCAGACAATTAGGTTGCACGAGTCGGTATTGAACGATGAAAGCGATCGCGAACACAGATATGTATTTAATTAATATTGATCGAGAGATTAAGAGAAGTAATCAGCGTACCGTAGAGTTGAGATTTAATAAGACAAGAGAGCTGCCTGATCAAGGCTCGACAACATTTGCATTACGAATCTAGTGGAACAATCGTGTTTAAAAGCAATACGGACAAAACAAAGTGAATTAGATTGCAGCGCGGTTAATAATACGCAAGCGTGTAAATTTTTTACTGATTTATTGAAAATTTCTGACGTCATCGATTGAATGTTACGATTCTCTTTGGAGTCTTCCTTAGCAATCGAATACAAAATTCTGAGAGAGAGAGGGAGAATGGATTTTTGAAATCTTATATTTAACTGCTGAGGAGGACTTGAAAGAGAGTCAAAACATTCACGAAGAAAAATGATGAATTTTTGTCTTAGAGGAATTATTAGTAAAAATATTTTGACTATTTTTGTCGAATTTATGACGAACTTTACCTATCTGTAAATAAAAGTACCGGAAGTGTGAGATAAAAAGTACATTACGGTTATATTAAATCCATGACTATTATCTGTCTACAATAAACAGTAAATCATATTATTCGCAAGACTGGTAAGCGAAACGGCGAACAAGTTCAACTTTATGGGTACACTTGTATTTTTACGCGCAGTAAAGTAAATTTTATCAGCGCTGAGGCAAAAAAAATCATTGATAACATAAACTCTATTGAAAATATGATAATTTGTAGATTTATTTAACGAAATGTAAAAAGTCCCTTACAGTACAGCTACACGTGATGATCGTTCATTACTAGAAAAGTAAAATAAATTTTACACAAGTAGGTATTTGGACCTGCCAATTCCACAAGATTTTCACCAGAATTCGAACGCATATTACTTAACATTTTTCTTTACACTTTTGGCGTTTAACGATAAATCGTTGAACTTTCAACAAATTAAATACAAACAAAATCAGTAAAAAGTTTTAACAATGCGCTTTGTTAACCGCAAGTTGTACGCAAGTCGTTCGCTTAATTTGGTTCGTATTATCGTTTTTAATTTTAAAACCGTACCAAATATATATTTTGATATTTCAATCGTGTATTTGAATTGAAAGTATTAAAACACAACGCACCGGGCGAATTCCTGAAATTTGAAAGTAAGTGGCCCACTTTCACGCGCGCGTAATATAAATTACGCACTCGCGACCACGGAAATATTTGCAAACAACACGCGACCTCCGTGTAAACGCGGTGTAATGATTAATCGCCCGCGGTAGCCGGTTGCGCCAGCTGTGCCAGGCGAGAAATGATTCTGAGCGATTCTTCGACAGTTCGTTAGTAGTCGAACGGCTACTTCGCGGAATCGACCGCTTTTACCTGGCGACTTCCTTTCTCTTTATGCTCCGAAGGCGAACGCGCGCCTTTTAATCGCATCGTAACGTGGAATCGCGCGCGATCCATGAAGCTACCACGCGACCAGAGAAGCTGATCCTCACGAAGAAATTCCAAACGCTCCGCTTATCGATTACCGGACGCGAGATCGATACACTGTTTTCTACGCTGATACGATACGTGATTTCTTCGTGAGTAAGTAAATGTAAGTACGTGTAACAGGCGAAAATGATTAATTGATCGAAGTGGCAAGTCTTACGGTGTCGACGAGATGAATGCGAAAGGCTCCTTCCTGCTCCGACTATTCGTTTAAACATGTGCATTTTTTGCTGTCCGAGTACGTTAAAATGTTTATATCTCTCTTACAATTTTTTTACTTCGCGATGCCTCTTGTAATTCTACAGAAATGTATAATTGCATTTACAACATCCCGTTTGTTTTTTATTAATAGGATTTAAACAATATCAGAGTGGAATTGAAAGTTCGAAAGAAAAATCTATGTCACGTCGAGGATGCAATGCGGATGCATTCGGATTGAATAATACGGATATTATTATTAGAAAAGTGAGAGGGGTTATTGACTTCCGGTTTGATCCATTGTTATTAGTGCGTGCATCCCTTTTTGGGACAGGATAATGCATCATTAGCCGTCATTAATGATCACGTACGAGTGCTTCTTTGTGTTAAGTGCTTATTAACTCTAACTAGACGGCACTGCAAAAACGGGTGTATTAATTCATGTAATTTGCAATCCTAGCGTGCCGCCAAGTTTGCTTGTATCCGAGGTGCAGTGTAGAAAGTGTTACGACTACCGAAGGATTCCTCGAGGGATTCCTTATCTGTAAAGTTCATCTCTCGTCATCTAGTTAGGATTGACGTATGATAATAAACCCGAAGTTCAAAGAAATTAATATAATTAAGTTACTAATAAATTAAACACTCGATTCATCAAACACAATCAGACAATTTAAGCAAACGGATATCTTTAAAAAAATGCCTCTCGTAACTTAACGTAGCATTGCACTTTACGTGGAGTTGACCCTTCGGAAAATCCATATGGCAACTCGCAACTGCCACGTGCTAGTTCACACCTATGATATCTGCAGAAAAAGAAGCGACAGCGGATAGAAAAAAAAAAATAATAAAATCGAGCGGCCGAGTGGCAATCGCGTGTCACGTTCACCGGTTCGCTCAAAGCCGAGACCGATCCACATAAATAATTAATAGAGCCATCAACAGAGATCCGCGCACGATGCATTTTCCATCGATCGTGGACCCGACGATGCCATTTTGTGGCCGACGCGACACGGACGCTCGTCCGGATTATACATAAGTCGCGAGCGAATCCCTATCGCCGATGGACGATCGCCGCCGTTCCATTGATCGCTGTTTACATTCGACCGTAAACAAGCCATTATGTAATCCCCTGCGAGTACACTCTCATACATAATTTACAAGCGCAGCTTCGTGTCCTTCTCCCACCAAACCATATGATGCTCACATCCGCTCGTCCCTCTGCGCGATGCCACGGCGATTGCATTCTTCGATGCACGTCCCCGGACTGCCTGTTACTACCCTTAAGGTTGTGTCACACTGTTACTAAAGTCTCGAATGAAATCACTCATTTTCGTACATAATATTTTCTGCTCGTGAATATTTTAATGCAATTCCATCTTCCACATGTTCTTCACCGCCTCTTTTACCTCTCGAGAAGATAATTCATATCTTTTCACATCTCAATCCGATAATGCCTGTTTTATAGCTCCGCATAATTTGCAAAGCTTTGAACATTATTCAATGCTCCTATACAGTTGTGTGTTTATCTCTGTGCTTCTTAAATATTTTAAAATTATTACCTGTTTATCTAATTATCTACTTGTGTACTGTTCGTCGAGTTCATTTGATATACTTGTGCCTTGACCTTACGAAACAGTAGTCAACACATTTACAAAACAGTAGTCTACATTTTGTTTAATATATTCTTTAATGAATTCTCACATTCAGTAAACGGTACTACTTTCATGTTGTTTGTCAATTAATTATTTAGGTTAGACATTAAATCATCTCTTAGCTGCAACTTAATTGTCCATATATTGTTCGCTCGCGTTGTTTGTTTTTGGTATTTTATCATATATTATACTTGTTGCTTTAAATTTAATCGTAAGTCATTCAATAAAGCGATTGTTGCCGTTATTATTATAATTATACCAAATACTAATATGCACGTTTCCTGATTGCTTTATCCGAATAATATCTCTGAAAATTATATTTTTGATCTTAAAAATTTTTTTTTATTACAAAATGAAAACGGGGCATTTTAATTACAATAATATCAGTTTTTAGATATTTGACTTACGAATATCTTTCGAATTATATTTTATGTTTATGTTTTCTTTCTCAATCACAAAGTGACAAAGTGTGATATTTTCATTGCATTAATATATCACTTTTAATCTGTCCGATTTATATATTCAGTCAGGTAATGCGACGTAAATATCTTTCAAATTACAATTTTTTGTTCACAAGCACTTGGGACGGTAGAGTTTGAAACTGAAAGATAATTCTGCATTGTTCTTTCGCTTACATCGAGATGATTTAGTTTGTGTTTTTTTTTTTTTTTTTTTTTTTTTTTATTATATACCACTGTTGCTGTGGTACCGAAACCGTACGCGGCCGTGAGAAGTGTTGGTGTACGTTTATGCGAGGTTGCAGCTCGACGAAGTGCGCGGCGGCGCCGTTTGACCGACGATCTGTTTCAGTGAAAAGTAACGAGTGGGGCCTCATTCGCGCGGCCCTGAAGTACTGCCCACCTGACGTCACACACCTGTTCTCTCTTTCTCTCTTTCTCCCCGTTGCTCGTCCTGAGAAACCCACCCGGCCCCGACCCATTATAAGGCCCCGTAGGTTTTCTCTCGTCGCGGCGATTTCATGCCGCGAGATTCGCGCCTCGTATAAGGCGAAGCCGGCAGCTCTTCTCCTTCCTTCTTCGTATTTCAGCCAATTCGCTTGTTCTCGACTAATTCACGTTTATCAGAGTGCCAGAGAGTCTCCCGAAGAATAATAATGTCAATCAATATCGTCATCCATGTGAATGGATAGAACTTGAAAAATTAATGTAACGCTTGTAGCGTATACTATTTTTCTAACGTACCTACTTCCGTGTCAATATTCTTACATCATTATTTCTGCGTCACGTTAAACTACGTACTTCAAGGTCGCTTTTCCGAGATCCTTTTCGTAACCGCGAGAGTACAACATATATATATATATATACATATATGCGTATCGTTATCTGACATTAATAATATCCATTTATCGCGTCTCGCGACGCCGCACGACGTATCTATTGCTGAGTAATCGCGGTTCCTCGCGACGACTAGATGACGATGATGAACATGACGACGGACGACGACGACACTTGGCACAGACGACAGGCACGAAGGCAACAATAACGCGCGGAGCTGAAGAGATGCCGAGCGCGCGCGCGCGCGCGCGAACGTTGCGTAAGAGCGCAGTTGCGGATACGACGCGTCAGAGACTCCCTCGAGCGTGTCGGTCCATCTTAGCTTCGCAGGTAGAAGGTTTTTCGCGTAATCACAGTGCCACCTACGTCTTCCACGGATTTTCCTCCTCGCAGCCTCCGCGGCCCTCGACCGCTCTCGGAGGATACGACGCGGAGTCACGCCTGTCTTCCTTCGGCCTTCGTTCTTCCCTACCCCCGCCTCTTGTCGCTGCAAATTCTTTGTTGGGAAACTCGCGGAATTATTTCAGTCATCGCTACATTGTTTCTCTCTCTCTCTCTCTCTCTCTCTCTCTCTCTCTCTCTCTCTCTCTCTCATACAAAACATGCTCGTAGCACGCCGTCACTGTCAAGATGCGCTCTCTAGTCCGAATATATGATTCATCTCGGAAATCATCACTGTTGCTTCTCGGAACTTATCATGTGATTCGCGATATGATAGTTTTGTAAAATGTTAGCGGTACTGAGATTACCATTAGATAATAATAATATAAAAAATAATAGCCTTATTGTGATATGATGATAAATGCTATTAGCTTATAGGCTTAATTGCGTGAGAAATGCTTATAAATAATGCAGATTCCTTCCTTAATGTTATAATCTATGTCGTTATTTATGGAACAGAATAAGGGTGCTATCTATTCATCAGACATGTGACTATCGATAACAGTCTGATCAATAACAGTAAAATCCACTCTATCGGCTTACCCGCAGCTTTGAAAATATCGACGTATCAAATCGAATGACCCATTTCTCCCTTTATATTAGTCATTAACGCATGATGGTCGTATATAATCGATCTTAAGAAATGAAGCGATTGCTATTTTGAAGTTCCACCTGCCGAGGTTGAACGATTCTTTGAGCCAGCGTAGTTGCGTTTTATTCGATACGTTGGTAGCCGGTTCGGTCGAGATAGACGTCGTTATCAGGCCTAATAACGTGCGAGCGGGCGCGTTATTATTAACGACATTGCGTGTCATGGTGCCGGAGAACATGAACAGAGCACGTGGAAAGAGTACCAGTAGCTACAGGTGGTTCTGGAAGAGTGTGTTACATCTCCGTCTTGACTACCGATCGCTCTCGTGTTTCTTTTTTCTTTCATGTGAAGGCTTCATTTCTCTTCATACTTACGCGTATAACACACTGCGTTATAACATCGCGTTTTGGATTTTTATTTCTTAAATGAACCAATGAAAATAAATCAATTCAATAGATATTTTGAAGGATATTTATTTTGTGACGAAAATTTATTCTGCTAAAATTTGGACAAATTTTATGTAATTATGTTTTGAGTGACGAAAAAAAAAAATGAAAGAGAAAGAGGAAAAGGAAAATTTATGTTTATTTCGATGAAATATTTATTGGCAATTTGCTAAACGTGTATCGTTTATTGCGACTTTTTATAAGAGAAAAATATACTTGAGATCTTCGTTATGCATTGAGACGCACGATCAAGATAGTGTAGATCACTTTTTACACGCACGCACGTACGTTCTGGAATAATTGTAAGTGAGACTTAGATGCCGGATTCTGGTTCTTGCGAAAATAACTCCCGAAGCGGGGAGTCTGAAAAACGCGGAATAATGCGGCGGCATTGTATGCGGTATAAATTCCTGAATGACTGGAATCCTGGTGCGATCATCGGATTCATCGAATGATGGAAAGCTAGGAGAACTAGTACGTGCTCTTTCAGGAATCACATAGGATGCTAGTCATACGTGATATGACTCGCAACGTCAATGACTGATTAATGCATTGTCATTCTGATAATACGACTAATAGTTTAAAGTCTCTGTTGAGTGTTGATATGAGAATATGTTTTTCCCTAAATCAATTATATTTTATATTCATAGAATATAAGGCAGAAGTATGCAGAGTCTTGCATAGCACATAAGGAAATGAACTAATCAAAGTTCTTCATTTCCTTCCTTTTCATGAAGTAAGAATCTGATTGGCTGATTTTCTTTTATATTTTATGAATTATGTGTCTGTGCTCCGATCTTAACAATAAAATGAGAATGATAGTTCAAGTTTTTAAGAAAGAGAGAGAATAACTCCAATTAATGAAATCCAGAAAGAAAAATGGACTAAAAAATATTTTTTACTGATTAAAAAAAAAAATATCGCCCACAATATTTTGTCGTAAAAATGCGAGTCTCGTAATACTTTCAGAAAAAAATATAAAAAAAATCGTAATAATTACTGGAATCTGAAGTTCTAAGAGGTCGCAGAAAATATTCCGCCCGAGTCCATTTGGCCCCCTGCGAAATGCTGACGGCGTCTAAATAAAAGCCGACAAAGATCGTCTCCAGGTTCCGAAATGACGTAATAGGTCTGCGGCGTAGATCGCTGAAGCGGCGAACGCGTTAATGAACCAGTTGTCAGATTTCTGGGAAATAATGGATTCCGCAAGGAGTCATGCGTCTCCGATGATACACGCGTGTGCGTGCATCCCGCATACGAGCACGCATACGCCGCTCGCCTGAACCCGACAACTCCGAGAAGAAGAAATTACGTAAGTCCCGATTCCCCGCTTCGCACTGCGACACGCGCGTGCAGTCCATTTCGTTCTGTCCTCCGTGGCTTCCTCGTCTTTCTATGGCCGGCTCTCGTCCCTCGATCCGAATCAATGATACGTGAGCGGAGGTGCGTACGGTCGTGTGCGTGCTAATACACGCAGTTGCGTAAGGTCGCGAACGAACGAACGGCGCATCCGGCCCTTTCGACTCATCGGATAGGAAGGACCGGAAGTCCTTTGACCGATTGGTTATTCGGAACGCAAATGTTCGAAAGGAGCGACTGATTAGTAGGATCGATTCAATCGTGAAATTTCATTACGAATACAATTCGCACGAATTCTATTTAGTTATCTACATTTAGGTAACGAAATTATTAGAAATGTTGTCGATAAATTGCAGTTCGTTAATGTTGGTAGGTTTTATTACTCGTTATCAAGTATGCCGGCGTAATATTCTTTTTGAGATGAATTTAGATTATCGAAGATTAATGTAGGAGCTCGCGAACGTACACCTATATATATCTATTCAGAAGATCGAACTGCGTGCTACGCATTACGATTCGGTTTCTAGGCGAACGTACGCGGGCAACGGTGCATTTGCGCGTCACTTCCTGAGCTGCCGCATCGGCAGAAGGCAGATTATCATTTATCTCGTTTCAGGTTCGCGCGGAGATGGATAAGGCGTGTTTAATTCGCAAAACCTTGCCAATTGCTTTAAAACACCGAAACGGTTTTTCTCGCTATATCCGACTTTTCAACATCTGTCGTCCGTTGTTTCATTGCTCGCAAGATAAATCTTTACTGGTCTTTCAACATCCAATATTAACTGAATAGACAAATAGTAATATCATTTATAGCAGATTTCTAGGGTTTTATCTGATATCTCGATATTTTTTCTTTAATGCAAAGTTTCAACAACAACGTCTAACTTATTACGTGTAATGTGTGACCAAAGTGGTCCCTAGACGATTAATAGTATTACTTAATATTTGATATTGCATAATATTATTAAATGTCTATAGGTTACGTTGAATCTCCAGATTGTTTGTTTTGAATTGTTCAAAGGGCGCATCGATATAACGGAATAACATAATTGTAATAAAAACAAAATTATATCATAACATTGAACAAATAGAGAACTGTTTAAAACGGTTTTATATCGTACACACAGATTCAATTGTAATTGGTAATTAATGTTACAACTGAAATTTTATTATAAAAATGTATTAGAAAACTTTTAATGGCTATTTAGACGTGCAAAGTCGAGCGTCGCTTGCAATTCTATCCGCGACGCGGAATTCAAGCATAATGAAGCAAGAAAGTGAGAGCAATGTGCATTACGAATGAACCACGAGACAGTAATGTCACTAATGAATAACGCGTGGCATCGGTCGCGCGCGGAAAAATGCGAATGATGAACGAACGCGACATCGTCTATTGTAGGTACATCCGTGGCAGCAAAGTGCACATGCGTTGTTTATTACGTAAGCGGCAGTCGAGTCCTACCTATTAATCTCGGCTTAGTTGTAATTAATGAGCAACGTTCCACTGGAAGTCTTTTTTTCATCTCTTTCTTGTTTCCTCTCGTGTTGAATCGGCATGATGTAAAATGCATACAAGCGGTAAAGTTCTAAGAACATTATTTATAACATAGTAAGATATTTACATAAAAAATGCAAAATATTATGTAAATTCGCACATGTCATGGAAGTGACCTAGAATTGACGGATAATATTTAGCATAGAAAAAGTTGATTTTGAAAAAGTTGATTTTGATTGCTTATCTCGTACATTTTTATGCGCACTTTATTAATTACGCACAGAAGTAATTTTGGTGATTTAATGATATCGTAAGGTAATGGGAACGGGATTAATTACAACAATTTTTTCCGCAGGATGTGTTTAATGTGTAATTATTATTGAAATTTAAAGGTAAAAACTGTCACGAAAATTACATATCTTTCTGATATTTATATCCCCGATAATAATGTAATTCCTAATTTTTGCGTCAATATAACGAGACAAATTGATCAACTTGACAAATAATCTTATCAATTCAGTAATTTCACGATGATTGATATCGCAATTAATGTACCGTTTAAAGATAATATATGCTAAGCAGAATAATAACATGAAAAATTAATGACACTTTTTGAATAAATCCATAACGTTTCAGAATATCGAGGATACCGTTTCATCGTTTCCGATCTATACATAATACCTTTCGACCGCAACGCGATGCATCGTTGATACTGAACAAATAGATTCACCTTCTTGAACGCCTTTCATGGACCGACGTCGGCGTCCGCTCTCGACTAGACGATCAGTTGATCGCGATAAAGCGAATTTTTCGTATCTATCCGCGGCGGCCTAGCATAAATCGCGCTCGGACGGTTAATTAAACCGTTGGCTATCGCAACGATTAATCTATCGACATTTCTCCTCCTAGCCACTGGCTTCTTCATTCTCCAGATCTTTCTTTTCTATCACGTGTCCGTCTTTTCTTCGTAAGCTTCGATATATGTACCTTACTCCATCAATAAGAGCGTAGTACTCAATAATTGACGCTAACAGACAACCGGGCAATAATTGTACGATAAACAATTGTTACAGCATAATAATAATTATACGACAATTCTGTCCGTCGTGTAAAGAAGAAGGAAAGAGAGCGAGGTGGCGCATATCGACCAGATGAAAGCTTAAAGTGTATATCCACACGCGTAAGACACGTGTACAGAGGCGCAGAAGCGACTAGGAGGTAAGATCCTTCGTTCAGTTTCTACCGACCCGTGTCTTAGACCCGTGTGTAGCTCTTGCACACACGTATATACGTCGGCATGTACGAGCGTGAATATTTATGACCGACCTCTCGCTGCCGCGATCGCGGCCTATCCGCACCCGGCGAGCCAAGAAATTCCCGCCGCATTCTGGAAAAGAGATACGTATGCACTGCGAATCCGTTCTGATTTATAAGTCGCGCGAATCCGCACGGCTAGTATCCGCTCAATCCGGCCTGGGATACGCGGCGTACGCTAATCGATAGAGCAGCGATTGAACAGCAGCGAAATATACATATTAGAGTGTAATGGAAGGAACGCGGAATAAATGCGATGTCTAAATGCTCATCGAATTTTTTCTCAACGACGTCGGATGTATGGGGATAAATATCTCTGTCTTTGTATTACCATTCATCCTTCGTCTAAGAAAGAAGCTTGTAATTTTAAATACGCACTTGTTCTCAAAGGACTCAAGATGAAAATAGTTGGAATAACCGCACACATTGAAACTTTGCATAATTAATGGGGATAATAATAATCGTTTTTTTTTTTTTTTCATCCGAGCGCAGATCGGTTTTGCGAGATGCATCGTGAATCACACGTTTCGCTTCCCACTCCATAATCGTTCATTGACTACACCACGTGCAATTGTGGTCCTCGTAGTAATTTAAATGCACGCTCTACATTCGTGTAATCGTACCAAACTCCCCGTCTCCCCGTCTATCCCTCTGAAGCATCGAATCTTTTTGAATATTTAATTGACTTGACCGATGTAAAGAAGATAAAGTTTCATTCATTGATTTTCGTGCTGTTTTAAATTTTACGATGTCGGCTAAGAATGATAATTGTGTTGAACCATCAAAGCGTTCTAGTTACGGTATAATCGTATATATAATTTCATTACTTTGCTATTCCAGTACACATAGATAAGACAAAATTATAAATAAGATGCTTACATTCATTAATATATATCTATCTTTACTGGTATCAAGACGACGTTCGTAAATAATAATATAACTTTATACGAATGATTATAAATCGTAATTAGACCGATGAGAATAAATCAATTAATAAAATTGAATTTCGTTCATCACACACTTTATTACTCTCAGACACTCAGCTAAAATTATTTACAAAAGTCATCTCAATGTACTAGCAAAGATGCATTAATTAATGCGCGTAATGCATTTGATCTTGTATCTATAATCTTGTATCTATATCTGTACATATGTATTAACAGATCGAATCGTAGGAAGACTAATTACTAATTAGTAAAAGAATTATAGAACGTAAGCATACTTTATTTAAGAATTATTCGGAATTCCATACGGCCATCGCGATGATAGTGCACACACATATAAATTGTGTATATTTATACACACGTACGTATGCAATGTAATTGAGTTATCAAAGAAAATACGAGTGTAATTCACTTCGATGAAACCGCATTGCATTGGCATGAACAAAGGCAGACAGCGAAAATATGTGCCGGTCGGTGTGAAGGAAACAAACTGTCGGCCTAATGTGTATCGGGATACCAATACGACACGCTGATTTATATAAGCGAATCGATTGCGGATCAGTGCCGCTCAATCGGCCTGCGCATGCTCTAATCGGCGTTACGTAGGACGTAGGTATTAGATCGGTATCGGGTGACCCGAGATGCAATTTACACGTTTCTCCCGCAATTTCTCTCCTATCTATTTTCTTCTCGTTCTCTTTCGTTCGCGCTCTAACTCACATACTGTATCCACGACTTTTATGTAATTCACGCCGCCGGCATTTCTACTACATCGCGTGCTGCTAAACCGGTATAAATGGTGGATTATAATTATATTTCTAACAAACTCGTTAGTTAGCGATAATAATAATGATAATGCTAATAATATGTATTAACAGATTGAATTGTAGAAAAAAACTGTCTGAGCATACATCTTGGATGTTTTGAGTAGTGTTGAATGATAAATAATGTGTTGAAGCGTATTAGAACGTACGTTATATAATTAAAAATCAGGGCGGAGAAGAGGGAGAATCGTGCAGGGTCGAAAAAGTAGCGCGCAGCTAATGCCGTTAAATCATACAACGTTGGAACAGGATTTTCTAGTTCCAAGTGCTGCAAACGCAGCGTAGAACGTAATAGAAAATTATATGCGAAAGATGAAAGCTCTGACAAGTTTCGTTATCATCCACGTTATTTCCGCTCCTCGACCGTCGCCGATCATTGAGTCTCGCCAAGCCGGGAATGACTTCGGCTCGGATACGCTCTATTTTGGTCACTATAGGAGAACACTCGCATTATCTTACTGCTAGGTGTATCTTTCGTTAAGTTCGCTGAATAAAGCATAGCCGTAGTGACGGAAGAGTATCGATTTAGCGTCGCGGTACGTCAGGCTGTACATGCAGGTTGTACCGTTTCCACCTAAAACACCGATTTCCATTCAAGGAAATAAAATATTTTTCAATTTTATCATAATCGCCGGTGACAATAATGTTTTCTAACGGTACCATTAGTAACGTATATTATTAAAAAAAAAAAAAAAAAAAAAAAAAAAAACACTCTGAAGTGTTAGTTATATTTTAGTAAATATCAAAAAGACTAATACGCGGCAAAAAATGTTTATTGGTTGGCGAATTGAAGGCTGTTTTATTGGCTGTCTGGGCGAATTTATGAAAAGATGCAGTGTCATTAATTTCCGAAACGCTTTAAAGCATCAAAGCTTGACTATTTTAAATATTAATTATTACTTTTGATATTTAATAAGATATGTATAACTAAGTCGAAAATTTATTTTTTGTAAATATACGTTACTAATGCTGTGATAAACACAAAACTTTGTGGTCGAACTTTTTCGTCACCTCCGTAGATATTGTTCCAAATGAATCTATGTTCCATTAATTTCACGTGTATCCTAACTAAAAATTACACAAACATTCGAAACGAACGCGGTCGAAATGACTTTGGGACATGCGAAATTCAGATTCTCTCTTATGAACGACGACACAAGAACCTTCTGCGATCTGATAACATTGCAGGAAATTAGCGTGGAAACGAGCGATGCGTCGTGCTCCTCTTTCGTTGGTGAAAGCCATTCTGGTCCTCGCGAGGCGAAACTCTTCGCGACACGCCTACGTATACTTCGGATATACGCGAGCTCCTTTTCTACTTGCGGCACCTCACACACTTCCTTGTTCCGTCGCGGATATGAACTTTTACCACGCGCAGAGTAAAAGCAGCCGTCTTGTTTGCCGGTATATGTCATGCCGATTAAATCCTATAAATCCCTCACAGCAAAAGAAGGATTACCTACTTACCCTACGACGATCCTCTCATTAGAAAGCGGGATGCAAGCTTTAAGAGTTGATCATTGAGTGTCGACGGCAGCTGTTTCTCTCTTTCAATGAGATTAAATTAGAAAAATAGTGATAGTAATTTTTTAATTTGATGACGGTGGAAAAAGATCGAAAATACTGTATTGCTTGTATTCACTTAGGTTTATTATGAAAATAACGGTAAAATAAATTTCCAAGAGATGAAGAGGTTCGTGCCTCTTATAATTTATCGATAACAAAGTAATTTGATTTTGATGAGCTATACTATTAAGTATTTAGGATAGAAGTTTATTTTTGTACAGCACTCTAAAAATACCACGGCTTGACGAAAATACAAAGCAGTGAAACAAGATGATTCGATGTATCGCAGACATGGGTTAACGAGCTATTAACAGACACTTGCTTAATTACGAGCTGCCAATAATGCTCGGTATAACACTGAATGTTAACGACTACAATAGTACGTCGAGACTTTGTAGTCTTAGCTGGTTTGATACGAACATAAACAGCATTATCAGTTCAGCAGTATCAGTTTCCTAGATTAACTTTTCCCTTGGGTACGATCTTTAACGGCTTTCTTAAGCATCCTTTTCTGGAAATGCGTTAAGAGCCGATATATCATTCTTACAATCAAGGAATTGAGTAAAAGCAAAAAGGCACAAAGTATTCTCTTAGATAGCAAATTTTAATAATAAAATAAAAATACACATGTAAAACAATATGCATAAATACAACAATATGCATAAATTTTGTAAGAAATTAATGTAGATAATCTTTTATTTCGATTTACTTGATAATCAAGCGTAGGAAAAATCGTTTTTATTGATACATGATGAATTTCCTAATTTATAGAGTGTGAGACAGGTGTATATCTTGTTTGTTTTGGGTAAACGGCGTCGATATTTCTATTTTTATCACCTAGTAACAGCAGTTTTTGCCACATTTACGTCCTAATAGAAAATTAGTATCGTCTTACTGCGGCAGTTTTGGGTACTGGCGAGACCGCAGGACTGCGCCTAAGCACGAAAAGCGAATAGCAGTATATAATGTCTATAGGTATATAGGATGTGTCGAGGTACGCCCACAATGGTCCTGCCAGTGTTTCTCAATTCGTACCAACTTTACGTTGTATCATATGCAGCCTGTAATTGCTAGCACATTAAATTATCTTGTCTTGAATCTATAATCTGTTAGATTGTATAATTTTTTCGAAAACTGTATTTATCATTTTCCGTATTAATGTATTTTTAATTATATTATGGCTTTATATATTTTTGTAAAGCTCTTTTAGAAGCTTAAATTAGAAGCGGGGCATTTTCATATTACGTCATTAGAAGTAAAAAAACGATCTACTAATCAATGTTACATCCGCGTCTACTCAATCAATAAATAATTATATTTCACTTTACCTGTGCAGTCTGCAATTAACTGTCTGTAATCGTCCACATCATTCCATTTAGTTATACGATGAATTATTAGTATTGAAATTATACTGAAAATGTTGTTTAATCAACAGTATAATGAATATTTTTCTTTCGATATCATAATATCTTTTTGCGATTAAATCTTACTTGAAAAATAACAGAGAGATACTAATATAAAATTAATATTTTCGTTTTCTATTTACAAATTTATTCATATATACGACTTTTTAATCGATTTATCTATCGTTTGTTTAGAATATTTATCATTTAAAATAAGTAGTAGATACATAAAATATTGATAATATGCATACGCATATTACGTTTCCAAGTATAATTTAAAAACTTGTATGGATTATATTAAATGCGTAAATGCGCTTATACTGTGTCACATCAAAATTTCATTTAAAAAAGCAATATATTGGCGGCGAAGTAATTAATACAGCAATTAACACAGAAAGTTTGTGATTCCTCATCAGGCAAGCCAAGAGCGTTAAGTACCACTGTGCTGCGAATTTACTGGGGAGAGAGAGTCTTGATGCACAGCCTGATTTTTGGCAAGGAGGGACCTCCTCCTTCGTCATCGGTACGAGTTTTAATGCGTTTTACGGCCCCGACTAAAAACCCATTAAGGGCCCGTCGGCGGGTGGGAGGACAAATGCCCCCTTCCTCTAGGACGCGCTGAAAATGATTTCCTCTCTCTCTCTTTTTCTCCGCGAAGAGAATGAAACTTCGCACTTGGTGCCCGGCTCGTAGCGATCCAGCTGACGTTTCAAAGTTTCATCTCCCTCGTATTCTTCGTTTTCCAGACGAAATAAAGGAAGGAATTTAAATTGCGACAGGCGGCTTTTAAAGGACTAACGAGAAAAATGTTACTTGCGCGAAATTTCGAATGAAGTTGCCGAAGCGATTACATTAAGTTTCATATACAAAATGTATCAGAAGCGCTTATATTAATTTATGGATTCCCTATTTGTTATTTCAGTATTGTGATTTTAGCGTGTCACATTTTCTGGAACATGACGTCTGATATTTTCTTTTACATTTATTCAGTGAATTTAAACAATCGATCGCACTGAGAGAAATGACTTTATTATAGGAACAAAAAGAAGGATAAGGAACGTGATGGTTTGGTTAGAAAAACAGATCGATCAATTACTATTGCGAATAATTTCTCATTATTCGTTAATGTAACAAATAATACACGATTTACGATACGAATCGAGATAATCAATATTACTAGCAAATAAAAGTCCATCTAAAAATAGGTTAGGCTTTACATAAATTGCTTTTATTACTAATAATTGAATAGTTGAAATAGCAGACTGGCATCAAACACAATAAATTAAAACAATATAATTTGTTGTGTACATCTACTAATCATTAAAAGTACTGATAGCTTGTTAAATTAACAAGATCTTTTCTGTCAGTCTTTTTAATAAATTCTACATACACAATATACCCATAAAGTGTAATAATATCCAAGGCGTCTAGTACAGATCTGCAGCCGAGTTGTACATTTCGACCGATTTTTATTATTATTATTATTATGTTAGAAACTCTAAAGTAGCATTAAAATAGAACACGTATGTTAATTAAGTTTGCATACTGAAAAAATATTTGAAAAATCATTTTTAATAAATTAATCAATAAAATAAAATTAATCATATCAATAAAATGTATATGTGTATGCGTGCGTGTTAAAATTTGTAAACAGTGAATACGCGAGGCTATATTTCCAAGTCTTACAGCGTTCTGTATGAATTTATGGCTAATATCATCTCTGCGTTCGAGCATTTTATGTCTCCGCGCGCGGTTTGAATGCTATGAAACAAAAGGAGTGGAGATAACGATAGGCAAAATCGGTCGAAATGTGCAACTTGGCTGCAGGCTTGGTCTAGAACATTAAAACGAATTAAACAATCGACGCCAATCGGCGTATCGTGGCGGCAACGTGTTGCATAGTTATCGGCTTTCAATCGACAGTGCCGGCTGATGCCCGCACTTTTCGTTCTTGTAAATTCTCGTGAAAATGCTAGTTGCGTGTCTGGCTACGCAGATTGCACGCACGAAACGATACCAGCCCGTGCTGCGGGTAAGAATCGAAACAAACAGTGCGAAATACGTTACATTTGCATCGTATCAATTATAAGTAAGTAATTTGAATCCCATAAAAAAAGCGATAGACGATTGCGCTAAATACGATACGATGCGCTACCATTCAAACTAATAACGGATGTAACGTAAATGCATTCTTGTTAATATTCGATGTAACACGTTACGCCAAGCATATATTAAGCATAAATTTATTCAATCGCAATGCATGACGAATAATATGCAACAAATGTACGGAGTGTTACACGTATCTGAGATTTATATTCGCATAATAGTTATCAATACTGATAATCGCCAAGTTATATCGCAGATTTGATTTATACATTTTTTTCAGTACGTATGCCACATAAGGAAAACGTCATCGCCTAAGAACATTATTATACTTTATATATGTTATAATAATTACACGGCAGTTCAGATTGATATTATCTGTCTAATAAGATACTTGAACTTTGCGAAAATATATATGACGCGGTTTTTATATTTCACGACTGCTTCTGATTTGTTGCAACATGTCTTATATTCTCGATTATAGATTCATCGGAATATCATTCGATGTATCTAACAGCGAATTCGGTTGAACGTATTAGCGCGCACTGATGCATATTAAAGCCAATGGTATACTGATTTAATCTGATTGTGAGTAAAAGTAAAATACAAATGTTTCGAAATATAAAAAAAAAACGTATATTTTATATTTTACTTAACAGCATTATAACGTAGTATTAAAGATTTCACTATTTAACCTGTTTCTATATATTTATATTAAACATATCGTTACGTGGATTTGTGTTTACGACGGTTTAAACACACACTAGTACGCACTGTGTGCGTTCAAGTGAATTTGTTATAAGATTTACGAATCTCAATTGACTCGTTTTCGGGAAAAATAAAGAGGAGCTTTTTGCTGCGTGAAAATTAATATAAATATACGATATATCGATGACAGTCTTTCTTCTAAATAAAGTCGAACGATTATTAAAAATACTACCATCCGGATATTAATTATAGCTTTTGTATATAATTTTTACTTGAATATATAATATTATAATTTTTACTTATGAATATTAATGAAACATCTAGATTATTAACTGATTGTTAACAGCTAAAAACAATTAGTGTCACTTTTCTATGTTAACTTATTATATATACTCGTACGTATATTACATTTTGATTGCTGAATTTTATATGTATATATTTTATCACGATGATATTCCGTGCGGTTCAATCACTTTTATTTTCACGATACGTCTATCGTCTTCCTGCGTGTAACCAGTCTGAAATTATCTTTTTAATTTTACCGGCACACACTGAAAAGCGTCATCCAGCAAGAAACGCCTTTTTAATTTTTAGCCCCTTTGATTGAGAGGGGAGGGAAAGAGATGATGAGCATGGGACATCGTACATGATGGCGTGTTTCGCGCTAAATATTGCCCTCTCGTACGTTTATTAAATGTGTTGCCGCAACGTAAATACGGGGCGATTGGTCGATACCCGCATTTAGCGCTAAATATGTAACGAACACGGATTAAAAATATCGATAAAGACCGTCGATAATCGACATTACAAGCACTCTGCTGGCGTATCTATTCCAAGAAAAGTATCCTAAAACACAGCGAAAAGAAACTGGACAAGAAGGGAACTCCCGTTTGCCATTTGCATGAAATCGAACTACTGACTATCGATTCTATTAATCGTTAAGAATTACGTACGCCTCTTGAATTATACATGGTATGGCCCCGCTCCACCCTTTGGCCGCACCGCGCGGTGTACATCGCACTACGCCGCGCTGCACCGCGCCGGACGAACGCACAGGTGAACGGGAGAGCAAAAAAGGGAGGCAGGTAGGTAAGAGAAGGAGCACGGTATTGATGCATAAAACGTGCATATTTACGAAGCCTGTTTTCACGGATGTGAACACCCGGTATGCGCGCAGGTACGCAGTACACGGGAGGAGAGAGAGAGAGAAAGAGAGAGAGAGCAGGGTAGCCGTAGCGGGGAAGGAGAGAGTCCGCGCGTCGCACCGCGCCGTTCAACGCTATTTATTTATTTTACCCCGGCGCGGCGGATGGATAAGAGAGAACTCGTTTGCGGGGCGCGGATGTACGCTCGCACGTCCGCGCGCGGTGTATACTTAACGGGGGCACGTACGTGCGATGCGGAAAGCCGCGGATCCTCCTCGCCGCGCCGTCCTGAACGACGACGACGACTAAACGCGGAGGTCCGGCCCGTCGCTACCGTTCGTTGATTTTTCCGAGGTCCGAAACGCTCCCCGCGGAACGCTCCGCGCGAGATTACCAGCTCTGGATCCGCGAAATTATGGGACGGTAAACGCACCGTGGCTAATCCGTCCCGAGTTCGAGAGAGAAAGAGGAAGAGATTACATCGAGTTTATACTACCGCAGGAAGGCGGTAAGGATATTACTGGGAAATGGATACTTTGTCGATGATAGTGTAGCTGCCCGCTGGAATTAACGTCGGACTGCCTAAGCACCGAGAAGCTCGCGCCTCAGTTAATTGTGCGTATGAGGCTTTAGTCCCTCGATTAACTGTAATCGCGGTTAACTAAACCTTCCCTTATCCTCTGTATTATATAACTGTGTTATTTAGGAAAAAGAAAAGAACTTTAAACGTAAACTTAAAATACGACATTGATAAAATTGGCCCTTTGTTACTATGTAATTGTATGGCGTCGCGTACGTATAATAGCTACTTATATTACACAGAAAAATACATACTGCAAGCGAGCGATACTTATTTCAAAAGTTTACATATCAGCAAATTTATATAAGTTCAGCACAAATATCAAAATTCAAAATACATTCTGAATTCTTGGGAAGTTTAATATCTTCAATCAAGATTGTTAAATTAAAACAACTGCGATTTGCTTATTGTACGAATTCGCTTCTTCGATCAATTTTTTAATATTTTTCAAAGGAAAATTAATTCTTTTTTTTTTTCACTACATAATGAGTTTTCCTAAATTTTATAATAAGTATATTTTAAGATTATTTTTAAAAATCTCAAATTTTCTTCCTTTTAACGGTTTTCTTTAATAAGAAAATATTCTTATTAAAAATAACCGTTGAAAGGAAGAAAATAAATGGAGCAATCACTTTTCTTAACAATAGCGCGACTGCTTTTCTGTGTATAGAATCTAATCTAGAACATCAAATTAATCAAAGCTAATAATTGCTATTATTATAATACAGTATGTTGGGAAATAATATTTCGTTCTATATTCGTTCTATACTCGAGGCTATGAACGATTCAATAGAAAATACGTAACATTTGCGAATGATTTGGCATAAATGTACTGCGTTTCTAAGATAAAAATTTAGAAAAACTTTGCTCTCTATTTAATAAATCAATTCTGTTATGCCGGCGCGTGATTAGTATTGTAATCGTGCATTAATGTATACGATGAGTCTGTTCCCATACGATAAGCTATATTTACGTATGATAATGTTTTCTCATAAAGTCACAGTATGCACGTTACTCACATATATTACAATAATAAATATGTTCATAAACACGTGTATTTTTAGAAGCTTAGATAGATTGAGAGAGAGAGAGAGAGAGAGAGAGAGAGAGAGAGATCATTTAAGAGGAAATTATTTAAAAGAACTTACGTCAAAGATGAAGCGATATAAATTAATTTAGGCTCCGTAAATCATAAATTGAAATGACAAGTTAAGTCAAAGATTAATATGCATTACTATTTTATTATTATATTCTTTACTTTTTATTACAAAGTGATAGATTAATCGTATGATAAATATGTTGACATTGGCAGTCAAATTTCGTAATCACAGTTATGTCTCCGACGAAACTGTGTTTCGTCGCCTATCACGTTTCGCTTACTATAATAAAAACGATTGGTCGACAAAGGTGATTTCCTCGTCGCAGCACGCGATCTGAAAGAAGGGGTTGACGAAAGCGCCCCGCCCTATCAACAATCTTATAACAATCTTAATAAAATAACGGTGATATTTTACTGGGTGTTATATACACGCGCGCGCGGGGACACTGCCGCGCTATGATCAACATGCATCTACGCGGTCGGCTTTGATCCGTCTTCGTCTCGCGTGCGATAACTATTCATAAGCGACGTTACACCGAAAACGACGTTACACCGGCCCCGCGGTAACCGTGTTTCTGTCATACAGTGTCGACAAGCCACTTAAAACGGCGCGCTCTCCTCCTCCCTCTCCTCCTCCTTCACCCCGCGGAGAGAAACGCCCGGGCGAAACGCGAGAGTAAACTAGATATTAATGCGGACGCGCGGCGTCGGACGTCGGGAGGGGGAGTGGACCATTATGAATTACTCGCGCATGTATATGTATGAGTAGCGGCCCTATGCATATTCATAAAATAATCCTCTTGACCCCGCGAGATCGGAGGCAGATTGTCGGGGGTAACGCTGAAAGTGCTCCGAGGGCGGCGAGACGGGGGGGTGGGGTGGGGAGGGGAAGACGAGGCGGTACGGGCGAATCAAGATGTGGTGTTGCATTGAAGGATGCACGTTTCCTACGTGCCGTTGGACGTGCACGATTCTCGGCGATGTACGCTGCAATTCTCTACAAATGCATTTGGCGGTGGGCGGCGAGTGGACATAAATAAAAAGAGGAATCCAATAAGAGGAATACAAAAAAGGGACGAATTTACATTGACTGAGAGAGACGTACGTCTGGAACAATATAAATATTTGCGATATATTATTTGTATACTGTTCCACTTGAAATAACGTACTTAAACAACGCGTCTAATCGACGTGGGTCTTATTTCTGGCAATAAGGAGGAGTTTGGCGGCCAAACTTTCCTGGAGAACGCGAGATGGAAAACGAATATAAAGCGAGCAATCTCAGGAAGTCGGGACGGGCCAGGACTTTTTTCCCGTTTCTTCCGCGGTACAAATCGCTTTCCTTAACTCAATTACAATGGCCCGGCTTTTAATGACGCCTGTAATTACAGCGGCAATGTCAAAGTTAATTAAAGTTGTCGGATCGCTATCTCACTTTCATGTCGAGGCCCACGTAGCGCAACGCCGTTTTACAGTCGTCATCGTGGCGGAACTTCCATTCGGCTAAGTGTATTTAACCTTCCGCCGTGCATTAGGGATCAAAATTCTGATTAGCGTCGCGCATTCAGAGATAATTGTTAAGATGAAGTGATTCCATTTTTATTTATAATTCCAATTTTTTGTTTTTCCTTATAAATGATACCGCTCGTCAGAATGTGCGATTCTCTGTAATGCAGAAGAGAGATTTGAATTTACATACTTCTATTTGGTCTTAGCAATGTGACATAGACGTGAACGTAATAGATCGCTTCCCCTCTTCGCGACTTGCTCAAACTCGTTAAAGTTTATCGCGAATCTTTATGATTATCCGGCTCGCGAAGGATATTATATCGAGGATTTGCTATCCTTTTTACAGATGTTATTTCGAAATTTGATCTGATTCTGTAAAATGCGACGATACTAATTACACGACGATCGGGATGCTTACAGCATGTGGTATACGTTGATGCAAAATAAAATGCGACAATAATGATTTATATGCGGTACGTATATATTTATATATATATTAATAACGCTACGAACGGAAGAGATCAGAGAGACCAATACGATCGAGAGGATGGATTCATCTGGTAATTTTCCATCCGTTCTCGGCGCGTTAACCGGCAAACGTTCACCGCGCGGAATTCCATTAAAGCGATAATTACACAACTCATAAATTTACTACGAGCCGGAACAAATCGCGACGGATGTCATACTGGCGACCCTTTGCAGTTCATAAATGAAGTATTAACGAGCTGCCGATGTTTGCAGATCGTAACGACGGGATTCTCGAAATGAAACTTCGATTGCCGTTATCCCCGCATGAGCCTTTCGCGCCCACTTAATTCTATCTTCCCTCCAAAATTAAAAATTCCTCGCTGCTTAACGACGTTCCCATGTTGATGCATCCATTGAAAAGAATATTCCTCTTCCGTATCGTCCACGGTGCGGCAGATCCGGCGCGATACCGCGCCGACCGGTTGCTCGCGGATAATTATCGAAGTCGTAAGGGCAACCGGCTGCTAATGAGGCCGCCTCGCGTTACGATCTGTCGATTAAAATCGTGTCTGCTAACGCTGCCCGCGTGCGTCTGCAGACTGCACGTAGTCCAGTTTGCCGTATTCATTGATATCGCGCTGTGCGTCGTTGCGTCGCTGCAGCAAAGTGGGAAGAAACGAGTTCCTCTCACCGTGAACCTATCTTTCTAGAACAGCGTTATTCCATCACGTGAAGGTTTATCGCGCGCCGATAAAGAGAGCGAAATATTTCTTTTTCAAGTTTGTTCCGATAAATTCCGAATTTGTTTTATTATCTTTTTTGTCTTACAATTTATTTCTTTATTTTTTTAATCTCTCATTACGAAGTTATTGCATCGAATATCTGCATCGATTTCAGATTAGAATGATAAAAAAAAAACAGATAATAAATAATCTCGTATGCGTGGAACGTGCACAAAAAGTCTAATTGTGCAATTTATAGTGGCAATTTAGATGTGATAAATACTCTAGGTTTACCGTACGTTCGTCAGGGGTAAAACGCGGATAGCGTTGGCAAAAGGTGCGGGAAAGGGAATAGGATCGCTTCGGTAAACGTTAAAAGAAGGCAAGGTGAGAAGCAAAAGGAAAGGGCAGGGACGCGAGCGCGAGCAAAGAACTCGCTCCACAATCGCCGTGAAGCCGCGAGGCTTAATAGTTAATATACACGGTATACCGTATGCGACTTTAACATGCTGCTGATACTTCCAGAAGTGTCGTAAGACTGATTTATCACGGCTCTTTTGCATTGTGTTTCCTAAACAGCGGCGGTTAATGACAAGCATATAATTTCCGCTTTATAGTTTACTACTTCTACATTGAACAACACCGCGGTTAGTTGAATGTCAATAGAAATGATTAAAGACCAGAATAAGTTCGTTAACGACCGTTCCCTGGATTGATTATCATGCTGATAAACATAATGTTTTGTTTATTGGATATATCGATAGTCGAGTCGAGACAGAAGTAATGAATAATTATTGTAACTATATATCATTGTTGTGAAAACAACTTTGAATAATGAAGCATTCCGTGACAATAATAAAATTAACGCGTAATAATATCGCAATGTTAAGATATTTAATTTTGAAAATCTATTCAATGCATTCAATATATATTAAAATGATTGATTTTGAAAATTTATTCAATATTCAATGTACACCATGAATACAAAATTATAACTTTAAGAAGATTAATTTGGAAAATTATTCGATATTTAACCTACTTTTTACCATAAATACAAAATCATAATTTCAAGATGATTAATTTTGATAACTTATGGAATATTCAGTGTAAAAAAATATACCGTAAATACAAAATCGCATTTTAAGATGTTTAATTTTGAAAATCCATTTAATATTCAAAGTATACTATAATTAATACAAGCTGAATGATCATGGCTTTTTAACGTATATATAAAAAATATATATAAAAATACAATATATAAAAACACTGCACGACAGAGAGTGTTTTGGTACCGTAGCGGTCCTCCGTAGCGAATCGAAACAAGAGGGTTAACAGGCATTCCAATCGTGTCGAAACAAGGTGAGGTGAGAAGCAAAAGAAAACACTCTGGAGACGGTGGTAAGAGGCAACGTTTTATGGCCGCTGCGCGCGATTTTACGTTTCGCGGACGCAACATGGAAATCCAGAACGCCTTTACTGCCCGTAGTGGCCGCGTTACAACGGGGGGGGGCAACTTTACGATTTCGCTCCTCTTCCGCGCCATGCTCGAACTCGCGCAGCGAACCGCCCCGTTCCGCGTGGTGCGGCCGTTGCCGCTCGTAAGCATCAGAAGAGGAAGACACCTGATCGCCGTTATAAAATAGTGGTGGCACGCTACCCGTGGACAAGCGGGCGCGGTTTGTGAAAAGTGGCCTGAAACAAGCCTCGCTCCGTGCGCGTATTCCTGTATCATCGCGCGGAATTAACGACCGCTGCCTTTGGAAATTACGTATTTAAAGCGTTCGCGCTACGAGAATTAGTTTCTTTTTATATGCGGTTATTAGACCAAAGTGTCGTCCAGTGGCTTCACCTACTTTCCACGTATCTAATCTCATACGATGAGAAAATATGTAAAAGAAAGAAAAATAGTGGAACACGGTTCTCCCGTTGCAAAAATTGCAATTACGATAAAGTCAGCTGCAGCAGATACGTAAGAATCAGTTTCTTCTTACACTAAGTAAGTCAGAATGCCATCCAGTAACTTTATCTACTTTCGTCTTTATATCTAATCTTGAGAAATGCACAAAAATCTGGATATCTTGTTGTCAGGAATTGCGATTAATATAAGACGATAAGTTGGCATCGGCTTGAGAATTAGTTCTTACGCGGTCATAGACCAAAACGTCCAGTAGCTTGATCTACCTCTGTAACATAGCTAATCTCGAAAAATATATGAAACGAAGAAAGAGGGAAAAATATGAATCTTGCAAGAATTGTAATTACACAGACGATGAAGGCATTGACTATACGCGTTTACATGTATTTCCTTCTGATCTAAATTATCTCCACTTAATCGAGTAATGATATAGTAAAGTTTCTAGACTCATTGCACGTTATTTAAATGTACGGTCTGATGCGTAATGCCCGTCGCGATAATTTATATATGTATACATAATTGCCAGCGTGGAAGGGGCGAACGCGAACACCTGATCGCCGAACAGACAGGCTTCAGAACGTTAAACGTGAAGCGAGCGTATCTCGTGAAACGTAGCTTGGAAACGAGCCGCTCGCCTTTCGTATTCGCCGCGCGTAGCGTCGGAATTAACGATCCGAGATATGTGCGTTCGCCATTACGTGAATTACGTATTTTACATTGTAATTCGGATTTGCCTAAACACATCAGATCCTCCGGATCTTATCTCGAGCGGTTAACTCGAGCGCCTTTCAGTTTCAGGAAAAGCAATTTGTTATTCCGTCAACATGTCGAAATTCGGGTGCGATAAAACTGAAGCATTCCTGACGCATGTCTTATCCCATTGCGTCGTTGCATCGTCTCTTTGCACCGCTGCAGTTCGGCGGGCAATCACAGTTGTGTAATTTGCCATTAAGATTTCTATTAGGAACCGCGGCAGGAATTTATAATGAGAAGAATTTACACGCGAGAAGTGGAACGTTTCTGTGCACCACTGTAGAAAGTGTAGCACCGGTCCGTTAAGAGGTCTGTTCTCTGTGGGATGAACTAGTGTTGGACTTTTGGAGCTTGGAAAGTGAGATAGGTATACGTTTGATATTTGCGAGAAAGCGAGAAAGAAAGTTCTAGTGCAGTTTAGTGCGGGAAAATAAAAAAAAACAGGCCTAAGAATTAAAAGAGAGAACCTCGTTAGGAAATATTCACTGCGCGGAGAGCAGTTTACGCGAACGTAGGAATTCCTGGTGAATGAAAATGTATTCAACCGTGCGAATTTACCGGGCCATTTTTGTCGTACCATTGCGAGTTCCCGGGTGTTAAAAAGCATGAAAGCCATGGCCTATCGACTGGTCGCTACCCGACGAGTCGTACAGCTTCATTGGCCATGTCCTCTTTTTATTTTCCACCGCGTCATCGCTTCACGCTCCGATTGGCTGGAACCCGATACTCCTGTGTCACGGTAAAATCAAGCACGCTTTTAGCGCAGCCTCGCATTTGGGGAATCCCTTCGATCATCATTCGTCGGCAATCGATTCCCGTCCAATACCAGGAGCGAAGCAGTTCCCCATGATAATACAATATGGCGCGTGACGAAGAATATAGCTCCTCCTTTTCCGCAGCAATTAATCGTGTAATATTATTTTAATTGTCA
>NW_017305569.1:2536988-2537213 GCF_001594115.1 Trachymyrmex septentrionalis | reverse complement strand
ATGTGTGTATATTACAAGATTTATTTTAATTATTGTGGCTCTTTTTTAAATATGGCTTGAGATTAGAATTATCTGTGCATAAGTCATAGAAGATGTAAAGTATTCAGGATTTTTTTTTCAATTTTTTTTTTGTAGTTATATTGCCGTACAATAATTGCCTTCTATGACGTAACAAAGAGATTTGTGGATGAATTATAATTTAAATAATACAGAAAGTTCTTTTGG
>NW_017305569.1:2533697-2536888 GCF_001594115.1 Trachymyrmex septentrionalis | reverse complement strand
AACAAAGAGATTTGTGGATGAATTATAATTTAAATAATACAGAAAGTTATTTTGTTATTATGTAATTTTTTTAAACAAACGCAAGAGAGATAGAGAGAGAGAGAGAGAGAGAAAGTTAAAACTACGAGGCAGAAAAGAGCGGAAAGGTTCGCGCATATAACAACGGTCAATAGAAGCGCATCAAGGAGAAGCGATAAATTTTGCGCGACAACGTATGGACGAATGGCTGATCAGGATGGCAGAACGAATTTAATGCCGACATGCTGGCCGCCTTCCTCAGGAGACTGACTGCGTTTCGAAATAGTTTCGAGGACCTACCCTTCCGGACGACAGACGATGAACGTACCTACGGGCATTGATGCGTACGAAAAAGCGCGCGCATGTCCGCCGTACCGCGCCGGCCCGCCGGCCCGGCATTAGGGAAATATTCAAATGGACCTGCGAGGCCTGCATTGTTATTCTACCGTGAAAACGGCTGGCGTTGTTACCTTTTATTAGCGTAATTTGTCCTATTAACCGTTTCCCAGCCACCACCTTGTAACGACTTTTCCCCTCGCGGCGCGGACGAGCGGGGTCACATGCCGCGCCTGAAGGGTGTCCGCGTGCGTCGCGACGCATACGCGTTCCATAATTGACCCTCTGATTAATTGGCCCCCTGATTAATGAAGATTCTCAACGGCGCACGCGAGTTTTCCCCGCGAGCAGCCCTTATAACCCTTCCATCGATCTGCCGCGAGTTACCTGCAATACAGTAGGATACAGCTAGAGTAAAGAAAAGAACGGAATATACGATTGTTTTTTTTTTCTTTTTTATTCTCCACTTAGCCATTAATCGCGTTGATTAAGTAATGCCGGTAATGCTAGAAATTATGACTAGAAAATCCTCGCTACGATGTGTTGCCATGTATGGCGTCGGTAATTCGCTGTTAAGTTTGCAGGCAAGTGAAATATTGTACGCTGAAGAATAGATCACTCGGTAGATCCTCTTAGGTAGGCCCACGCCTCGATGAAAGTTCTCCGAGAGAGGCTGACTCACCGATCGAGATTAATGAGCGTGCCTTAAAGACGCCGGGGAAACGACGTTCGAGCTTCCTAAGGTTAGCGTGGCTAACATTGTCTTGTGCGAAAATCGTGTCTTTACGAGCGCATTTAATAAGCACCGGGATGTTCGTTGGATGAAGTGGTAATTAAAACGTACTCACGCGCCATGCGTGGCGCTTTAAACAGACCAATTTTCCGATTAAGCCTTTAACTACACCGGCCTACTATCGCGGTCTCCATGAGCTACGATCTCTATCTCTCAATGACATAAATTGAGCTCGAGTTATGTGATTTTTAAAAGAATATTAGATAACGTAATATAATTGTAAGTATTTTACACATGCGTAATGACTAATGATAATATCTTTTTCTGTTACAGGTAATACAAATGCTTCGCACTCTTAAGAAAATACGAGCCGAAACCGTCAGCTTTTTAGATAAGTAAACATTTGAGAAAATGATAAAGTCATTCTATTATATATAAGTTGCTTTTCATTTGCACACAAGTGAAACCGAGTCTGAGCTTAGTACTTCATACTCAGATTAGTGACGTCATGATTTGCTTGCTTTGATAAAAAATTATCACATGACGTAGGTTCGAATCTCACTGTTAAAGTGAGTTTACGAGAGACTCACTAAGGCACACGGTCTCGATCTTGTGCAGATTATAAGCAAAAATTCAGTTAAATCTCACTTGTCGAAATGCAAAAGGAACGCGCATTCAACTCAGATAGATTATGACGTCACAAGTGAGAAATATCTGAGAATATCGGTGTAAATGGAAAGCAACTATAATTATTAAATTTTCCGAAGTTTGAGTCAGTTGGTCTATTTGACCCATTCAATTTTTTGGTCAAACAATTCAATTGTGTATACTTATGTATTGTCTTTCTCCTTATTAATTAAAATATACTTACATTATTACAGTATTAATTTTTTTATGTATGTAAGAGTCGTGTCATTTTTGTTCTTTGAAATTAATTAATTGCTTTATTAATATTAATAGAAATTGAATGGGTCTTACAGATCTAGCTATAATATGTAACTGTGTTATAAATTTCGGCGTCAGCTCCGGACGGTCTTTCGTTGCTAAGAAATATATGCTAATTTTTATTTGTCTTTTTTTTTATATAATTAGATGTGCGTTCTGTTTTACAGTTTACATGTGTAAATGTCCTTATAGTCGCGATAAAAACTATTCTGACCGGGCAGATAAAAATAAAATAAATCGCTTTGTTGAGTTAATATAACTACTGCACTTAATCGACGAGTTACTTAATGACTCAGTCACGGAAGGTTTATTAAATAAATCAAACGTTTCGCGTGTCGACCGAGTATCCCGGAACAATCGAAACTTTTACAGGAGCGAAATGTCACTGCGACTGTAAATCGACTCTCGCCGGTCGCGCTGAAGACTCGCGTCTACACGATGCGTCCCACTTTTCCTCACGTTGCTCGCTCATTGCTGATTTACGCGCGACACTTGTATAGAAGACGCATAAATCGAGTTCTCGCGTCTTCACCGAAAAATTTACTTGCGCGATAGTCGACCGCAGAAATGAGCTATAAGAAGTGAAGCGAACCCAAAGTGAATGTTCCATAAACGTCGTAATTGAAATCGATCAGATTGGATTTTAGGAGATTAATTTTCTAAAAGCAAGGAAGGAAACACAATATCTGTTTACAAAAAGAAACATTACGTAACGTGAAGGCAGACGACAAAAATAATGCTACAGTTTATCTCGGGAGAAGATTCATCCCGTACGTAGATCTGTTACGATGCTTAACCGGTAAACTCGAATGTGATTAAATAAGCATTACGTTTTGGAGATCAAGTGGGCGATGTGGGACACACTATCTAAAGCGGGACGTGTAGTCTCGCTTAGTCATACTTAATTCAGAATCGGGATGCGCGCAACGATATCATCTTCCGCCTCCCTACGTTTCTCTCCGTACGTTGCGCAATCGTCTCTCACCTTGCCACGAAAATGCAAGACAATAGTCCCACGTGAGACGCGCGGGATGCCGGAGATACGCGATCTCACTGGCGTGTCTAACTCCTGGAAATACCACCGCGGCCGAATATGGATGGAACTTGGACGCGGCTCCTTTGATACGTTCTCTAATGATTCATTGACGGGGGGCGGGGA
>NW_017305569.1:2514455-2533597 GCF_001594115.1 Trachymyrmex septentrionalis | reverse complement strand
CGGGGGGGGGTCTAGAAAACGTGATATAACGAACCGTGCGAAGATACTCGTGGACGATGAAACGCACGACATCATTACGATATATCTAATCTCTCGCTCTTCGCGGAAAAACAATTTTCCAGGCCGGGATTCCCTCGTGCGAATTAATAACTCGTGTATTACTAACTCGACTGTACTACGCGAGACTAATAGAAGCGCGCGACTAATGATTTTAACATCTTCCAACAAGCACGATCGATGTTATCATTTGTCTTCCGAAGAAGGAAGGACGAATGTGTGGAATTTTTTTAATAACGTTCTCCACGCTCGTTTCCTTCTTTCTCTCTCTTTCTCTATTTTTCTCTCTTTCTCTCCGTCTATCATTGTTTTCAAATCGCAATAGCATCGGTCGTTGTTATATCAGGATGATTTACAGCCAAGTTAATTTTATGCAATTTATGCTAGATTTAATATTAGCATTCTCTCTGCCTTGCATAGCTTTGACACATAAACATTAAATTTCTCGATAACGATTTCCTATATTTGATTTACCAAGAAACCATTAATTTAAAATGAAGTGGAAAGTAATATCCTGTTAGCAGTCTATATGTCGTTGCAATTTTTATAGACTGTAATGTTATAAGGTGTAATGTGGAAAGCATTAACGATCGAGGCTCAGGAAAAATATTTGCTAAGAAGGATAAGACACCTGTTATTGTGATACGTTCACGTCTTGGAGAAGTGCTCGTATGTATCGATACCAACCGTCAAAGATCAACTGCAGAAGTAAAGAAAAAGATAACGTAAAAACTAAATCAAGGAAACAGACAGTCGCCGCTCTCCATATAAACATAACTGACGTAGATGTAGTAAAAAGATTCGATATGTTGAAATCCGAGCATATTCGCGTCCTGTCTACAAAAAGTATTTAAAAAATCCGGGTTTTCTTTCACAATCTCGCGACTGAGGCGGGGGGGTAGGAGGGAGGGGAGGGGGGTGTCAATGCAGCTGATTGCTAGAAATTAGTCACGGGATATCTAACCGTTATTACAGGGCGTTATCGACGTGTAGAACGGAGTAAAATTGAAATGTGCTGATCGGTGAAAGTCTTCTTACCGGTCGTGCCGCAGGATAAATCAATCCTCTGCATGTGCGTTGAATAATTTTCATTTGTACGCGATTTGACGTAATATATCTATGTACATTTATCTTCACGATTTAGCGTCTATCTTTACGATCGCCTCAAAAATACGCAGGAATCAAACTCGAAGCCGCCTAAGTATATTGATTTTGGACGGTACAATTCTCGCTTACGAGACACAACGGAATTATGAGTGAGATACAGTATAATTTTAATTAGAAACAGTTAGAGTGGATAATATTTGAAAAAAAAAAAAGAAAACATAACGTATAACGTGCACCGAAGATCTCGAGAATTCAAATTCGCCTTCGTAAGTTAAAGAAGATGACAGTCTGTCCGGCGCCTTTCGAACGATTATTCATTCGCTGGTTCCTTTCTCTCTCTCTCTCTCTCTCTCTCTCTCTCTCTCTTTTTCTCCTCACTTCTGCCATTGTTGCCGATCGCGTAGGCTCAATAGAATCAGCAAACAATTTATTACGCCTACTCCTCAGGGCGCATCTATGCGCTTATCAAACGATCGCTCGGTGCTCCTTGCGAACGATCGCTTCTTCAAGTCGAGCCTCTAAGGAGTGAACAGCCGATACTAACTCTGGATACCCTCCTCTCTCGCGTGAGCACATCTATCAGAGCTACCGTGTACATGCATGTATTATAAATGCTTTATTTTAATGAAGTATTGATACCTTCATCTACGTAATATTGAATAGCGCGAAAATATCACTTGAGAAATGAGGATGTTTTTTTTGTGTCACAAATATTTGATCTTGTAGTATCATTAATGCTACTAAAAGAAGAAACGTTCTTTCTACAATGAGTAAATATAAATACGAGAAATTTAAAAATGCCTATTACGGTCGAAGCCGGATCCTCATATTGCTTAAAATAATTCAATCTTAAACCTTACTAAGAAATTTATTAACAGTTTTTCAATATATCAACATCTTTATAATATGATGCTTGATCGTAGCGTGAAATTATTGAAATCGCGTGTCAATTTAGTTCGCGATTGCTAGAGTAGTTTTGCGTTTATAGTTTACATAATAGGCATTTTTTAATTTCTCGTATCGATTGTGTTTCTCACATATGCGGTCCAAAATGAAGATTCTTAATATTGTAAATATAAATAATTTTTTATATTATAAAAATTAATAAATTTGTAAAAAAAAAGTTATGCACGAAATATTTCTATTGTTTTCGTTTTGAGTATTTGTCGATCATTTTGCAAGCGAATTAACTTAACAGTATCGCTCGACGAGGCAGTATTAAGGATTCACTGTAATAAGGAATTTGAACGGCGCGTATACTGCCGTTCTCATCAATGATCGTATCCGTCGCGCACGAATAAATAATACAAATCAGCTTTGATTGGCGATCTTGATACGTTTCCTCTTTCGTGCGAGGCATGAAATTTATGTATGCATAAATAACGAAACCAGTTTTAATCATCTCCGCGATGCTATTATATGGGGAGAATCTTTAACCGGGGAGAAAGGGCGGAATTTGGAATGAGGTGATTATAGCGGTTCTTGTATAATGATCTCACGTAATAATTCGCAATGAGTATGCGGATTGTGTTAACAAGTGGGGAGTATTTAAATATATTTTTCCAGCAAGAATTAATAACATTCTAATCTTTAAAACGATACATCAACAATCTGTCTTCACCGCAACTGCAGGGGGATACTTCTTGTTTGTAGTATAAACAACGTAGAGAAATGAAGACAAAATTAATTGCCGTGAGAGTACTGTACGTATAATCTTTTGAGTTTGCAAATGTAATTAGGTACGACAACTGCGATAACTCCCCGTTTAACGTTCGCATCCCTCACCAAAGTTAAGGATCGGATTGCTTAATTCTTGCGAGAGAGAGAGAGAGAGAGAGAGAGAGAGAGAGAGCTCGTGTTTACAATAAATCACAAACGCGCGCTAATAAGTGAACAGTCGCGAATCTAGACGTGTTTACAATAAATTCACGCACGCACGCACGCACGCACGCACGCGTGTGTAGATACACCGGAAGATTTCCGAAGCGATAAAATCCCGCGAGTGAGGAACTCGTGTCCCGTAACTATCTACTGGTACCGTCTACGTTTTCGTGAGCTAGCAGGTCTTTAAAGCGAGGACACGGCGCGAGACAGGGTGAGGAGGAGAACTCGCGAACGTGTACGACATTTTCCACGAGAACGAGCTGCGCCTTGCTAACCTGCCCGAGTAAAAGCGTGAAATTACCGGCAACCAGGGTAAAATTACGTTCCTCCCTCCCACCTCCCTGCCGCTTCTTCCTCGCGCATTTCCTACTGCTCGTCGTCGCCTCTTTCTTTCTCCAACATCCAGCTGGCAGAACCCGCTCGAAAATTGCATGTGCCCGCTATGCGTCGAAGAGTACTTCGGATAATGCGGCTGCGGCTTACGGGTCCTGCTCCTCGTAATTGTGTGCGTATATATATATATATATATATATATGTACACGTGCATATGGATGCGCTTAGTGATGGGAATTTATGCATGCTTAGCGGACGACGCTACAGGTTTTGTTCTAGAATGCTTGAAGATGCGCGATCAGAACTGAAATAATTATCGTCAATAATTCAATAATTATAATTCAATAATTGTAATCTCCAAAATAATAAGTTACTCATTGATAGAAAAAAATTCGATATATTCTGCGTAAAATTAATAAGAACGATAACTGGAAAGGAAGGTTTCGTTGAAGTATCTAAAACAATTTAGCTAAATATTCTCTGAAACTTTGGAATTGTCAGACTCCAAAGAGTGAAATCTTATTCTTAAAAATTAAAAATTAGGCCACTCTCTTTCATGGGCTGGCTCAATTTTCACTCTTTAGATTGAGATTCCACTCCAAAGCATTTAAACGATACAGATGTGAAAATAATTTTGTCGGACCATCGAAATAATTACGTGGGAATCTTAACGAGCAGCACTGTAAAAAGTTTCAACGTTCTAGCAGCCAGTTTAAGCGTCTACATAGTCATTTCGATGGTCGAAAGAAAATTATTTTTGGATTCTGCAGATACTCCAGCAAGCTTTTTCTAGCGGTAGCGACAGCTCTTCATTTAATGTAATCGCAGTTTTTTTTCTATTTTTGGAGGAATCGATCATTCTCTCCTTACACGAATGCGGAAGCGCACCTACAGGACTACGATGCGTCGTGACGTGTTTTTCTCGCTCGCCTATTTAGCCGCGCTCTACCGCATCTGTCAAAGCGTTAAGACCAAAAACATGGGACAAGCTCATAAGAAGGGACGTCGCTGAAAGCTGTGTCGAACGCGAGCGTTTCCAGCGGTTACCGGAGGATGCGCCTGCATGGAAAGCGCAGCGGTACATACGCGATCAACACAATGTACCGTTCCATCATCTAACCGTAAGATCTTCCACACGAAACCGCAACACGTTGAATATGAATTTTTGCTCCATCATCATTTATATCTTATGTGCCATCATGCCATATCTCGCCGAACTCTAACTTAATTTCGCGCTTTACCGAGAGATACAGTCTATACTGCTCTGTGTGTAACGTTCGAACGTACTTTATTCCCGCTCGCCTTCATTATTTCGAGCACAAAACGTGAAACACACTTCCAGGCCTCGTGTTCTGAGCGATTCTTAGAAATATAAATCTTTCAGTAACATTCTGCCGACACTTCAAAATGTAAATTCCGAGCGAACAACACGCAAGCTGACTTCCGGCCGAGAGAGAGAGAGACCGCCTCTGTCGATCGAGCGATCCGATCGCGCGCTCAGACAAACCGGGTTAACTATACACATCGCGGTGTTCGCGATCGAGAAAATGTTCCTCATTCGCGTAATGGCGTATGCTAATGATCGTTGGGATTTTCCCGGCGGTTCGCGCTATTTCGAGATCGCGCATCCCACGCGGGCGCTGTACAGCATAGTAGACGAGATAAGACTTTATCTCCAAGTACGTCACACATTACTACTCGCGTCGCGTCGCATCGGTGCGCGCAGCGGCGGTCGTATAAACACATGATATAATGCGCATCCTCGCTAGGACTGCCAGGAGGGAATCTACTTCATCATCCTGCGCGGTAGCCACGATGTCACTCGCTCTACGAGTTCCCGTCTGTTTTGTTGTAACGTTGTACCGCTGTAAACACGCGCGTCGGTCCGCTGTTGCTGCTGGTACTGCTGCTGCCGCTGACATGCCGGTTTTTTTTTCTTTTTTTTTTTTTTTTGTGCACGCGGGTGCATTTGCATACACGGCCAGGTGCCGCGTCAGAAGCGTCGGGCAGTTCGACGCAAGTCGCGATTGCAGATAAATCTCCGCGGCTGATGGCGACTCGCTCTTCCGGCTTGCGAAACCCAGAAACTCCTTCGACGTCAACGAGGCTCTCTCTCTCTCTCTCTCTCTCTCTCTCTCTCTCTCTCTCTCTCTCTCTCTCCCTCTTTCGGGGCGTGATTTAGCGCGCTTTGAACGCGCCGCATCCGCTTGCGAGCAAGGATTGATCACCGCAGAATTTTTATCCGCCGCACATATGCAGCTAGCTAATCTCTTAATACGCGATTTAACACGCTTTGCCGATCCCCGCGTCCGATTGTGGTGGCATAGTTTCACACGGGATCTTTCCTGATAGACAGACGGGCAAAGTCCATTAATTAGTGATATCATTACATGGGAAAAAAATGTTTGGTTGAATTAGCTGGAATTCTTGGTGGAAAATGAACGATCCAGAATTTTGATTAAGTCTACTAAATACTTCCGATTATATCTACTAAAAATGTCGGTTATTTCAACTAAAAGTTTAATAGATTTAACTAGAAAATCTTGTCTAGATTTAAAATTAGAATTCTGCATCGTTCATTTTCCACGAGAATTCAGTTAATTCAACCAAACATTTTTTCTGTACATTTGTAAAATTATTGTTTTCGATCCCTGTTGAACTTTTCCATTGATCTTAATTACTGTACGTTGCATAAAAATTAATTATTTCAACAAAATGAGGGAAGAAAGTCGCATTCAAGACAAGTTCTTGCCGACAATATTTTTATTATTTTATTATCTCCAATTCAAGTTGCGCGCCGATTTGTCTCGGTCTTGATCTCATAAATTAAAGTTGGTAATACCATAAATTAAATTGACAAGCACTATTGATTCTAAATCAAGCTAACGTCTTAAAAATATTACAAAAGATTTATTATATGTCGCGATAAATATCACTTTAGTCAGGATTCGAGTTTTCCTCGTGATTGAATTTTTGTCTATCTCAACGCAATTGAAAGTGCTGTTTCAAGACTTAAAATTCTGAAGAAGCGGGAAGCGCTGTTTGGGGTATGCCCAGTACACGGCGTGTGTAATGAATGGACGCGAATACGTATGCGCGCATTAAACGTCCCGCAGTAACATTAGTTCCGCCATTTCCTCGCGGCGCATCTCACACCTGTTTGTTCGTCTAGGCCGCGCGCTCCCAAGCTATGCACATGCACGAATTAAGACGTAAAGGATTCGTCTTGAGCGCAGCCGTGCGCATCAAGTCCGTGCGTCGCGGGAACGCGTTCTTCGCGTTCGCTTTCGTGGAAGCGCTGAGGTCCATTTAGGTAAGAAACCGGGAGGAGCCGGCTTCGCGCTCCGTCGGGCCGCACGCGAGAGCGTTTCTAGACTTTTACGGAAATCCGCAACTCGCCAGTGCGTTGCGTGCGCCATGTAGAGTGCGTGGTTTATATTCGGTAGCGAACGACCCGGCCTAACCCGTAAAGTACACGCGGCAAAGGACTGATGAGAAAAAAAGGGATGAAATGTCGACCTGCACGGTCGAAATGATTGCGTTTCCTCTTCCGCGATGCAATCACAATCGCGAAAATATGAAGCATTAACGATACTAAGAGGTGGAAGTAAACGTATGTTAGAATAATTGTACAACCAGATTCGAAGTGGATAAGATACTAATACAAGCTGGATTTAAGGGTTTTTTTATGATGCGATGTATTGGGGTGTTCTTTAGTAAAAGACACAGGATGACACAGTGAATAAGAGAGTGAATCAGTTCTTGTTTAACATTGGTAAGCAATAAGGATGTAATGATTTATTATATGTTACACTATATCTCTTGCTGGAAAACACTCTGAATTAGAGTGGAAGATTTGGAGTTTAGATAATCTGACTGCAGATATTTTATCAAATTAAAATAAAAATAATTTTGTAGCTTCAGGAATAAATCGAATGCTTACACTGTTAAATCTGTAGTATCAAATTTAACCTAATTTGTTTCATACCAAGACAATAGTCGAAACTATATAATGTTAATTTGACATCATATAACGTCAAAGCGACACTATATAGTGTCAAATCACATAATGCTTATCGGTAAGACATTTTTAATTTTCTTACGTTTATAGGCGCACTGAGAGAAAAGATTTTGTTAATTCAGTAAGCCACCAGTACCTTTAACCGATGATTGGTAAATATGTGACAACAAATTTTGTTGTTGTGTTTGCTGCTAGTCTGCTGTACCAATCAATTATTAGTAACAGAAGCAAACAATATAGAATCTAACCTATCTTTAGGCTCATTTATATAAAATTCGTAGATAATCGTGTAGAGTTTTAATTCGTAGAAAACCGAGCAAGCACAGTCAAACGTAGGAAGAATATCTCATTAGAATTAGTGAATTTCTTACTCCAGGATTTGGGATCCTGCAATCCCGTCTACGACTTTTATATATGAGCCTCTTATTTGCTAGCGACACTATTGATTATTTGTTACATTGGCGAATTAATTTGCAATCATAAACGAATCGATCGGTTTTTTAAACAAATATCACATTCGCTTTCCCTTGATTTGTCCCTATAACAAAATCATTTCTCTCAGTGCGTTCTGTCTACGTGTCAATATTTTTTTATTAGGATATAATTTTAAGATTTTTTGTATGTTATCGCGTTTTGTATGTCATGTAGCAGCATATATTAATTCTCTCATAATGTTCCGCGGTACTGATCGTCTCCGCAGCCGCTCAACAACCTGCTACCTCGCGCCAGGTGCGATTCGAAGCGCGAGGCGCTCGCCGAAGCGAAACTCTTAGCACGGCGTAAACGATTTTATCGCATAACGAGGACTACGTGTTCAGAGATACCGTAGGTATTTCGCGCAGGGGCCACTCTAGTTGTTGCGTTCCGAGAGGTAGATCAAGATATCGCGTCTCGTATTGTGTCACTCCGTCGTCGAAAGTCACAAGTTATTATTGTTCTAATGGAAGGAGCAAGTGCCAAGTTTCGTTGAGACGTGAGCGTGAAACGGATGAAACTTTCGACATAATATAATAGCACAGTTGTCATGCAAATATGAAAAAGAGGGAGAAGTCGCAGAATTTATATCGTCGTATTTTACTGCTGCAAATTATTTTAGCGCTGCAACGAAGATCAACGTCGATATTCTACATTCGTGTGAACGGAAAAAATGATTTTGCTGAAGTATCTAAAAATTAATTATAGACACGGATTTTAATAAAAAAATAATTTTATTATATAGAACTGATCTTAAATTAGTTGCTAGAAAGTTAAAGCTTTTTACAGTATTGTCATTGATTGAGCGTTCTATAATACGTAATAATTTTTGCTGGTCCAAAAGTTATTTTTAAATCCGTATCTAACTAATTTTTTAAATACATTACTTCAGTAATTCATTCTTTCCGTATAAAGTACCACATTTTTTTGTATCATTGTCGATATGTCCGTTTTCATGGAAATTACAAAACGATCCTGTATAAATAAATGTATTTATAAATCTATTCGTGTATGCTTGTATGTCAAGTGAGTATATTTGACGATATCTGCTAATAGTCCACCGATGCAATTTATCATATAACGGCGAGAAACCGGTCGCTCACCGGAAAGACGGCACAAATCCTGATGATCGCGTAAGATCGAGTGAGATTAACGTTGCCACATACGACAACGGTTTAGACGACGCGGTTGAAGCGACAACGTAAACGTGACCGTGGCTTAGTGGGACGCTGACCACGGCGTAGGAACGACCCAGGGGACGAGGATCTACACCTCGATGAGCACAGCACGACATTCTCCTCGCTTCCCTTACGTCCCTGTGTACATGGTGGTCCCTCGCTCTCTTCCTCCGTGGCCGCTACCAAGAAGAAGGTCCCTTCTCTCCTTTTCTCTCTCTTTCTTTCTTTCCCTTTCTCTCTTCTGATTGTCTCTCTCTTCTCTGTTTTCCCCAGTCTCTCTCCTTCTATTTTTCTCCCTCCTTCCGATTTATTTCTCTCTCTCTCCTGTCCTGTCTCCGCTCATCGTCCTCGAGCGCATCCACCACGATTGTCCGGTAAACCATGCTGCGAACCGCTCACCGTGACGAAGGTACCCACCTACAAACGAGGACTTATTCCGGCTCGTGGAAACTCGCGAGAACACGGACATGGGAATGTCCGTCAGATCCCGCGTCATGTCCATCGTGAAAATTGCGAAGTGAAGCCATCCGCAGTTTCAACCTACGCTTCCCCAAATATGCCACTCCTGTGTGAAAGATGCGCCTGTATACGGTGCCGCTTTTGCCGTGCTGCATCGCTCGTTGAAGTCGCTGCAGCAAGCTTGAATAAATATGCCAAATTTGGTTTCGATTAAGTATCTTCATTATTTATTCAGTTATAATTGAGAGAGAAGAGAAAGAAGAAGAAGGAAAAAGAGGAACTTTTTCTCTAAAATATATAATATACTTCTTTGTAACACGTATATCATAATTTATATATTAATTAATCATATGCGTAATAATTAATGTATTTTTAATTAAATTTTCAATTATATCAAATGCATGTTCTTCACAAATTGTAAGGCCCAAAATTTCCCGTTTTCGTTCAGCGAGCGTAATTTCATCCTCAGTTGAGAAACCGTCTGTAAATCACTGCATCTCAATTAGCGTAAGAAATAAACGGGCGCTAATTAATATTAATAACCCTATAAAGCTAATAACTCGTGTCGTAAAAATACTATCGTCCTATTAATCTCGGCGTAATAGAAAGATTAGTGATTGCTACCAATGTAGCCCCGTTGAATGAATAATTGTATTCAAGTAAGTCGCAATTCAACGATTGACCGACAGTTACGCGACGCGCGGCGTGCAGATATTAACCCGAATGCGTTTTTGTGCCGTTAACGTCCGTTTGCGGCTTTTGATCGGAAGACTTAGTGATTTTACAGAGAGAGAGAGAGAGAGAGAGAGAGAGAGAGAGAGAGAGAGAGAGACGCGTATTGCTTTTGGCTTACTGCGAACTTTTTTTCCATGTAAAACGCGGTAACGAGGTTGAGCAACCAGTGGGGAGGGAGGGGGAGGTTGGGAAGAGGATAACGCGAAGCGACGCGCAGTATGGTGGAAGTTAGGATCGGTTCCTACACATGCAATTGCATGCGGATGAATAGGGTCTTTGTGTCTTGCGAACGACAGCCGGCGCGATATACAATAACGGTGCCCGAAGATTTCTCACGTAACGCAGGACCACAGGTTGCGGCTGATCCTGCGTAAATGCCTCGTGCGAATTCGCGCTGAAATCTAAGGGAATAAATGAGACTTTATCGGGACTTGTATTACACAGCGTGTAATTTTTTGAAAGAGCTCTGGTGTGATTGAAGGAGACATGGATTGATTAAGAACGTGACTGATAATGAAAATTTATTGGTTGCATCACAGGAAGTAGAGAAAAATTAGGCTTCTTCTCCTAAAGAAGAACGTTTTACTGATTATAAAAAATTAATTACTTTACTTACGCTTTCGTACAATACATGCTTTCAGAAGTAAGCTTAGCTGCTTTTGAAAAATAATCTCGTATTTTTTTTTTTTTTTTTTATCTGAAGAAGTAATATTTTTTTGACAAGAGAAAATTATGAAATAACCATTAATTGGAGTGATTTAAACCTAAGAAACAGTTCAGTCTAAGAAAAATATACATTTAATATCGGGTTTTACTTTTTTCAATGAATGCAATTGCATTTGCAATTTTTTTTAACAAACGTTTCTTCACAAAAACGAAATTGAACAATTAAATAACGAGCCTTTTTAAAAACGTTTACCGCGGCAAAAATCAGTGATTCGACACGCTCACGATGAATTAATCGCATTTTAATTATGACGTGGCAAGCACTGTTTCCGCGTGGTCATTCCTCAAGAGCTAAATAAATCCGCGCGAAACGCATCAACAGCGGACGTTGATGGATGGCAACCACTGATTGGTATCCGTGAACGTGGAAACGGAAAGCGGGGAAAAATACCGAGAGGTAAAAAAGAAAAAAAAGCAACGGGAGCGAGAGAATGCATCGGTACGGGCTGGTGTGATGTAACGCCGTTATGAATATGTACAAAATAACAAATGGCGATGGTATAAAAGGAACGGTGACGGTGTTGTACCGCTTCGCGCGCGACGCGGTATTCCGCTCGTCACGGTGTCACCGTTGTTCGCGGCACGTGAGCCCACTACGGAATTGCGTTTGATTTCAACCACTTTTCGTCTCTTCGCGCGACCTCGTACCGACGCGCCGAAGCGGAGTGCGCGAAGCGTATAATAACAATATCGCGATAATCGCGTTTCCGATTAAGATTTCACCGGCACAAAGCTAGCACGCGCGGCTTTGTGTCGCGAACGGCCGGGCCGACAAAACGACAGAGGCGATTGCGCGCAATATTGTACGCGACCCATCGCTGGCGGCTTCCGAAGTCTCGCTTATCACGCCAGAAAAAAATAGCAGAGGCTCACACGTGTTGATGCCAATAAGTAAGGTACCGTCGTAGAAACAAGTCAGGTACTTTATAGGGGTACACAAATTCGCTTGACTTACCTTTTTCATTGCCATTTCATTGAAAGATATTACAATAAGTGGTAACTTACTAGTTAATTAATGCGCCTTTGCGAGCATCGCGCGAGCGAGCGTGGCGTGAGGGATGATAGGAGATCAAGATCGTCCTTCGGATTATGAGGCTGTAATCCACCATGCAAGAAGTTGAAGAGCTTAGCTGAAATGTGAACGCGGATTCCATGAAACACGCGAATCACGCCGCTTGATAACATCTAATAATTCCTTTTATATCATCGCCGGATTCCGACGCGAACTTTCCCGCTACGTTCGCGGTCATACACATACAAAAGAAACAACCGTGAACGAAACAAAAGCGAGGAGGACCGCTGCACCGTTGGGGAATTTCGTTGTTAAGGTGGCACTGCGCATCACCGATGCCAGGCAGGAAGTGGGAACCGCCGAAGCAGCGAGGGGCCCCGACGCGTGCAGACGAGAGGTGTGCGAGGGCGACGGGGTCGACGTTGCATTGTAGGAGTGAGCGGGCGAGCGAAATGGAAAAAAAAAAAAAAAGAAAAAAAAAGGCATTATAGCATTATGCGAACGAACGGGGCCCTAGTGACGCATTTACACGGCTGTTATTATTCTCCCTGACCTCCTACCCCTCCTCCCCCCGTATCCTCTTCACCAAGCCGATAGCTGGAAATGTAAACGCTTATGATATCCGCCGTGTGCCCGACGACCGTCCTCTTCGAAATACGCGACATATGTTATCCAGCTGTGTCCAATGTGATTTCGGACGTATTAGCGAAATTAGGAACGCAACGATTAGGAGAAATTGCGCATCTTTGCTTAAATATAAAAAAAAAAATTCTATGTTTGCTGCATCTTTCAGTGTCAATCCAGTCGACACCAATTGAGAGTGACGTTAACATCAATGTTGTAATTTACATATAGTGTTATATTACATTTATATTAATGAAATTATAACAATTACACAACATTTACATTGCTGAGTGTAAAATTGTAACATTCACGATTACTTTTAGTTGACTGGGAACTTTTAGCAAACAGTCGTATGAGATCGGTGTTGAGTATGCTGTCAAAATAAATCGAGACTGCCTACGCTGATATATTTATCTGAATGTGCCATCTCTATTTTATTTTGTTCCATCTTTTCCATGCAAACAAGTGCACTGCTAATTTGGCGCTATCAGATGTACGCTCGTTGATCTACTCAGTTAGATCGTATAAAGGGCATGAACGAGGGTGACCTCATCGTGCACTCTTCACTGTTCCCCGCGTGATTGACGCTCGCTGAAAATCCTCAGGCAAAGTGCACCGGCGCGGCGTCGGGCACCGATGACGGATTAGTTTGTTACGGCTTTCGGCCGCAGGTAGGCCGTACCGATACGCGTGATTATTTATTGTGCGGACAGATTGGATCATTCAGAACGTGCCGACGGGGGTCCCACTGTATGTGAAGGGGGATCGACCCGCCGCCAGGAATAACTCGAATCAACGTGTGCGACACAACGCGCTACAATATAACTTTCAATTTCGCGCGGGATCCCTACGTGAGAAGCCGAACACATGATATAATTCCCGTTCTATAATTTATGATTCGTTCTCTCTTCGAGTATTCCGATTTCATCGCCTTTCCAAAAATTCTCCTAAAATAGTATAGCTAATAAAAATTTTACATACATTCGTATAACGAATTAAATGCTGCAGTCGTGTCGAATTAAATAAAAATTTTTTACAGTTGTAGAACCTTGGCCAAATAAGTATAAAGCACAATTGACGTAAACGTCCTGTATTTAACGGAAAATAAATTAAAGATTTATTAAAAAATATTTATTTTTATAACAATTAATATTTTTTTGTTAATTTTCTTTTTTATGTACCGTCTTTTCCTAGAAAATGTAATAAATTGAAGATACTTTATATTTATGACCAAGGCTGTAATTAATAATTAATCATTATCTGGCGGATTACGATAGCACATTTCAAATATCGACTATGTACTATTTTACTGACTTCACATTGTATCATTAGTCGTTCCGTCATCACCGTCACCGTAATTGTATTTAATTGTCCAGTCTCCGTTTCGATCAGATGAAGGATGAGTTACGATGAGGTCAGCAATGGAGAACATATATCACGCACAATATAATTGCCATTGGGCACACACGTGTTAACACAATATATCAAATTACACATTTTAACGTATTATAATTGATAGAACGTTTGCAGATTCGATTTTTATTAAGAATTAAAATACTGCGTATGTTACCATGTTTCTACAAAATGTATCGATCGCGCGATGAGACAGCTAATATGATTCCCGAAATTTATCTGTATCTACGTGCGTTCAGTCCAGACCTATATATATATTTTTATATAAATGCTTATCGCGTCGCACTTAAGATGAATAATTCAATTTACTTGCCGCCACGTGTCATCTTGACCAATATTGACAGAGCAAACTCTCTCGAAATCCAGAATATCGGATGATCGACAATACGCAAACAGATATATAATAAGACAGACAGATATATAACTGGAACATTTTTTTTTTTTATAAAGTTTTATTTGCTTTATGAATATTTGATTACATTATTAATATCAGTTTTATTGACGCATGTCTGAAACATTTCTTATAGTAACGACCTGCAACCTGACATCACATCCGCAGTTTCAGCCATCCAAAAAGAAAGTCGCAACTTCTAACGACTCATCCTTCCGCAGTCTCTCCCCCCCCCCTCCCTCCGCCTCCCCCTCATATTAGGTAGGAACTTCAAATCATCAAGCTGTATCGCGATCCAAGGATGCAGCCCCGACGCGGATCGAATCGCGGTGGGAGCGTTTTCATTTATACAGAGATAATATTACTCCTAGATGCTACTCATACATATTAAACAGCATCGCCTTCGATTCGCGCTGCACTTTTTCGTCTAAAATCTTACCTGTCCCCCTCGATCGTAACCCGCCCCTCTTCCCGCCCCCTCCGTTTCCCTTGGCCGTTGGCATCCTCTTCCGTCCTCTTCATCCTCCCGGCGACCGATCCGTCGCTCATTGAGTATGCATCAGCGATATCGACAGCGCGGACTGTTACCGAGTTCCTCGCCCGCGGCGACGTCGGAAGCCCGTCGCTGCGGCCACGGCAACATCATCGGTCCGGCAGCAACGGCGTCCTCGCTTCCTCTTTTTGCCCTCGCGAAGCGAAGCGAGGTGAGACGAGACGAGGCGAGGCGAGGCGACCACCGGCTGCTCCGGCGCAATTTTTGCTCGCTCGCTCGCGCGCGGCCGCCCGACGGCCATTCGACGCGCAGAGAACCACGTAACACGCGCGTCTAAGTCGAACCGAGAGATAACGACAGCTTGCCACCGTGCCTGCCGGTGCCCATCGGCGTCAGGGTGCATTCGTATCCCTCGGCTCGCTCCTTCAGTTCATTCTTCCTTTAACTCGCGCGACGCGAAGCCGCGAAGATTCCCGCTCGACGCCTCATGCCTGTGTCGCTTGTTGTAACGTTGCTGGAGTATAAAGCGATTTTGATTGCTACCTCGCGGCCAGTCGACGGCTCTATGATTCACTCTTGAAGTGTAATTTGATTTATTTCTCCAGTTACTCCTTTAACACCCGGTGTGGTTTCTTCATATGTGGCCTGCATGAAAATAATCATAATTTTTATGGAACAGCAAGTTTTTTTAAATTAAATGAAGATTAACTTATATTATTAGTCGACGATAAATTATTTATGAAACATAACATAAAAATATTTTTTACATATATATGTATATGTATATAATGCGATAAAAGAATCTTTAATATTAATTAATGTAAAAGATTTTTTAATCTTCTAAAATAGTTCCTCTAGGAACGTTGTGTATTTAGAATCTTGTCGATATACGAGTATGTATAATGATGATATATGTATATGACCTTAAAATTTCTCAAAGAAGGTATTTTTCTCTTTCAAGCAGAACGCAAATTGTGGGAAAGATTTGATAGAAAGAATGTTAGTAACAGAGTAATGAATAGTACAGGCAGTAATAAATCACTGACGACCGAGCTTGTCGTCATATCTACCACGAGAGAACAGTCATTATTATCTCGAACCACATTTCGCACCACAAAACTTTATATTTTCACACGCATTTCAAAACTTTCTCTATCAACTGAATTGAAATAATCATATAAGAGGGCTATGTATAATATATGTTGATATAAGCAACAAATATATGTTATATATAAGAGTTAAATATTTGTTTGAAAAGAAATGACATAAAATTTTTACAATATTTTAAAAAAATATGTATTTACTAGATAATTCACGAAAAAAATGAATATATATATATCCTATTTTTAGTTACTGCAAATAAATAAAATAATTGTCTACGATCCTGGTCTCCAAATAAGGAAATAAAAGAAACATTCGTACGAGCGCCTAACATACTCTGACGACACCTGGAAAAAAGATATTAATTAAAGCTTTGCACACACCGACACACGTAAATATATATATATCCCGCATGCCATTCCCGCGAGAGAAAAGCCGCCGACGGTTCGTAAAAAGGCAAACCCCGCCAACATTATCCCCGCGAACGAAGGCGCATCCCTTACCGTCGATGCGCGTCGTGCCCCGTCAACGTCGGCACTGTAAATATCAATAAACAAACCCGGTGAGCGCGATCTGCTCTTTCCGGCTGGCTAAGCCGGCCGACCAGTTGAGCGAAATAAAGTACGTCGAAACCGGGTTTTAGCGCTGCTGGCCTTTGTCGGGCGCCATCTCTACTCGGCGCAACCGGGTTTTTCAGCGAGCAATTAGAAAGAGATTTATTTGCGCCGGCACACCGGGCGCACGCTCGCCGACCAGGGGCTGCTGATGTTGCCGCGGCATATTTTTCGCGATAAATAACGCGTATGCGTAAGGTATCTCGGGATCTTCCAACAACAGCTGCTTGAAGTAATATCAATTTTTCTTTAAATACTAACAAATATCGGATGTACTGTATTTCGTATTGATTCGCTTGTTATAGTTATTTCTTTCATCACAAATTTATCAATGTACAAAATAAACTTATCAATTTTATGGACTTTCAAATTCAAAAAAATGGAATGAACAGAAAATTTCAAGACACACGAGAATACACGTTTGCAACGTGTAATTTCGTGTCAGAACTTTTATCCCATTACAGGCAGGATGACATTTTCGTAATTAATTCTAACTTGAAACATTTCGACTCACTTTGGAGTTCTCCTTAGCAATACAAATACAGAGATGTCCAAATGATTCAGCAGCCTAGACAAAATCACTCACAAATTCCTAAAAATGAAGTCTTAACAAACCGAAAAGGTGTCAAGAAAGCTTGGATAAATTAATAAATTTATCAAAATACGTTTGGATGTTTTATTCGAGGGAATATTAATATTCGAAATTAATCAAAAAATCTGTCATTAAAATTAAGTAGGAGGATTCTGAGACTGTATATATGCGTGCGTTTGTATATTGGTGAAAAAAACATTTTTTTCAGTGAAGATGCGTGTTTCGCAAAACTGAAACTGTGTTTTATTTCTAGTTTCTTATTGTTTATGTATAATGCAAAAGCGCCGTGCCGTACCTACCGATTAATCCATTAACTTAAATCCTCGATTTTCAATTCGTCCTAGATTGTTATTTCACATTTTCGAAAAATATGTGAAAAGTGAGAATTCTATTTGATCAAGTGTAGTTATATTGTCTTTATCTTTAATCGCTCAACTCAAATTTCTTTTCTTCTTTATTTAGGATATTTGCAAATTTGTATTATTACATATAAATGTTTCTCCATATTTCACTGATTTCTTTTATTTACCTAATATTGCCTGAGATTTACCGGACGATTGTGAAAGTTGTCGAAATGTTCAAACAAATTTCTTTCTTTGTCTTTTAAAATCTTATTTGACATTGTTGTCAAATAATTACGATTCTTTAGTCGAGACTTACATCACTCACCGCGTTAATCTGATTCCTTTACTACGTAATAAATTATAATATGCATATATATATAATATATATATATATATATGTGTTTATGTCAACATTTTTACTTCTTGAACGTCAATCCAAGCTGGACAGTTACTTTAATTAACTAAGTCGTTTCACCTAGCCGGTAGTGGGGATGTTAGCAGATAGGGAGTCAGACGGTTGAAATATATCGCGAAATAGTAGCAACAAACGAGTTCATTAAAAGTGAAAAAACAAGTTTAGGTGCTAATTGCAAAAAGTCACGTTTACTGTTTTATCACGCTTTGTGAGTATTTTATCAACGATATCGTCAATGCATTCGATGGATTGATCGCGTAAATGTTATGCTAATCAGCAGATGACTGAAACAATAAAAACGTTTAATTGTTGCTTTTCCGCTTGCGCGGGTTTCCGCAATGAAAAGTTTCTTTATTGATTGCTTGATTATTAATAGATAGCCATATATATGTACATACGTAACGGTATAATTTATTTTATAATTTACATTCCTACCGCATGTGAATGCATTGTTCGACGAGACTAAGATTGCCATGAAAGGAGAGTAATCTTTAATTATGAAAAAAACATTCTTCGTACCTGGTGAATAGAGGCACGTATTCACTGTATTCATCTCGTGTTTTATGATCGCAACGTTTGATCGACGTGGCGATGGAATATCAAGTTTGATCGAGTAAGCCCGAATGGTTATACAAGTATAGCGGATAGGCTCGTTAAAAAGTCATTAGGCGTGGTGTGCTATTAATAAAAAAAGCATGTCTCTGTTTTCGTCCAAGTCATCCGGTATAGCTAAATATTTCTAAATTGTACGGTAGAATAACGAAAGCATATGTCAAGGACAGGAGGTTGTGGAAAACAGTTAAAAATATAAATCGACTTTTCTCTCGTTGATAAGAGAACTTTTTATTCTTGGAGAGATTGAACGATCTATTGATGCGAATAATATATGAAAAAGATAGCGAAAATCTAGAAATAATTGTGAAGTCAAATGTAAGATTTTTATTAAATAAAAACAGTTTTCGCAGTGTTTCAAGACGTTTTTATTGGCATTATTATTGAATTGACAATCAATGTAATTTGTTAATATATTATTTCCAACTTCAGTTTATAATTATTGCACCTTATTTCTTAGTTCCTACATATAAATATTCAGCAAAGTATTCGCTTCGATCGAAAATAGGATTTTTTCCCTCTTATTTGATTTGTTCTTATTGTATCTAATTTCCACT
>NW_017305569.1:2484621-2514355 GCF_001594115.1 Trachymyrmex septentrionalis | reverse complement strand
AGCAAAGTATTCGCTTCGATCGAAAATAGGATTTTTTCCCTCTTATTTCATTTGTTCTTATTGTATCTAATTTCCACTTACATATAATTAAATCAAACAGATTTTTTTCAAATAAAATATAAGATGCAATGTCGTGCGCAGAAGAAAAAGAAGTTCTACCGCTCCCGGTAGAATTTCTTTCCCGCGGACCAATTCCGACGACATGTCCAAACATATGGCTTCGGTTCGTAGCTGCCGTACACCTCGCGTATTCGCTGTACACGTACCCGCTTAACGTTCGCGGTAGGGTTACGTAAGATTGAGCCAGCACGTCACGTGCATGCGGTGCATGTGTGCGGATGCTGATACAAAAAAAATACCGCATGTGCAATCCTAGCGGTCGCGCGTGCGCACCGGTATACGCGCCACAGGACGACGAAGCTGTCTTGCCGCTGCGGTTCTATGCATCGCAGCGAGGAGGCAAAAGAAACGATGATTACGAAACGACGCGAACGTTCTTTTTCTTTTCTTTTTCCTTCGTCTTCCACCGTCTAACCCGGCAGTACGGAGCGATGATGCGAAGCATCGGATTAGACTCAGGTACGCTTTTGCGCGCATCGCAGTTGCGAAATATATTTCCAATCACGCGTCGATAATCGAGCGACGCATCGCTCGACGAGAGATCGCTCGCGGTCCTCCTTTGGGATAACTTTGTGGATCAAGATAATGGTTCGCGAAGGAAAAAGGTAGCGGTATAAAAATGGAAACATGTTAATGATACGCGACGTAAAACAACATAAAACGTGAGACGGCACTTTGCTTCGTAATTATAATATTAATAATAATTCTTTATGATAACGATGTTGATTATATTTAATATGAGTAGTATTGATGTATTTGAAAATTAAAAGTACTACAATTTATTGCGTGTTATTACATCAGGAATGAGATGATTTATGTAAAAAGTGTCTTCAAAATTCTTCTAATCTCCGATTTAAGAAAATAATTATAAACAACGATATTTTTTTTAAATAATACAACAAGTTGTACTCGTAAAAATGTAAATGTCTATAAACATTCAATGAGTATTCAATATAATATAAGTACATACGTATATAGCGTTCTGTCGCGATATATTTTGTCCTCACGAAATTCTTTTATCTTTCTCGCTTATCTTAATACCGTAAAAAAGTTAACAGAAATTATCTTCACTATTATGACAAAATGAAGGACAACAGCTCAATTATTATTGATAAGATTATTCATATTTGTCATTGTTGGAATTTTGAAATGTCATGTCTGAACGTTGTTAGACAAACGCGTGGAATGTATAATAAAATTTGACGACTGACTTTTCGTTTACGCGTTCATGAAAAAAAAAAAATCTATCTCTAACATAACCGTTACAATTTTTCTTGCAGGTGAAAATCTGGTTCCAAAACAGGAGGAGTAAATACAAGAAGATGATGAAGGCAGCGCAACAAGGTGGGGGTGGTGGTGGTGGTCAGCATGGCAGTCTTCTGGCAGGTGGAACCGCTCTACCCGGAGGACCATCCCCTCAACCCGGTCAACCCGGAAGTCTCATGCAAGGAGGTATGTTACAGTTCCGTTAAATCAAATATATACACTGAATTAAACAAAAAGAAATTCATGAAAGAAAAATCTCATCGCGTATTTAATTAATATTTAAGAGAAGAGCGCGCTTTCGATCAATTTACCGTCGATCAATCGAACACCGTTCTCACGATGTTTTCGCGAACAATTGCGAACATTTTTAATTGGGTGAATAACGGGCGTTAATTGAATGTCACTGGTGAACGTACGCGATGATTGCGCGCTTGACGGGGCTGCTCCATCATTTTACCGCATCGCCGCCGCAATCTCCACGAACGCCACTTTGCTCCGTAATTACAATACTAATGATCCGACGCAATTTTCGCGGTCTGCGTTTTTTATCACGCCTTTGCCACTGCCCGTATCGCCGACAACGACGAAACCGCTTGCCTCACCGTTGCTCTCTTTCTGCGACTAACGGTAATCTCGAAAATCTGCCTAGTAAATGATTTATTCGGAAATGTACCACGAGAGACACAGTAATTAACTTTATCTTGAGAAATTTCTCTTCCTAGGAATGCCACTCTTTCATGATGAAATTTAGTGCGAGCGTCCATGTACTTCCCAATGCGCGTCATTATGTTTCAAGTAATGGTTTCGATATATCGTACAAATTTTATCTTTATACCGTGAGCTTTGTTACAGCTTTAATTTTTACAATATATTTTCACATTACGCTAACATATTGAATTAATTTTTACGCCAATCCTTTTGGATTGAGTGTTAAAAATTAATAAACACAAATGAATATAAATATATGTGATATGAGTATATTTTATATAATACATCTCATCGTTTACACTAATGAGTGCAATACTATAACGTGCTTAAGAATAGTATCAAGGTAACACAAAGTTTCGGAAACGATAAAAATCAGAGCGCCCCTAAATGGTGGTATATCACGAAAACGTGACGTGTACACAGTCGGGGATGAACTACATATATACACCTCCCTTTCTCCGAGCAGATCCCGACTTGACTTAGAGCCTGCGGAATCGAACGCGCAATCACCGCAATCTGGCAACTCTTTCCCATCTCGTAACAGCCACCAGATGCATTATCGCACAATACCGCTCCCTCGCGCGATTAATACAATTTGCTACGCTGCTTCCCATTCAAGCCGCATGCAGCTGCACGTGCAGCAACGCGACGCGACGTACGACGACGGGCGCGGCGACGAGACAGTAACGGCCGCGAGATTCGGAGGAGATTCTGAAACACGGTTCCCGGTTCGCGTTTGTGTTACAGGGGGCGGAAGTTCCGTGTCGGGCAGCCCGACGACGGGTTACCTCGGCGGCATGGGCGGCGGGGGCGGCGGTCACACCCCCGGGAGCTCGAGCCCCGGAAGCGAGATGTCGCCTCAGCACAACGAGAGCCCACCGGCACCCTCCTGGCCGGGTGAGATGAAGCACCATCCGCATCCACACGCGCCGCCCCATTCCCATCATCACCCGCACACGGCCGGGCATCATCCACCGCCGCCGCCACCGCCGCCACATCACGCGGGTTACATGCCGCAGTACTCTTGGTATCAGGCGGATCCCAACCCCGGACTACTCACGTAAGTGTTGTGAGAATTTTTTCATCGATACAGGCTTGACGTATTGCTTTCGGAAACTAGAGATTATATTCATGCATCCAAAGTAGTTCTTAACTCTTATCATTGTATGTTGAAAACTGACCAATGTTTGACTTTCCAATGTTGTGTGTTGAAGAATAGACGTAATATATATAGACCGCGGATTCCTTGATATTAGCATCTGTCTTCAACTCAATATGCGAAAGAGAGAGATATGATTTAAGCTACCTCACTTTTTTTTAAACCAATAGTAACAACTTCATATAGGAATGCACAATCTATTCTTATTACGTCAAAATAAAAATGTGAATAATTGCAACTGAGTTTGCGATTTGAGATTAAAAATGACACTGAAGTTAGGCAGATGAGTATTGCTCGCCAAGTTCGAAGTGATTGAACTGTACAATTATGTTTTAATCTTTACTTGTAACAATGCTATTAAGAAAATAGAAATAATTCTATATGAAATGAATCTCGTTCTAAGATATAGGAGCATCTATCGTGTTTCACGTACATCGAGAGAACAACGTTCTTCAAATGCATTTGATAATAAGCTTTGTCATTGTAATTGCTATAACTCATATCAGCGATTTCTGTGTGAGCGTAATTGAATAGTACTTCGATACTCAATCATAGACATTTTCAATTTAAAATTAAAGTGCGACGCGTCAATCAACGCGCTTCAACACAAACTGGTACTGCCAGTCACGTGTCCCCTTAGGACATGTTGCGACGTTTCTCCTATTCACTAAGAACCAGCATGACGCGACAAATTTACCTCACTCGCCTTGCCGTAATATTCATCGCGCTGTGATTCCGGAAGCTTCAAAGTTACCGCATATCTCTTTAATAATATATAATAACCGCGAGAACCGACGTGAGATCGAATAGGAAAAATACATTTTGTGCAGCACAGATAGATGTATCTATAGATTTGTGCTGAGAAAGATGCAACATACTTAGTACTGAACTTGGCTCGAAATTAGTTAATTATTAAAATGTTAACAGTTCAATTTTTTACTTGTATACCCAATATTGGATTTGGAAGAAATCTAGATAATTTAAGGCACTTGGTTACTCATCACGGATATTCAGATTGATATTATGCAGAAACGAAGAAAATAATGAAAATTCTTGAAAAGTATATTAAAATAGAAATATCTTTCAATAAAATAATCATTTGCATATGCATTTTAATATAGTTTGCAAGAATTTTTTTTTTATGTACAATACTTTTCTCCTTTCTGACATCCATCCAAATGATTGAGATCCAGGAGCTTTAAGATAGAAGGAGCTTAATTTTCGCAAAATGTTGCATTACACGTCATATAACGTTTTCTAATTAAACGATCATCCGTGCTTTTTACAGGGTATGGCCAGCGGTTTAACGAAGATGTCCCTTGAACTGACAATGAGTTTAGGTGTGCCACTTCTTCGTGGCGCTGCGAACGTATCCCAGCGGTCCCGCCCCAAAGTGTGAATATGTGTAGCACCTCTCGCGAGGAAAATTGAATGTTAATATTGTTTCTAATCGTATAATGGAACCCGCATGCCGGTATCCGTGCGGGCCGTCCGTCGAAGTGAGAGCGGTATGAACAGTGCGACGTCGTGTGTGATACACGCCCCTTAGCAAAATATTAATAATAATACTAATGAGACGAAAGGAATGCAACCAAGAACGCTAATCGACGACGATGCTTCTCAAAGCTGACGAAGAGGACCGACGCCCGAGTTTCCAGCCAACGTGGACTGTCGACAACGTCACGGAAAATCGGAAAGTCATGAACGATTCGTGCATCGAGTGACTCTTGACTGAGTTAGTGACGCTGTTTCGGTGCGCGCCGTTTCGTTGTGCTGCGAGGATGTTTCCTCCTCGAGCTGGAATCGACGTAAGTTGAAGGAAGGACAGGAATGACATCGTCGTACGGTGAAGTAAAAAGTAACGTTGTAAAAAAGGATGGTAATAATAATGTAACAGCGATTTACGATGTGAAATCGCCGAAAATCTATCCGTGACCGAGTTCGTAATGCGAGTTCTCTGAGAATAACGTTGTTCATTGATAATCTTAAAGTTCGATTTACGAATTGGAGGGTACTTGTAACGCTTCGCGTATGATTGAGTGATTGTCACGACTGTAACGCTTTTCGTGTTTGACAAGTAATCGTTGTCGCAAAAATAAGAGTCGCGAGGAATCTTTTTTCCCGGGAAATAAAACGACTTCTCTATATGTCTGTTCGTGTCGACTGTCGTGATTGCGTGCATCGGATCTAATTTGATTACTACGGTTAATTATAATAAGCAGAGATTGCCTCCAAGCAATTGTTTTTATTGTGAAAATGTTGTTGTCCGCCGTTTGTCAAGCGTGGAATTGCATACCGAATTTAATCGTTATGGTTAATCAAATAAATGACACGATACAATAGTTTCCTACGAAAAAGTATTGAATCAACGTTACCATCAATTACGGCAATTAAGTATTAATTGATATTATTTGATTTTATATATATATATATTTCTACATATATATATATACCAGAAACCTCACATTTACAATGCGTTCTATTTGACCTTTTTTTATTTTTTAGTTATTTGTAAAATTTATCTCTCGACTTTTCACATTGGAATATTTTACAATGTAACTAATTGATAATATGTTTTATTTGTAAAGATTTTAAATATTAAATTTGAGGTTTTTTTGATCTTAGTATTGCCACTATTATTCTTATGCATATTTATTCTCAGAATAAAATTGTAAAATTTTGTAAACATCGTTTCTGCTCAGATAATTTTTGTTTAATTATGAACTTACATTGGACGACATTGTTATTGGTGAATAAACAGATTAGTATGACAAATAAGAACTATTTTGAAATTTACTTGGTTGAAACAAAGTATGAATTTGCTTAATTATTTGCATAGTTACATCTTCTAATGACTTCTAACGATTATCGAGATTAATAGGATAGTATAATAGTGGCGATGATATCAGGATTTGAAAAATGGAAAAGAACGCGAGTTATATATATAGATTAGAGATTCATCCTAACCCACATCCGGTCCTCGTCTCTATTACGTCCAGGAAAAAATAAATAACAAACTCCGAGACCAGGTCGCGCGATTCTTTTCAATATGGCTTGATATTTTCGTCACCTTTCTGAATCAGCCCAGTCTGGCACAATCGCGCATCTCTAAAAACCAATTTCTATCTCCTCGCAAATGTCAATTGCCGATGACGTTAGGCCGGTCGATCCTTTGTGACAGTTGCCCAACAATCGCGAGCGCAGCTGACCTACTTCGTGCTGGATCTCGCGCGATAGACGAACGAGAAGAACGTTAAGATTGGCGAGGCCTCTCCAGGAAGATAGACGAGGAAGGGAGAGAAGCGGGGGGGGGGGGGAAGCGAGAGACAACGTTGCATAAACTCGTTGAGCAGTCGTTCCTCAAGGCGGTTGGAAGTAATGAAATCCTAATGACATTTTCGTGAGTCAAACGATCTCGGCAATCACGGTGGCTCACTGTAATCACCGGTCCCTCCTTCCCGGATGAGGCAACTGGCCGGAGGCCTCCTCCGAAGAGGAGAATAATACACGAGCGACGAACGGAGGTACGAATAGCTAGAGGAGAGCGAGCTGGAAAAAAGTCATTTATCTTTGTTGGCGACACGCGGAATGTCATCGATGTTTAAATATATTATGAACTTCGGAAAACCGAAGAATTAATTTCAACCAATGATTGGTTGCCCTGATTTGTAGTCTCTTTCGTAGTTTCTATAATTTAATTAACGCAATCCGCTTGATTTTCACTCGATTGCAATATTTTGTGTAATGAATTGAGAATTTTTATCTTTTAAAAAAATAGTTAGTTTCAAAAATATTTATTTATTTATAGATTTGTTTACGACAAAATATCGTTTTGTTAAGTATACACATTTTGCAAAAGAAAATGTCAAAAAAATTATGAAATTAATAAACCGGAAGGGAAGGGAACTTCAATAAATTAATGATAAGTCGAATAGAAACGATTTACTGCCTCTGTGAAAACACAGCTCTCGCGATCCGTTCGAATTCTGTTAGAAGAGTAGAACTCGAGCTTCACGTTATAAGCCGTTCGAGTTGCGGGTAGAACAATGTGGCGGACTGTTTTACGCTGTTTCTTCTTCGCTATCTTCTGTCGGCCATGTTAGGTCACCCTTGCCATCTTGCGCGTCGCACAATATCTAGCTTTCCAAGAGGCGACGCCAAACCGCAAAAACGACGGCTGCGGCTTGCAACCGCGGGAAACTGGGAGGGTCGGGCGGGCCCCATCGCTGACCCAGATCCACGGTCTCGTCAGTGCAACAATGGTCGTCGTCTCATGAGAACACATGGTGTGCCGCACAGTTTCTGTCCTTCCTGATTCTGTCTTTTCCTTCTTCGCTCTGATTGTTACCGTTCGGCACATGTCGGTCGCGATGTACACCGAGATCGTACAATCAAGACCTCAGCCTTCCGTACATTCCGATCTTCAAGTCTGCGAAATATTGAATTCCTATGATTTTTCTTTAATTTATGTATGTGTTTTCTGCATTAATGCGCTAATTCAAACTTACCACATTGGAAACTTAAAATTATTAATTTCTTCACATAATTTATCATAACGTAAGATCTCTCCTATGAATATTTCATATCTCTGACAAGACCACTGATCGACATGCCACCGTTAACCATGATAGTAATTAACTGAATTTGTACACGGAGAGAATGTTCTTTTAAAATTTACTCTGAAAATATGGTAGAGCTGTGGTACGATACAATATTTTAAACATTTTTGCAACCATGCACTTTAGTAAAATTCAAACTTATTTTATACTTCATTGTAGTTTTATTAATGAATGAGAGAGATTTACGTTAAAATTCTTTCAAATACAATGTTGTCCCACGACTGTCATATTTTCAAGATAAATTCTAAGAAAAAAAATTCTCTCCGTGTAATTAACAGAATTTTTACAATCCAAAGTTGCGTCTAATTCTCGATATAACGACAAATCCCAGGATAAGGCAGTACATAAAATTACTATACATTTGTAAGTAAAAATGTAACTTGTCTCAATCGTAAATGAGATCTTAAATAATCGTATTCGTGATACTGGAGCCGTACAGTTACCGAATACGCTTGTTGATAGAGCGTCTGATTGAGCGATTGAGTATGCGGCATCTCACATGGCAATGCACCCGTATAAATCTCCTCCGATTTCCCCGATTCCCTGGGAATCGACGAGGGCGTCGGCGCCGCGCAAGTCGACGCGGCGCGGAAACTCAAGGCGGATTAGGCTGCCGGGTTCGCCCCATGGTGCACAAAGAGAACAGTACAAAACTAGTTTTATGCCCTTCCGCTCGTGTCGACCGCGCTTGCTGTTGAACGCTGGTACGCGATTACGTCGCGTGTGCTTGCGTAAAGGCCTCGCGGCGGAAAAAGGGAAGGCGGGTTGGAAGGTAGGCTACGGTCCGGGAAGATCGATGTCGCTGCGCCGGAACGGCGCGGAATTCCTACGTCGTCATGACGTTCAACGTCGTCGTCGGGTGCACGCGAAGGATGAACCGGCGGCGACGACGACGACGACGACGACGACGGCGAGGACGGCGACAACGACACGACGATTCTCTCCCGTGTATAATAATAAGTGCCGTTAGATTTAACCGCAAGTCGCGCTGCGGAAAACTAGGAAGTACGAGACGGCCTTCTCGGACGGGTTCTTGCGTTTTGATTCGGTGCAATAAGAAGGTATATGCGTGTATAATTTAAGACGAAGCTCCCCTCAGTTCCTAAATTACGTGTAAAGCCGGAAATGCGGAAAACAGCGTAAAACAATTGAGCGTGGTCGAAGTGACAAGGCGCGCATTTAGCTGAATAATTATTGTCGAGATTAGCGCAAAATTTCCTGAAAAGTTACAGTTATGTCGGAAAAATTAATTTACTTTCTATGTATTAAATATAAATTATATTTGTAAATTTACGCGAATCTGAAATAAACGAAACTTTGAGAAAATTGTAATATTATAATTGTAAAAAAAAAAAATTAATAATACTTCTTCATACTTCGAACGTAATTTATTTGCGAAGTACAATTTTTAGGAAATAATGCGTGAGACATGAATCTCTGCGACGTAATAAAACATCGATCCGATATCTTCAATGAAATTGCGTGCAAAATCAAGCTCGTGCGGCTCACCTTTGCCACGCTTTTGTCGAATACGCGGATTATGATTGCACCGCGCGCGAAAACGAGTGCGAACTTAACTGTGACAGAAAGTATGAGAGAGAGAGAGAGAGAGAGAGAGAGAGAATGGTAAACAGCATAAAGAGTCCATAGAATTTACTAGCGTTACTAGTCTCGGTGCAAGCCATCGGAGATCGATCAGATCTCGGCGAAGCTGAAGCTGGGAGATCGAACACCGAACATTTGTAAATATTGCACCGGGGCCCTCTAGCATGTAAGCCGTAAGTGAATCTGTGTAAAATACGATATTGTGATAAGAATGTAAAGAGATGCGAAAAAAAAGAAACGAGAGAGAGAGAGAGAGGAATCAAGAGAGGCCTAGAAAATCGTCTATATACATATAGGATATAAACACGGCAGACCCCTCAATTTATCGATTTTACCGAGTACCCTTGTACGGATATAGAATATTACGAGAACTAAAACACCTTAATTATGATTACTATTGTATAAAATATGAATAATAATTAATTAATTCAATTTAAAATATCGTCTCGTAACATTCCATGTGTGTTTTCCTATTTCCAACGTAATCCCTTCACGTTTTATATTAAAAATATATAATTAATATATTTATTATAAGAATGCTTTGTGTTATTTTTTTTCTTAAAATAAGGCAGTTCTGTTTAATCGACTTCTACATGCTAAAATTCATAAGTTTCTAAGAAACACTTTTAACTAGAAACATGAAATATTCCTGACAATTGATTTAACGACAAAAGTGTGTGTGTTTTTTTTTGTTATATTTTTGTATTATATCCATAACAATTGTTTTAATAACAAAAGACTCTTTTCTTTGTGTTATATTTTAGTAACCTGGTTTAGAGAAAGAAAAAAGAACTAACGAATCGAAATGCGCCTTATATGGTAGCACGGGAAGAACGCATCGGCGATTGACACACGTCGCCATGTCCTTCGTGAATTACCACATTTTCATGTAACGAGTGGACATCGGCTCAATGATTCAATCATTTCCGAGTGAACGAGAGCTCTTTCGTGCTGTCCCGATGGATGACGCCTCATGTTCTTTTTGCTTCTTGTCTCTTTGTTCAACGGCAGCCACCTGCTGCTCTAGAGCCAATGTACGCACGCTCTACTTTATGGATAACTGTACTCCTATCTTCGCTCAAAGTTGAAGACGCATGTTCTACGTATTTCCTCGCGAGCTACTCGACGTTTCGAGCGGGACAAGTAATAGGTATTACATGATCACAGGAATTTAAGAAACATGGCATTGAAAGTCATTGTTTCAACATATATTATAGACTATTCCTCTTACAATTTAAGAAACGGACCATTGGAAATCATTATTTCAACATATATTATAGATCTATTCCTCTTACAGTCAGTTCAACTTTCTACATTTTTAATTTTAAAGAAAGAAAACTTGCTTATACAGAATGACGTTCGGGTGCAGCTCTTATTAAATTAACTCGTCCTATGTCGAGCCTCCAATGTGTCTCGTTAAGAAATTGAAAAATATTGAAGAAAAACGGCTCCATTTCTTCAAGAGTACTTTATTCCGTGATCCATCGTTCGCCACGCGCGACTAGGTCCGCTCGTCCGTGCGGGACCATGGACGGCAGAAAAAGGTATGCCGATGTTGGGATGAATACCCAGCGGGGCCTTGCGGGCCCGTGGTTTCCAAACGTAAACTTATACTTATATACAGAAAAGGGAAGAAAGAAAGAGGAAGAGGATGGAGAGGCCACCTCGGTATGACAATGCGAGGAGTCTCGCGGGAAACCTTGCAAAAGAGGGGCGAAAGGGCGGGAGAGCGGCAGACAAAAACGTATAATGGACACAATGCTCGATGGAGCACGCTCGAGTTCTCGCAAGGTAGGCGCCTGCACTCGACCCGGCTCGAGCCTTCGTAAAGATTACGTCGAGTGGATGTTTATTTGCTTTTGGCTACCTCGAAGACGAGCAGCCGTCATCAATGTCGAATTCGATTTACTGTAATTATTTGGCTCGATACCTTTCTCACAAAAATTGTTACACTTAATTTCAGTCTTCCTGCTGTCTTCTATCGAAAAATCTTATGTTTAACGACATAAAGGAATTTATTCTTATCCGAATGCTACAAATCAAACTCGTCTAAATTTTTATTTGCCGCTAAAATCTTTTCATTTCTCTTTTTTTAAGTGATTTATCATTTCGAAAGTCTACAGAGCCACATGAATAGAATGAAGACGAGAGAGATACCTCTTCATTTAATGAACTTGGATACATAAACGTAAACACTTGCAGCTATTTTGTTTGAGAAAGTGTAACAAAATAAAATTTGAGAAAGAAAAAATTTCGCAATAAGTAATAAATAAAAATGTTATTTTGGATAATGTAGCCATGTAGTAAATGTTAATAACAGTTCATGTACATTAATATTTCAAGTTTGTGATAATTAATAAATAATAATTACTAATAAATAAAAATTAATTTTGTATTTACATTAATAATAGTTACTTTACACATTAATATTTCAATATGATTTAATTTACTAATATAATTTACAGTAATATAATTTTATTAATATATATATAATTAGCACTCTTCAAAAACATAAGGAAGTATGGAAAATTAAAAGTAAAGTTTAATTTCTTTATCGTTAACAGTATAATATACGGATTAGATAAGTATTAATTAATTCCATTAAACCGTGTTAAATAAATTCACATATTTCTATCCAATTATTTTTACTTCTTGAAATAATTGCAGACTGAACATACCGGTATTCTTTTAAATATTATAATGTTTGTTTACTTGGCAAAGTAAATGAAGAAGCGAAGAGAGAGAGAGAGAGAGAGAGAGAGAGAAAGCCGTATGATCGATCCAGGATACTTTCTAGTCAATACGCGCGGCAGATTTCGATAAAGCTGGCAAATCTAGTCAAGCTAGTTTATCGGTAGGTATGTTCTTAGCTTTATATTACTGCATTATACGAAAGAATATATAGTGGCACACGTTATCAGCACCCGTTACAGACATCCCGATCTAGTTTTGAAATAAAAATAAGAGAAAGAATGAAGCTACTGAAAGAAAGAGCTTTATTTTTGTTCTACAAATTACAAAAAGCAAGAGATTTGCGTCGTTTATTACTTTATCGCTATTACGTCTTGATTGATCTATACAGTGCATATTTGATGTATCATTCTTTCGCACGTTATATATTAGATAATATTGTTTGCACGAAACTGACCCCATTTCTTCATACTGACTGTCAGAGAAAAAAAAAGCATGACATTATCGCCACGTGGCGGTAAACAGCAAAGTACGGATCACAATCACGACGCAGTTGATATAAAATTGACACAAACGTGTCACAAACTTTTGTCCGCATATCGTATCCGTGATTAATAACTTGGTAAATTATTCATGACGATAATAATAACGTTTGGACATACGACCTTTGTATCCTCTTGAGATTACATTTACCACGTAACGGGATCGATATTGCTTATGAACCCATTTATTAGGCACAGTTCAGCGGCGTGTTAAATTCGTAATATCGATAACTTTTTATTTCTAGCATTGTAGAAAGCACTAAACTTTTTCCAAGCGGCGGTCGTGCTTGAGTGAACGTGCAGCAGCACGCAACTGTTACACGAAAGCTAAAAGTGCCCCAGAACTCCAACGCCGTATATACGATACTCTTAACCTTCCCAATGTAAGCGCGGATAAGAACGCACGTACTTCGTGTACTTCGCTTTATCATGGCCGCAGATCGTGCCACCCGAGGGATTCGCCACCGCCCGACTTTGAACAATTAGCATTTAACCCACATCGGATTTCTTGCTCGCTACTTCGCGAACGAATCGTCCACGAGACAATACAGCTCTCTCGACGTACGAGTTTTCGCGTGCGGAATGGTTTCAACTCGTTGTAAAAAAAAACGGACATCCTATATTGTTAATTGCGATAATAATCGGCCACGGTCATGAGCCGATATTTCCTCGTTTGAAGCGATACATTTGACATACACGTCTTATCGTTAAACAATTGAGATACCAATTTTTTGAGAATGTTTAATCAATTACACTTAAAATTATTATTTTAATTTGTGTAAGAACTTCAACGAACGTTCCACGTTTTTGATTATTTAACAATTTATCACGCATTTATTGGAAATGTGTGATAGTTTGTGTAATAATTTGAATTCGAAAGATATTCGTAATATGCCTCCTCTCCGTAATGTCAAATAACTTCACTTTCCATATTACTCTTTCGATATTTCCCTCTCAGTCTGCATGTACAAATATCACCGACTACTTCATAAATCAGCCATCACAGTTATAGCGCCATATATGAGAATTGTATTATCGCATAAAGGTCAGGAAGAAAGAGGCTCGGGCCTCGTAAGACGGTCGACGATATCGAATAAACAAACGAATGAGTGGGAGGCGGCGGAAGTAGCGGATATTAAGGTCTTCGTGACGGAACTTGACTCGTGTTATAGCAAGGCAAGTGAGGTCTCCTCGTCTGGCCGAACTAATTCTATTACTTCGTCCCTTCCTTCCACCACCCGCGACATTCCGTGTGCTGAAAACCGTTGCTGTCGCAGTCGAGATGTATCGTGAATATCATGTGAAGTGTCATAAGTTAAGTTGAAATAAAGCAGATATTTTTTAGCTTCGTGAATCTTTGAAAATTATATACACTGGAAGGTAATCATGCTATATAGCTTTGATATTTTTTTTATATATCATGATTGCTTTTCATGAAAAGAACAGTTTTACTAAAGTATTTAAAAATTTAACTAGATATATATCTGAAAATAATGCTGTTGTATCATATCAAAATAATTATATAAAATGCTTAAACTTAAATAATTACACTGTTAAAAAAAAGAATTTTACTTCCGTTACGTGTAATGGAAGTAAATCTCAAGCAGGTATGTATATCAAAAATATTCAATGGAAATAAAGTCACGAGTAACTTAAATTTAATGTTTACATGTATTAAAGTTTCTGCAAATCTACATAAAATTTAATAAAAGATGCACTAAATTTCATGGAACATATACAAAAGTATATCTACTTTTCAGTTATAGATATGGGTAGGTACATTAAATTTAATTTAACGTCATGGAATGTTATTAAATTTAATTTGTTTAACTTAAAAATACATTAAATTTAATTGACAAACATTGTTACAGTGTATGTAAATACTGATGACAATACTACAAGAAATTTTAACATTCTAGCAATTAGTTTAAGCGTTTTATATTTAAGCGTTTAATTATTTCGAATTATTAATCCAACAAAATTATTTTCAGACCCATATCTAGCTAAATTTTTAAATACTTCAGCAAAACTGTTCTTTCCATGTCGTAATATTTGTTATATAAACATACATTTTTAATAGCAATTTTTTTATATTATAAATCATGATATTCTATTAAAAAAATCTGTAATATAACACCTTTAGTAAAAAAGTCTTTTAACAATGGAATGAAGGAAAAACACTGACAGAAAATAAACTCTGAAATGCCATGTGAAAACCTTTTGCTATAATGGGACAAATGGAAATAAGTTGATATTAAACTTTCAAAGACAAACGTTATTCAACGGCTCTAACGACGAAAAATCGACTGAACTTCTGTAGTTCCAGGTGGTGGACTTGCACGGCGCAGATCACAAAGGTCGAAAGGAACCGGGCGCAGAACTCCGCCCAGCATATCGGTTGTCTCATAAGGGTTGCAGACACGTGGCAGAAAGGCGCACTCATACATGCGCGCACAGTAACGAAACTCGAACAACTCCATATATAGAAGCAAGGGTGAAACTAGTAACTGAAATTTACGTTTTGTTGATCGTGTCAAAGTAAAAATGTACACATTTCGGAACAAAAAAAAAGGCAAAGCAGATATTTCGTTTTAATAAAAAATATTACCTTTTTTTAAAGATGACAAAAGTTTTGTCATCATTATATAAAAAAATTAAATAAAAAACTCCATTTTACTATAAAGATATTTCATAAAAACATTAGCGTATGTGCAGAAATGAATGCAGAATGAATCAAAATAAATGTAACATTGATAAGGATAAATTAGGTTTTTTTACAATTTCACTGAGTGTTCACCGAGTATAAACGATTTATATTCATGATCGTCGTTAATGTAATTAAGAAATTATGTGCCATTAACTCTCATTAGGAAATCAGCGATAATCTCATTAAATATTCCCGCATTCTCTTTGGTAATTTACTGTCCCATCTGCATAGTTTTTTATCATTTGTGCTACTGCTACTTTTTCACTGTCTAATAAAAGAGTAAATGTGTAAATCTTTCTTTTATATGTATATTCTTTCTAATAATGAGTTTCTTAATTATAACTCAATGTATATAAGCTTTTTTATTTAATAAAAAAACTTCTGTGTCATTATTTATTAGTCTACTAACTACTTTGAATGATTTTAAATGAAATAAAAGAAATTTGATTTACTTTCTGTGCATATTAAAATCTACCAAATCGAATTAAATACAAAAAATTAAACATCAGTTATTATATACTTGTGTGTTATATATTGTTTTAAAAGGCAGCATGTCCGATTGTAACATAATTTTAAAAAGTCAAGTGGCAGTTTGAAAGACTCACTTGAGCTCTTGAGAAATAGAAAGAATCAAAGGATTGGTGTAAATCTCGAGAATGTAGCAAGCTTTTTCAAGAATGGGACAATATGAGCCCGATGTCTCTTTCAGGCTGTCGATCGCATGAGGGTAGATCCTCTCGAGGACCTACCTGTCGAGCGAACTCGCGCAAAATAAACAGATTTGCAAAAGGGTCGGCCCTCACTCGACAGTAGTCGTAAAGCAAAGCCGTGAAGCGGAGAAAGAGAGTAAAGCCCGATAGACGGTGGGCACACGCCCGATTTTGACCCATTCTCGAGCGAGTCGTTTCGGAAAAGGGCTAGTGACACTAATCTGACATTAACAGCAACGCCGTAACCTCAGATCTTATCTAGCGACATGCTTGGACATGAGGACGGGTAAAGTCGGCTGTCTGTCAAACGAAGGAGTGAATCTAAATAAATTTATAGAACACTGTATTTATTTGTTACACGCTAATTACAAGTTAAACTGTACACTTAAATTATAATATGTGTGAAAATACGTAACTAAATAAATACAATAATTCTATCTCGAATCATTATTCGTCAATCTTTCAAATATATTGTTTGCAAATTAATTTCAGTGTACATTTAAGAGGATATAATCTTATGGATTTTTCTCTTTGGATAAAGATATACTTTATATCGTAAAAAAATGTGCTTATCTCTGAAGTTTAAGTTGTACCTTTCAAGTAGGGGAAGATTGAGACATAAAGCTCTCTCTGCTAAAAGAACAAATAGAATAGAGAAAGCAAGCAAAGCGTGCGGTGGGTATCTGAATAAATTATTAGAAGTTAAGGCGGTTTTTAGGGGAGTATATTGCCAGGGACAAATCAGCGGGAATGGCTAATAATTTTTTTTATTAGTAATTGCTCGCAAAAGACTATAAGATCAGAACATATGGTATAATTGAATGGTTGCTATCAATTCATGTTTTGTCATATTAGAAAATAAGCAAAAAATTATTGATCGTAAACTACGGTGACGATGTTGCTTACTATTCGCAAACAATCGTAATGCGTTATAGTATAAAACAAATCCAAGTTGCAAATATACACTGAATATGGCTTGTAATTAATTTACATAGATTTATTATTCGCAATTTTAAATATGTCTGTATAGATATGCACAAATATGTACGATAGATTCACAACAATTTAAAAAGATAAAATTATATTTATTTACAGTATTGAAGCTTATTATAGCTTTTCTAACATTTATATTTATTGTTTCGTGATTAAATACCTCCATTATTTTTATTTAAAAACAAATGTAAATTGAATAATAAAAGCATACTTCAATGTGTGAATAAAAGTGCAATATTTATGAAATGCTTTATGTTAAATTTATTAAAATATACGCGCATATTCGTTAGAAACGATCTAGCGTGCCAACTCCCTCCAGTGGATTGTGCATAAACTTTAACGGTTCCTTTTAGGTTCAACTTTAGCGGTACTCGCAAATGCGAAAAACGCCTCGAGGTTACTCGTGGCAGCCAGAGTTCACGCCCCCGGTACCTCGAACACAATCGCGAGGGGGTCGCGCCAGAAGGGAGGGCAACAAGAAAAAAAAAACTCGCGGAGCAGACTGTCGGTAAAAAAGCCGCCCTGTAGCGGAGGGTGCACGGGGTTACTTTACAATGTGGGAGGAAATCCATGCACGGCCAAAAGCATTTTTTCGCCCGCTCTGTTCTTCCCCTCTTGTGTCTTTTCCTTGTGAGCTCCCGATTGCAAGTCGCACGCGTGTTTCATTGTACCCGCTACTTCCGGTGTAATCGGATACAGCTGGGCACATTGACATTAATTTATAAAAATATTCGCGGCGACACCCGTCCATTAATCCCCCACCCTTGAATATCCACTCCTTCAAGTGATACTTTAGATGGTATTCTTAAAAACGTTTTTTCAGGAAGGCCACGTGATTAATTTTTCGCTGACTGAAAGGTTTGCCGAAGAAACGAATATTTTTAATAATGTAGGATTTAATATAACAATTGGCAAATATAATATAACCGTAATTATTTATATTAAGGTAATTAGACTCGCAATATAAAATTATTTTTAAGAAAGTAGAATTCTTATATTATTAGTTTCTTATGTTTTCAGTTTTTTGACAGAACATACAGTTTCCAACGAGTTTATTTTTGTTCAAAAGTCAAGTTCGATAAGATAACCGCCATTATATTCCGCAACACGCGCATTACGCAAGCAGATGGTACCGACCGCACTTCACTTTAACACGTAAACATAAGGGTTCGTAAGTAAGATCAAAAGCTGACGACCAAGGAATAGCCACCCTTATGGTCGTTTGATAATTCGTAGGAATGGTGTCGGATCACCGTTTCAACCTATCATCGCCTCCTATTTCAGGGGCCGAATGGCACGCGTCAACCCCAAAGAAGTTGCGCCCTTAAGCCTTTGTTGCGCGCACACGTCGCGTGCTTCATTTTACATTCGGACCCTCTGGGATAGTATTCTCAAATGTAAACGTTAACGAGATCAAAGGAAAGTTGCCACGGTATCAATAAAAGTATCGGAGATGATAGTATGATTACTTATTTTATTACAGCGATATGCATCAAAATAAAATCTTACTTTTTAAATTAAGCGATCTAGATTTTAAATAAATATATGAACGCACGTGGACGAACATATGTACAAACATGCTACTTAAAATAATTTATTCTATACTTCTACACTTTTCAAATATTTAATTATCTTCAGCATTCCAGACATGCATAAAATAAATCATAATAATATTTTTTTGCAAATTTTAATCTAGATAGACGTTTGTACTTACTCATGACTCTACATGAGTTACGGAAGCGTAATTGTATATACATACTTATTAACGCCGGTTGTTATTGCACATTGTGGAATATTAAGGAAGATATGCAAGAATATTTTATGGCGGCTTATGTATATGTTACACATGTATGCATAGATTTATCTTATCATTCAAGAAACTCTAATTAATAAGCCGCGCAAAGTAGTGGTGTATGAAGTGTTCGTGGCTATAGTCCTGGAAAGGTCATAGTTTTTTATTCTTTGAATAATATATCGTTAACATTCAACCGCATGCAACGGAATGCTATTACATAAGCTCCTTACTCATGTTATAAAGAAGTATTATCGAAAACAATTTCTTTGCTTAAGGAAAACAGATTTTATTTTACTTAAAATATACAAAAAATGTTATATAATTATTCATGTTGATTTTAATTCGATCAGAAATAACTTTTATGACCATTTTTTTTTATTTTACGATTTACATATTTAATATTAATTAAATAATTACTTTCAGAATTTATACATACAATTATAATTATATATTTTTCTACAAGAAGCAGATACATAAAATCGTGAATATTTAAAGAGTTGTATAATTTACTAATAAATTAGAAGTACAAAAAATATCGCGATTTTTCTTGCATTAATTAACGAATATTAAAATATATTTATACGGTTCGTTGTTTATAAAAACGAAATATGGCAAGCCTTTCGGCTTCTTCGATAAAAATTTTCTGTGAAGAGCACTGATAAAGAAATATGTGCGCGTCGAAAGAGGAACACGCGACTCAAATGTAATTGACGCGTGGTTCTGTTTGCTAGCCGATACTGAGACCCGCTGGTAAAGACTTTCATAATACGCTTAACGAAGGCTTGTTAATTACACTAATGAATCCCAGAATCCCTTCATCTTATACCTGGCTGCCGCGTTGACGAGCGAGGAAACCTGCTACCTTACGACCTTCAAGCGCGTTTGTTTTCAAGATATATCACGCATTTTAACATATCACTACCGATCACTTTATCCATCACGCGGAAATATTGATTAAGGTGTGAAGAATAAAATTGGGATACCTTGTTATCCTAAATCACCTAAAATTGAAATTATATCCTTTCATTGATACTCATGCTTTGTAAACTTGGAATTTTCTACAAAGTCTGTGAATCTCAAACAATGGTTGATTTTCATGTTCCCGTAACACGCTTTAAGTAATAATTAAATTACTAAATTGCAATTTTCTTATACAGCACAGAAACAGAGTTCTCATGCATTCTACCAAGGCTTTATTGTGTGATCGATGGAATTAGTATCTGATTAAAGCAAGTAATTTTTCTTCTTTCTTAAACATGTTTAGTAATAGACATAACATCATTGTGCTATGTAAATTCGCAATTGATTGTTATGTTAATGATTGTTTAAATACAGTTAAATAAACCGATATTTACAAAATAGACTAAATATTATAATAGATATAATGGAAGTACAATTTTGTTGGACCGTCAAAATAATTATATAAGAAACTCAAGTATAATGAACAATGCTGTAAAAAATTTTCGATAGTTTAGATAATTATTTGAGCGTTTTACACAATTATTTGAATAGTTGAACAAAATATTCTTTCAGATCTGTGTTTAGCTAAATTTTTAAATACTCCAGCAAAATTATTCTTTCTATACGTCTTTTTTGACGGAATTTAATATTAAAAAAAATAAGCGTGAGAAATAAGTCTTATAAGGTTACTCATCACATAAAGAAAAAGATATTTTGTTGGCCTTTAGCCCTTTGCATCCATTTATTTTGCGCGATAAGTGTTTCGATCATCGAATTGAGCCTGCGGATTGTCGGAAATTTTACGGGATTAATGATACAGTGAGAAACCAAACTATGCTTTTTTTCTGGCACTACAATATTCACGAAGGTGAACTCGCTTATATTGAGTCAAGTCAACGGATCTTCATAACTATACAGTTAAGCGTACGCCATTAGCGTTGCTTACCGGCCGCAGCCGGTCGTTATTACTTGTGCACCGCGCATATCATTTTAACGACAGGGAAAACGTTTTCTCTGATTCCGAACAACAGTAAAAAGTGGAGCGCCGCGCCGTCTGTACACCACGTTTCAATGTTTATTAAACAGTAAACATCTGAAAGCAGTGCCACTTTCGTTCGAAATTCGTAGCGGCCGCTTTCGATTTCATCATATCCTTATCTACAATACATCTCTATGCAATAATTATTTTTATCTCTTCAGAAATAAAATTTCATCGGGATTGCTTGACTTCTCACTTACTTCGCACATCAGAGATAGACTGACTGCTTGTCGAATCAGAAGCTCAAGTAGGAAGTACATATTAATTCCCGCTTCCAATGTAGGTTAATTTTAATCTCGGTTCAACTTACTTTCCATCTTTTTCCTAGAATTAGAAAAATTTTTTCAACTGGTTACGTAAGTTGGCCTAGAAATTAATCTACGTTAATGAAAAAGGCAAAAGGAGCAAAAATTTATATGACATTTTTATATGACCTCATGCAAATAGCGTTATTGCACGATTCAATATACACGAAATTCTAGAATAATTCGTAAAGAAGTGACATTAGTCGAAAGCTAAATTACAGTGCCGCACACGAAACGCGAATTGACCTTGAAGTTTCCAGAAGCTCGTCGTGGGATTAAAGAGAACGAAGAGGTACCTGAAAAGTCATGCATGCCGGTAGCGTTCTAATGTCTTTTTCATACGCGAGCTCTCAATGTTTCCTACCTTCTTCGACCACTTTTTGCTTACCGAAGACGCGCAGGTTGGTAGGAAGGTAACTGACAGGAGTTAAGCAAGAGTTACGTTGACCGTAATTTATTTCGTACGAGGAACATGTTACCTCATACGTATATAGTTATTAGAACCTAAACAGCTCGGGTATTTACCGCGAAATAATAGCGCCGTTACTATATTTAAACTCTTCGAAGGCACTTGTGGTCTTTAAGCTGTAATAAGTGTGATAACTAAAAGACGATGACGGGTTACAAGGCAATGTCACATTCACGTCTGCGTGAAATGTTTGTTTATTTTCTTATTACCTTGAAAAATATTTTCTATCACATGTTATTGTGATAAAACTTGGCATATACATATATATATATATATATACAATATTTGCCAATATCAAATAACAGAACTCTTCCGAAATTACCTGATTAGATTCAACGGAAGGAACTTGAAAAGGACGTCGCGTTTTCAAAAGGACATTGCAATTACAAATAATAAAAAATTTCACTTTTAAATTTATATATATATATATATCTACTTTTGAAAATTTGTATAGAAATTAAGGCATCACGTCTTCGGCCCTTTTTTAAGGCATCGTGTCTTTCGGCCACGACTTTAATTGCTAGTAATTGTTTCGAAGGTCAGAAGCAGCCTCCAAAGAGCGAGCCTGTACAATTGACGGCCACACCATGCGATAACAGGATGATCACATAATAATATCTCATAACTCTTCTTCCGCTGAGCGCGTAACCTGATCAGAAATAATCGATAAGTAGAACTGCGAAAATTCACTAAATAAACGGATAAGGAAAGCTTAACTACGGTTAGGTTTTTCTCATCGTTGAATACAAAGGAGTGTAATAACTTATAATCTCGCGATCAGCTGCTTCTATCAATTTATATTTAAATTTATTATTACGCGTATCTCACGGAAACGCGAAATAATAAAAGGCAAGTATGGAAAAAGTTTATTGAGATAATGAAATGTTATTACCACTATCGATCAGTAATCAATAAACAGAGATAAGCATCGATGAACTTCGTAACTACTTTATTAAACGCTATATTATAATTGATTCTTACCGCGTTTCTTCGTTCTTTGATAGACGCTATGCACCGATCTCTTATAAAGTAGCCCATAATTGCATTAACTCACGAACGCAAATGTCCATTCACTTACTTAGGAGAAAAAAATTCGCATTTTACGCAAGCGATGAAATCACGACAACAACTTTTTTCGCAATTTACTCGGCTTTTCATGCAAAGCAGAAAAATGCCATGGACGATCCGCTATCTTTTGATCATTATAGAAATTAATATATTTAAAAAAAAGTTAAGAACTAAATGCTCTAACATCTAAGCTGTATTTATTATTAATGATCCTTATTCAACTTCCGATTATACATATATTTTTTTACAAAAAATTATATTTTTTTTTCTTTATTATTGAAGAAGAAGACTAGCTCTTTTTTCTTCATTGTCATAACGCATGTATCCTACGTTTTGCTTTCCGCCGATCGGTTTGCTTAAAAGGACTGTCACACCATGTTGAGGTATGCATCAGTGGACGAAAGCAGCTTGAAAAATGCGCAGAGGGTAAGATCGGTGTCATCCCTTTTATGTGGACAATGCCGCCAAATCCGATTTCCAAAATGATCGCGTTAAACATGGCTCGGGATTTTACCAGGGACTCGAACAGCCGATGTTTACCGGCCCTGATGGAAAGAGGATTAACCGTGCGCATATCCGTTGCACATGAAAGTGTTTCGTTGGTCTCCCGCGGGGAAAGAGAGGCATATGCGATGCGGAGTGCAAAGGGCGTGATCTCATCCTTACGATGTCCTTGACAATGAGATGAAGTGGGTTCGAAAACTGGGTCAACAGCTGTCATACGGTTAAGAAGGATCGTACAGGAAATTAAACGTCTACGTTCAATATATTTTTCTTCTGTTTAACCTACTTATTTATAATGAAAAAAGTAATAATCATTGGTTACTTATAAAATTTTAATTAACACTTGAATAGTCAAATAAGATATTTACAATTTATGAAATAATAACGTATATGTTTTACTTTTTTTCGTTTGGTGTTCTGTTAACTGCATATAAAGAAATATTATTGAAACATTATAACTTTGTTATTTTAATATATTATTCAAAATTGTCAAAAATTTTATTTTCGAAATATTTAAAAATATAATATTGTATGATTTATCTGATGGTACTCTATATATCATTTGTAACATATTCTGGCATAAATTGTTTTCGCGTTACGAGTGCGTGACTGATGTTGGACAACGACGGTGTGCAAGTGCCACTACGCTTTTCACCGACTCACGGAGGCATATCTCCAGTAAGAAGCGAGGAACACTTTCAAAAATCTCGTGACTCTTGCCCGTTGCGAAGGTATCTCCTAGACGAAGAGAGTAACTGTTCTCGTTGGCACGAATGAAAGCAATGGAGAATGAGAGAGAGGGAGGGGGGGGGAGAGAGGGACAGAGAGAGAGAGAAAGAGATGCTTTTCTCGCAAAAGGAAAACGGAATCTGGAGGGTGAATTTAGAGCGTGGCCATTTTGTCTGTTTAGTTCCACACGGAGACACCCGATGTATGGGCGCCGCGATGCGTATAATCGCTAATGCTGAAACCCCCTTATCCGACCAGCGGGGTGGGCAGAGGGTGAGCCCCCGCTAATCTACTAGGTACCTCTCGCTCTTTTCATCACCAGCTCCCAAATGGACCTCGTGAGATCTCGATACCGATGCTGCTCTCGTGCATACGTATATGAGATAAACGTTGATACGTGACGTGACGAAAGTCAGACCGATGTTTCCACGATGTAAAGTGTCGCGTGTAAAAAGTATGCCATGGAGAATCTTTACAATTCCGATTATGACGACAAGTAAATTTGATAGTGTTATTTTTATATATGTTAGCATAGCAATTATAGAAATAAATTATATTTCTATAATTATAAAAGATGTAAGTGAAGCATGTAATAGAAATCTGAAAAGCGATTTGTTTTAAATAAAAAAAATATGATAATACTAATCTTTATATATCATATTCCAGAAAGAAGCACGCATTTTCCATTATTTTCATCTCCCCGTTTTGTTTATCGTGTACATGTCACGACGGACATTTTCGGTAATTTTCGGCGATCAATCCCGTAATCGATATACTCGCGGATCACAAGAACCATTTTGTCGCACCCTTTTTCCAATGGCCTTTAGCTGCCTCCCAGAATGCGATGCGCACGTCCTTTTTGCGGTCTTTTGTGAGAAATCTGCTGCACGAAAACCCACTTGGTCCATGTCACCGGTTTTACGCTTCGGTGCATCGTGAGCCCCGTATTCCTCGTCGTTCGCACGAGGCCGAGCTCGAAGAATGGATGGAATTGGCCTTTTCCATTTTCGCACAGAGTGCCAGCCCATAATACGTTTCTGCGAGCCGTAGAGGAACCTCACGATACGCCGAGTGAACATTCTCCTCATTGTTATATGGAAGCTCACCAGAGACATTGCCTACATCTGCGTAAAAATTAAAATTATCTATCCTTTTAATATAATAAATATATTAAAAAATTACTATAAGACACGATATTACCTTGCATAATATTTCTGTAACTTTTTACGATATCAACTACTCCGTAAGAATCGCGGCCATGTTTCTTACGTACCAACATGTACTTACCTGCTTCCGTCATGTGCATCAAAATATTCGTTGTAATGATGTGATATCTTTCTCAATGATGAAATATCTGGTAAGCGACTAGTTTCTCGTCTTCTAGGTAGAAAAGAGCCGAAGGCGAAGTCTCTCGGTAGATCCGTTTAACCATCAGAAGAGTAGTAGGTACTCGTCTCTGGTCGCCGTCGGCCTCTGATTGTCCTTTATTGGGTTAAATTGAACTTCCTTCTCGTGATACGCGGCTCGCATCAACTCACTCGCTCTGAGTAGTTGCTTAGCTCTTAAACATCTGTGTAAGTACAGGGTGTGCTTAAAGTATCTCGATTTGTCTCTGTCCGCTTCGCGAGGCGACTTCCGATCTTCGATTTAAATGTTCGTAATACCAGCTCGCGCATAACCATAAACGATCTCAGACATTACGCAATCAGAAACATTTCGTTACGTTTTTCACTTCATTAAAAATTTTTGTCTTCTTTTATACTTTTATAATTTTCCAAATCGATTTAAACAGCTAATTAATATTTACAAATTATTTTCTACGTACCTCCTGAAGAAAATTGATATTTTAAATATCTATCACGTATACAAATATGTTTAAATTCGCCAGTTGCTTCCTGTAATCTTAAATCATGCAGCAATATCGAGCCACCTTGTACATGGTTGAGCCGGCGAGTCATGCGAGCTTAAGAGTTAAGAGTTTAGGTTTGCGCTACGCAACAATTCACGAGGGGGCGAACCACAACTCAGGAATTCAGAACGGGTAAATACGGTAGGCGTTTTATTCTTACGTGTGGAGAACGCGTTCCGCGCGACCTGTGAACCGCGTTTAATATCATAACGTCAAAGCTGCTCTTGCAGCTATAAGATCTCTCAGATCTTTATCAACTATGAACTATAAAATGAAATATTTATGGGATGTACATATATTGCATAAACAACTAAATTTGACATCTAATCTTATAGACATTTAGAATGTAATTCTTATAAAAGGACGCTTCAATAATATTTCTTCTTTTCTCTCTGTATAGACCCAATTTAATTCTAATATATTTTACACATGTGAAATCTGTAAAAAATTTAATTCTTGATATAATTTTTAATATAATTATTAGAAACTTAATTATATATATATATATATATATACACACACATATAATTTATTATAAATGCTGTATTTGTCGATAATTTAATGAATTACATTTTATATATAATAGATAGTAACATCTATAAACACTATAAGCATATAATTAATTCACGTATTAAATTAACACTTCCTTACGCCGCGCGCCGATCGGTTTTACATCCACAGAAATATATTCTCCAGGTGTCTAATGTTGCCGGTTGAGAATCTCTGCTTGAGGGAATCGTACTGATAAGAATGAATTATGCAGATGAATGTTGCGGCGATGTCGCCGATGTATCAAACCGCCTCAACTAGCTCATTCTCCTTCGTTATCTATTCATTGACGAGCCCGACATGCGCGACGTGATCGTGGACCAGAAATCCGGACTGTTCCCATGTTCCACTTATAGCATTTGGTCCAATCGCACGCGTCTGACTTTAGACGACGTCTGATAGCCCCAGAGTCAACATTACTCTCGATAACGATCGCGCGCAAACATTTCTATATTTATACATTGAAAGCTCTACGGGCAGCTGGATGTGCCCGCTTCTTCGGATTTGTCGTCGCTAATCGTCCCCGTCAAAGCCTTCCTGTGAGCCTTCCACAAGTATATTTGCATCGTTCACTTGGACACGTCAAGTTGACGTTCATTAAACGTTCCCGGAGAACGTTGGTACCGCTAGACGTCTGTTAACGGGCACATTTGTCGCGGTAGATTTAACAATCTCTATCTAATTTAGCGATTTCGTGGGAAGGATAGTTCCATTGACACATATTGCTAGAAATGCATTGTCATTATACATAAACTGCTAGTTGGGACTATAACATATGTATTCTTAATAATCACAATTCACACGGAATATATATCTTTACTAATTATAAAATACAAAGGGTTAACTCAAAGGTTACCAAAACGAGGAACGACGTCGAAAGAGCAATGAAAGTGACGATAGATCATTGGGCAGTTGACTTGATTTAAATAACGAACACTAATTCTTTAGAGTTAATAACCTTTCCAAGAATAGAAGTGGTCAGCTTGATATTCGGCACCGTTGCTAGTCGCCGGCGAGGAAACGGCATCGTCCGGTTTCGCCGTGGAGAACCTGGTAAGGTATGGCAAGGGAGACCAGGGTTGGGCAGAGAGAGAGAGAGAGGGGGGGGGGAGGGGGGGAGGAGGCAACTTAATGACGCCGCATCCGGGAGTCGCCAGGACATTGTACCTCGCAAAAAAGGATCTTATAACGCGTCCACACAGCTGGACCCGCATACTACATTCGTCCGTGTTCGAATGGGAGACCCCCGATCCATTAACGGGCAGGCGCGAACATTAATAATCCGCGCCTTCTCGTCCGGATTGCTGGTGCGGACGCACGAGTTGCAAGGTGGCGGCAACCTTGCCCAGGTGACGTAATGGTAGCCGATCCGCGGCGTATCGGCTTCCTGAAGCGGTCTCGCGCGGTAGCCGCGTCTTTTGTACCACGTCAAAGGATAATCACACTTTGTGATTTATCCAGATGGCGTCAATAAATCAGATTCGGGAACGCCATGCCAGATTGGACCTGGTTTTTGTGGAGCCGCTGAGTAGCGGTTGATGATGTGAGAGACCGCAGTTGGAAGTTGATATGCATGAACGTAATTGGCGATATGCATAAATATTAAAGGCGTACGCGCAAATACTTTCATTTCCTTATTTTTTAATTACAATATATCAAATATGTTAGTTACGGTAAATTGTAGATATTACAAATAATATTTTTGCGAGATATAAATGTTTGCAACTTGCGTGTTATTTAAGCTTTAAATAATTTCCTTTAACGGACAGAATTCAGAATTAATTATGAAAATTGAGATTGACGGTAGATATATAGATGAACAAGTTACAAAAGGAGATACATAAGCTTTCCAATAGTGTTATAGATCAATACGTAGGTGTGATCTTGCCATATAGGTCCACGGGATCGAGCTTGGGTTGATCGGTTCGATTTCAAAAAAGGACTGCCCTCCCGCGGCGCGAATCCCCGTTCATCCATTCATTCAACCGCGACTTACGTTGTCTTCCGCCGCGTGCTGAAAGAAGAAGACGAAGTAGAATGGAGAAGAACAAGAGTCGGAGGAGAATAGAGCGTACAATCACGATGAGTGGTGGCCGTGAGGTGCGAGCTGCGAGTGGAAAGGCTCCCGGGCTGCCAACCTAATAAAGCAATTTGTCACGGTTGTCGTCCGAATGCCAGCCATACATTAACACACAATCTCGCCTCCGAGAGAGCCGAGCCGAAGTCGTCTTCTTCTTTCCTCGCTCTGGACAATCTCTCTTCTTCTGTTTCTAGTCTCTCTGATTCCTCCGTATTCACAACTTTCTCTTTATGCGCATTCCCTCATTTTGAGCATGAAAATTTGTTACAATAACGAAATTTAGAAGAAACGTTAGAATACGAAGATTACGAAGAAGACACTGCGAGAATTTAGAAAAATATAATGATAAACAACTAGTAAATATAAGATACCACTATTTACGATTCAGCAAAGAAATCCTGAATGCGTACCAACAATCGCCCACATTGCGTGAACATCATACGAGAGCTCAAACCATTTGTCAATAACCGCACAATCCCTACTGACTTTCCAGCGGACACACATAGGTGACTGAGAACATGCGCATACTATTTTCTCCACGTCCGTCGGAGCACAATGCCCGCGGATTATTACGCGCTTTTTGCGCGAAGCGAGAGACCCTAGGACGATCAAGGCAAAGGATGGGACCTGACTTCCTTGGAGACGCCGTTGTAAAGGCGAAGACGTTCTACAGGTTCTTGCTACTGGGAAGAGGCGCGGGACACAAGTGATTGATGGATCCTCTCTACGAGTGGTCCATGGCGAACCAGATGGGACTTCCTCTCCTCTAACTTCTCTCTTTCTCTCGTTTCCGACTCTTCATGTTTTTCTTCTTCCCCTTCGTCGTCTTCTTCTTCTTCGCGAACGCCTTCGCATCCGATGTGCCGCGCGGCTTTCTAATCAAGAAATATTGGTCACACTCAGCTCCCATACCTTAGGAAACTCGACGGACATGTACATTTCCGGCAAGATCGACGATGCCTTGAGGAAACGGAAAATTATTCACAATTTTTATCTGTGATGTCTAGCCACAGGTATACTAATACGAAAACATGACAAAGACATAAAATATTAATCTCAAATTAAAAGGGATAAATAATAATCAACCGTTACTCGCCAATAGTGAGTAATTTTATGAGAATACCCTCAAAGAAAAAGATATAATAATGGCAACTATAAAAGTAACAGCTATACAAACTTATATGTAAAATTAATGTACATACATATA
>NW_017305569.1:2476051-2484521 GCF_001594115.1 Trachymyrmex septentrionalis | reverse complement strand
TATATATATATATATACGAGTATAGTTGAGTAATCTATTTTATAGGTATCGCAACTGTAAAATAGTTTATTCAACCATATAGGTACATATAACATTTTCATTCTACACAAGAAACTAGTATAGTTGTCACTTATGTAGATGTCATCATTACATTTTTCTTCAAGTGTAGAATGATAAAATTACTTTCCTCTTCACATTCTTGAATATATTGACTAGATTTCTGCATTAACGATTTTGCTGAATCATCTAAAAATTTATCTTGAATGCAGATCTGAAAAATAATGTTATTAAACCATCAAAATAAATACGTAAGAATCACAGATCCGTACTCATAATCATAGATCAATCCTCATTTCAAGCGAATTTAAACCAATCAGCTTTATTAAATCGTGATTTGAAAAGCGTTTTTCAAATGAAAGACTGATTCAAACCTAGCTCAAATCGGATTTCAGATGAATCACGATTATGAATACGACCGTTAATAATGAGCAATGCTGCAAAAATTTAAGTTTCGACAGTCTAGCAAGTTTAAGCATCCTACATAATTATTTTGATGGTTTAACAAAATTTTCAGATCTATATATACAGCTAAATTTGTAAATATTTCAACAAAATCGTTCTTTTCATGTAGATAATGTACTGATCGTCATATTACATTTATTCACTTCCTTGAGAGGAAGCTACCGATCCACTATTGTATCACGCGTGGCTTTCGTCTCCTCTTCGACGACGACTTTCGGGATCTTGAGTCGCGAAGTGGTGCACACGCGCAAACGCGTTCGCGTATGCACACACCGTGCTGCGTGCGTGTGCCCGTGCGTGTTTGTATGTTGTGGGGTTAATTGAATCAAGCGGCACGCAACCAGCTCTGTATACACTGCCGGGTCATCCGAGGTCAAATCGGTAATGGACTGACCCTTAATTCACCATGTGGCCGACCACTGAACGCCGATACATCGTCGCTCGTTCTTGGACATGCGACCCTCCTAAGCACTCGGTGACCTTGAACTCGGAAGACCGGACGATAGACGTCGTGGATCCACGACAACTTCGACGGCACGAAACCACCCCGTGAGGCGCGTCGAAGCTGTCCGCTCGTCACGGCGCTATTACTTCCGCATAACTCTTCGTGTGCTATTTGAAGATAATAAAAATGGCCGGTTTCATTGAAGAAGCGGTCTCGGTGCAATTATCAGTGGGCTTTTGATAATTATGATTGAGAGGTGGCACTTAGCCGTGAATGCCCGACGTACGGATTTTCTCGTAGCATGGTGATTGATCCTTAGTTTGAGGGGGGAATCGTACAGTTGCAATCTAACATTTATTATACGTCAAAGTCGCGGGATTGGACGGAACAGGTATTTTGAACAGTCATTTAATAGAAAAGCAGCTAGGATAAGCTCTTATAACAAAGTGTACATCTCATTTGGAAAATAAATGAGAGATTAAAAAGGAAATTATATGACCAAAAACAAATTTTTTTGTAAATTATTTATATATATTTATATTATATTATACATTATTATAATTTATATAAATTATAAAAACCTATTTTACATATGTAATTTTTTAATTATTACAAATATAAAGTTTCCAAATAATTAATGTGACAATAAGAAAGCTACTTTATATATCAATCAAATTGTTTACTGATCGGAATAGCACTATTAGCATGAACGAGTGTGAGCGAATTCGGAGGTCGGTCGTGGATCGATGAGTTTAAATCGCTCTCTCGTGTCTCGTCTGCAATTTGCGAGAGGACCTCTTAATTCGATGTGGTTTTCTGCGCTCACCAGGCCGCTCAGTAGGCACGAACAACGTGTAAATATGTAACAAGTTCATTAGTTTGCCGGTCCGACGAACTTTCATGGCAGCTATAACGACGATCGCTGCCACTAATTATGGTTTCACTGAATTTCCTCGATTAACTACGCTGCTCTCAGCTTCTTCTCGACATTCGCACCTTTATGGCAAACGTCGCACTAACAGCTTGATTAATGACAAATCATAAATTACATTTTATAGAAAGTAATGGTATCCACGTACATATTGTTGAACAGAAAATGAGAATTTTAAAGTAAAGAGCAACTAACGTTTTTGCACTATGCTGCCATCCATCAAATAACTTTTATGATTATTTTATTTATCCAAAGATTTTATAAGATCTTTTCGTATATGTTTTGTAGTGCGACATACTTCCTATTATTTTTATAAAAAGTTAAAATTAATATTTAGAAAGCGATACTTCAGGAACATACGTACAAATATCTACTACATCATCGTACAATTTCATTTCTCATCCAGCTTCCGATTTCTAAGATCAATGGGGAAAGCAAAACGAGCCTCTCCATCGAACGATGCGGTGCTCTAGGAAAAGGATGTTCTATTGAATTTTTTTCATCGACCCGGCATGACCCAATCTCCAAAAATTATGGCCAATAAAACGGTACACGGTAACAAGAACAAAACCGCCACTTTACGACAGTGGCAAGGGGGCTCCGGCGTGGCGGACGAATAGTGCAGAGCTCATCGCGTCTAACGAGTTCTCGCGACGCACATTGAATCCCACACGGCGAAACTGCGACACACAAATCCCACGGAGACGCTTATCTGCCACGACGCGTATCGGCACGAGAAGACGACGAATTTAATTTATTCGACCTCGAGCCCACACGCGCCTCGCGATTCGTCCATCATTGGGTCAGACGTGTCGCAGAGATTCAAAAGGGACTTTCTCTCGCTAATTGTCTAATTGACGTGACCCTTTGCCATAGTTCCGAACGACCGAAGAAAGAAGAAGAATTTATGAAGGGTCGGGTTTGAAATATCGACTGGGCAATCAGTATCAGGTTCCCTTCTCTTTTCGTACTTCTTCCATTTCTTCTGTTTCAACGTGAACAACAAACGATTCTCTCAACTCCTATCACGTCAACGTATTTGATAAGAGCCGAGGTCACCCGGTAACCAGTCAACAGATGTAGCCAATTGGACGGCTTAATGCTCTACAACGATCGAAGGGAGTGTGCGATTGTAAGGCGTATACACCGTAAATTTTTATATATTCAATGCAACATTATAATAATTATTTAAAATAAATCTTTATCTACTATTTGGATCTAGTGCATTAGTAGATCAAATAGTGTATTATGTGCATTATTAGATCAAAATGTTGTATCGATAAAGGTTTAATTATTTCAAATAGTTTTTTAATCATTTCTGCAAATATAACAATTTAAAATATTTAAATATCTATATATGATTTAATTTTAAATTTTAGAGTACTTAATATAAAAAATTTAGCATTCAAAAATACATAATAATATAAAATTGTTATATCTGCAGAAATTATTAAAAAACTATTTTAAATAATTAAATCTTTATTTAAAATTTACAATTTAAAATTTATAATTTACGTAGTTATAACATTAGTGATAATTATATACACATAGATTACATAGCATATACAATCATAGTATAATAGTAGTAGCTGCAACACGTAGTATTTTTTTTTTACATTAATCTATAATTTGCTCAAACATGGCAAATGTGTCTGAATGTGATAAACAACGTTGAATAATGTATTGGCAGTATTTCACGATGTAGTCCTGACAATGTAGTTTGATGCCTAATTGCAGCTGTCTCGTCTTTAAAAAAATACGATTTATAAAAACAAACTGCTTCAATGCGATTCCTATCAATTAATCAGCTTTTATGTACATATGCAACATACGGGTAGATAGAGTAAAAATGTCATTAGCGAAGTTCTGTAAACAGGATCGGTAGATGCATGTAAACTTTATTATGGTCACTGCTTCTTTTTATAAAACTAAATAAATAATTTTAATCAAAATTATTTTAATTTGAACAAAAAATAAAATTCACTACGGCAACTGAGAGTAATAAAATTGCTAGGTATTTTGTGCACTGTAATAAAACATATATTAAATTATTTTTTTGCATTAATTACAAGACGATCGAACGTTTTTGTTCAATTTTTAGCGATTTTCAGACGTATCAAAAACTTTATTAATTTGAACAATGATAAAAGATACAATACTGGTATACAGCTGGTATAGAGTCTCTTCTAATTTCTATATTTGACAAGTAGAGTGTTTAATTAATTCTTAATTACAATAGTTCTAAAATCTAAATAAACGCCGCTGCAACTATTTATTTGTAATTTAAAGCATATATAGTATTATATGTACATAGAATAACCTGTAACAGGTACAAATGTCGATCTTCCCGGAGAATTCTTATACCGATATTTCTACATGATATCGTACACGACATCCTTTCGCTCGAACCGGATTTCCTTCTTGTATTCGAAATTATGTTAAGGATAACATTTTTATTTTTGCGCTTTTAAGTTGAATTTATCAAAACTCTTCAATTTTTAGTTACCCATCGTTCAGATTCAATCAATGTTTCAACTTCGAAGCGAAAAGTATTCTTCGTTTAGTCAAACCTTTAAATAAAGCACGCGATTTCTAAGAGCTCCATATAATATGGCTCAAGACAATGAGCGCGATGGTTTCTTCACGAAGGACAATTTGGCGCCTGAAGACATTCAGAGCGCAGTAGCTCTTACGGCGAGCTTCAGAAATCGCCGAGTCGACAGCAATCGCGAGACTCGGCCGAAGTTTTGATGTCACAAGTTTCTCCTGGATGTCGAGAGTGGTTGTTAAAAGTCGTGTCGCAATCGTCGTGTCGGCGAGCCACCGACATGAGGCTGCGCCCGACTGCACAACTTTTCGTCTTTCTGTAATCTTTTGAACGCTGCACGTACATATATATATATATACACATATATATGCACACGTATTTTTAACACTCTTGTGAGTGCGCGGATGTTGGTGAGTAAACGAATTATTGCCTACACTGCGTGGAATTATAATTTTATATTTTTATGGTGCTGCATAGCCGTTTTTTCAGTTCAGTGAGTTTCGCGGAATCCATCAACTTCACGTACTGGGTATCGCCAGTGAATTTGAAGTTAAAATTCATGAAGTTTACAGAACAAAAGAATATATTTACATTAAATTACAAAAAGAGAGCGAAAGAAGAAATTACGAAAGAAGCTAGAGAAAAAAATTACAGAAACAAGGAGGTATTTTGTTAAAAATGAAAAAGTTATGGTTTATTTTCGTATTCATTCAATTGTGTTCATCCAATCGAAACGAATCGTAATCTGTAAAATCTGTTGCCATAACTTCAACAATAAGTCACGATGTACCCGACAATTAAATGGTCCGTTGATTAACGTGCGAAATCGGCTGAGTCCCATCGAATCCGTTCACGCTCGCGCGATTCGCGCCTTTTTCGTCCGCCTCAACGCGTGCGTTCATCCTCGAATCACCCACGTTCAACAGGCCGCATTAAGCCACCCCTCGTTACACATATTATAAAGGAAAGAAAAAGAGAGAAAGAATAAAGACGATTTATGCACTTCATAGAACGCCTTTTATGTTTAACAATATGCGTTAGTTTGATTATAAATGTTATTGCGAGATAGGACGAAGAAGTTGTTGATTTTTTGCTAAATTAATTACTAAATTATATATGGTTTACTGGATAATATTACATTAAATTAGGCTTCAAATAAAAAAAAAGATTTTATATTACATGTTCAGTGTACAAGTATATTGACACGTTTAACGACAAGATTTCAAGTTGTACATTTGTTACTATTAGCTGTTAATTGCGAGAGATTTATCACGAGAAACAGAACAAGTCTTAATCATTGGCATCCATACTCTGGCATCAAATACTCTGTTTTTGCAAGCCAGCCGAGTGTTATGGGCAAGCGGTGAGATTTTACCATTAAGGAACGTCATTAGCATTGCGATGATTAATTACGAGCGACGACTTCACGAGTCGTTAACCGCCAGACGACGGACTCTCTCGAATTCCCTCCCGACTGAGGAAAGAGTTGGACGAGCTGTGCCTCAATCTCGTTCGATCGCCCAAGTCTCACCGACCGCAGCAATTCTTGAATCCGCTGCTGGAAGTGATTCTTACTGACCCAAAAACTCGAAGCGCCCAAGACTCCATTATGTAAATTAAAAGACTGAAAAGAAGCAATGCGCCACTGCTCTCTTATTACTATCTTTCGTAATCACTATCGGTTCGTTAAACATTTGAACAAGTAAAGCGATCATGGTGATCTTTTTAACTTATACTAAAAATTATTAGCACTTTTATAATAATATTAATATTACTTTTAGATAGATTTTTATCATTAGTAAAAATATAACTTATAACACGAAAAACGTAATAAATTTCCCGTGTATATGAAAGTAAGTAAAAAGCAAGCATTTTCTCAAGTTTTTTTTTTTTTTTTTACGAGATGAAACTCATATTCTCCCGATTCATTAGATTTAACCAAGATGTCTTATTAGTCTAATGTGCATAAGCTGCCAATCGTTTGGAAAGAGTAATAGATAGAAAGGATGAGAGGAGAAAGAAAGAGAGAGAAACAAGAGGACTCCGGGGAGAGATTCGATGAGAAGAGGGTGAGCTTTGATTGGTCCATTGAGGACACGTGCTGGCAACCCCGACGTGGCCCAGCCCTCTGGCTGTGCATCTCGTTACGAACTCATTCAGGAACTCCAATGTCGCCAATGATGGAATCAAGTGGAATTGTTAACGGGGGCACCGTAGGTGGCTGGGAGAAGAGAAGGCGATAGAGATCGAGCCCTAATGACAACGACGATATAATCTGATGAGATAATTCACTTTACATGATCGCTACCGCGGGATCTCCGCGACGCATTGATACTTATCGTACTTGACTTGAAGGTTAATGGTGTTTTTACATCGTATACATGCCATGTACATTGCCGGGATTCAAAAAATTTATTACGTTTTTCATCAACAACCATTTATTTATGCAATGTGGTATTGCCAATCAGCGATTGATATCAATTAGTATTATATTACATATATCATTTGCATTTATGAGTAGCAATAATATCTAAACAAAGAAGACACTGAAAATGAAAATTAATGATGCCACGTTGCGGTTAAAGCGGAAAGATAGCGATCGGGTTTCAGTGACACAATAGTGTAAAATAACGCTACGCGACAGCCTCAGAAGCTGCGAGGTTTCTCAAGTGCTTAATATACGTTGATAATAATCAATGAGAATGTATACAAGAGATTTAAGATTCTAGCAAGCGAGATATGCGTGATAATTTTTATTTCTATAAATATTAGTGCCAAACATTATTGAAAATGCAATTAGATTAGCGTTAACTACACGCAACATTGTTATTCTGTCTGTTTGTGAATTATAAGTATTTCCTGTTTTTCTACGGATGTTGATAGTAATTTATGTGTGCTTAATAATAATTAGTATATTTAAATATCAACGTGACAGAAACGATCAAGTTTCACTCAAGCAAAACAGACGATCCCAAAAACAAGTTTGTATAGGTAGGTTCCAAATATATAATATATTTCTTATCGTCTGTAAAACCTTCGTGCAGATTTTTTGACGCGCGTTGTGACAAATAAGCGGTCTTAAGTCCGTATTCACACCTCAGTTTTATTAATAAACGCGCTTATTTACAATATTTCCAAGATTCAATGTATAACGTAAATTATATGTTAAATGCGCGAATGTAATCAATAAAAATGAGATGTGAATACGGGCTTAAAGTAAGTAATTTGATATTTCATAAATCATGTAAAGTGTTTTTTTTTTTTTTTTTTTTCAGAAGCAACCATGCGTTGTCAAAATCCCAAGGTCGAATCTAGAATCGCGTGCAGACTTTATTGCCGAACTTCCGTTGAAGGAACTTCAGTTCCGACTTCGTCGCCGATAAGGCACAGGTAGGGTCCCATGTTGCGCGACTCGACGCTACTTGCTACGTTGCGAATTTCTACGAGTGCACTTCAGCATCTTTCAACCGCACGGCCGGTGAAGCACCCTTCGATGCTGTCGACAGCGTTGCGACGGGGAATACCTAGCGCAGCCACGGCGGTCGCATGAATACGTGTACAGAATATAATGGACGAGTGAAGTGCGTCGCGGTCGCTCTGCCGAAGTGGGCATTGTTGGCCCACATGCTCGCTCGAACAAACCGAGCTGATCGACCTCGTGGTAACACATGGGAACGCCGACGGACCGCTCCGTTTCTTCCCGTTTGCCGTTCCCTTTTCTTCTAATCTCGTCTTTCCGCGTCGTCCTCCTTACTCTCCTCCCATTATGGCGCCGACCTTTAAGATCATTAGTCGCTGACAATGCTCCTGCACGACTTCCTCGTTTGTACACTTAAGATACGTGAGTAATTTAAGTTTGGATTAAGCTCCGAGATTGGCAGGCCTCTTTTCCTGATGTGGGAGCGTAGATATTAATGCGTCATTAATAATAGATAGTTGCATTCTTGTGTCACGTGTGTAAAGAGTTTATTAAAAAAATACACATTTCGTAATGACATAATTTTTTAAAAGATGTAATTCTTGT
>NW_017305569.1:2473789-2475951 GCF_001594115.1 Trachymyrmex septentrionalis | reverse complement strand
GTGTGTAAAGAGTTTATTAAAAAAATACACATTTCGTAATGACATAATTTTTTAAAAGATTCTTGCGTTTGTGTAATTAAATTTTATTTTTATTTTTATTTTTATTTTTTTTTTACTTTATTTAACCCGGGAATAGTTACACAGGGTGTTTCTATATCTCAGCTGCGAGAAAATATAAATTATGTAAAATGGATATTGTTTTCTTTTTTTTAGAAACATTTCCTTTTTTTAATACCTATTCGTTACGGATCTTTAAATATGCAATTCCATTGAAAATATGCAGTGAAGAAGCGTTATGTTAATTAAATTCTTTGTTTTTTAGAAATACTGTCGTAATCTACTATCAGAGGGATGTATTAAGATATTATCATCTTAAGATATTACTTAAGACGATCTTATAATAAAAACGGACTATGAATACGATCGCCCAATTCTTAAACATCAATAAATCGAAAAGCAATAATATATGATATGTTGGTGATAATAGTAATTTGAATTGGGGTGTAAAAACATCCCAGAGATGGTTGTTTATGTAAATAAATAAAGGTTACAGCTTAATTTTTTAAATAAATATTCCAACCACATTACGATAACGATACCTACTTATCGAAATGGCATGCTGCCAGCACTCTTAACGGAATAACGCGACGCGTATATAAAATTTTGACCGCGCAAACAAGTTTGTGCATGCAACGCATTTTATAAGCACGATAATGTTCTCCATTGAGAAATGGCATCGTTTAAGTATCCGCTACTGTTTCGCTGTCGATGCCCTGCGACGGACCCTCGAGTCTGCTCTCCTTCAGGCCGGTTGGAGGTGCGGGCACGGATGTGAAAGAGAAACGTACGTATATGTACGTACGCCCCGGTACCCGAAGGGTGAAACAATAAGCGACGGACGACAATGAAGATTTAAGTGGCGACCTCAATGATATCAACTGCACGCCGGAATAGAATTCAATTGAATTGAAGGAACGGCAAGGGGAACCCTGCTCTATCGCTTACGCGGCCGACGTTTTGTGACCACCTCGTTGTCGACTTTAGTTTCCACGTGGGTCTCAGCCAACCCTTGTCTTCTAATCTAATATTATATCTCAGTTATATATTCTAAATCTTACAAAGCGAAAATGTATATAACAAAATGGTAATCTTATCGTACTCCTCTAATATGATACATCGTTCACATTTTTTTTCTATCAGGTAAAACAATATTCGAGCTCAGATAACACGTGTGAGGTTTCGCTAGATGTTCTGTGTTTCAAGATATACATCAGAGAGATCGAAATAAATACCCCCGCAACAATATAGCAATGTACTCATAATACTAATTACTTGCAAGCCGTGTAATTTTGTCCCTCCACTCTCGCACCCACCAACACGCCAATTCTTTCGAGCATCACGTCGTAGCGCAGTTAACCGGCGAGCGTATGCCAGTAATCACGATTAAGGTGCTTCCCATCAACGAGCGGCGTTAACTACTTGCCGGCCCAATTTGTGGCAAATTCGCGAGCGCTCACCTCAAACGCGAGACTCGCTCGCCACCGGTCGCCACTCCGTGGCGTAATAGCGCCACATGCATAATTAATTGTTGCGCTGATATGTCGACGAGCGCGCTACAAATAGGGATAGCATGTGGTTAATTCATCGTGTCGGGGCGATCGCGGGCGATTGCGATTTTATTGCGCGACATTACACGCGCTTTATCACGCCGCAGATTATCGCTCGCGGTCGTTTAACCGAATTGTTGGTTTAGCACCACTCGCGAGTAGGATCGCGAAAATTGAAAATAAACAGAAGGCTATTACATCTTCGCGTAATGATTTATGGCCCAACTTGCTCGTCCGTATTTCGTCGCGATTATCTGTGCGTTACTTTTCCGGTGATTAATATTATCTTAATTACTTCACGTGTTATTACTTTACTTTTCCGGTTGTTTAAAAAAATGACGAAGCATGTGAACATTGGCACATTTTTATTATCTACACTTTTTATCGTTGTAACTTTCTTGAGGAAAGGAAAAATTATATGCTTAAACTTGCTTTTATTCAGTTAAATGTCGTAATTTGATAGTTCATGGTTTTAATTTAAATATCAAATGTCATTAATAAATTTATTAAATTAATATTATGGACGAGTTTCTGGAACAAATAATTAGCGGCTGG
>NW_017305569.1:2458395-2473689 GCF_001594115.1 Trachymyrmex septentrionalis | reverse complement strand
CTCTCTCTCTCTCTCTCTCTCTCTCTCTCTCTCTCTCTCTCTCTCGCTCTCTAGAATTAGAAAGAGACTATTCTTAGAGTTAGAAAAAGAATTTTAAATATGCTACTTGTTGTTAGAGTGTGAAACAATACAAGGGCCAATTTGTCAGAAAAACGCGAAACAAAATTCATTATTTCCACATTAAAAATGAATAAATTAATATTACGAAATGCCAGAGAATAGGATGTTCATTAATAAATTGAAAGAAAAATTAAAAAATGGAATTGATTCTAATTTTTTAGATAAATTTGAGTAAAAAAAAAGAGAGAAAGAGAAAGAAAAAGAAGAAGAGTAAAGAGAACTTTAGGCTCACTTGAGGTCACATTGAAGATACTCCTAGTGGCGCCATCTCTTCAGGAAGTGGCGAACCAAACTCCCGTGGATTGGTTAGACGGTCAAGTATTGCTGAATTGCTTCTGACTTGTTAATATAAGGTGTCTCATAAATCAAATACCAAAAGTGATCGCGTGCAAAATATTCCGCGCACACACGCACATACAACATTCGACTCTTATTCTTAGTTAATTTGATTGAATTAAATCATTTCAAAGCCTCAGGAACAATTCGATCAGTTCAGATTGACTTACGATTTCCTAATGGAATAAAGCCACATATTTCAAGCGCATACATAATCGTATTTCAAATAAAATAAAGCATTACGTATTTATTAGTTGTCAGTGAATGATTTCTAAGTTTCTCTCATTTCATATTATAATAAATTGTCATGTTATAAAATTCCAACAAACACAAAGTTACGCGTAACATATCTGTTAGTTGTAATTTCCCACAACAATATAATATACGTGTTCTATTACAGCTAGAAACAATAGTGCGATTTCAGCAATACTGCAGTAACATTACAAACATCGTAGCAATGTTGCTGCAAGCTTCTGTGAAACAATATAGAATCGTCGGTAAATTTCTAAAACATTCCATATGGCACAGAAGCTTGCAACTACATTGCTGCAACATTGCAATATTACTGTAATATTGCTAAAAAGTTGCAATATTGTTGTTGAAATATTGGAATGAACTATGCTGCATATGGGATGATAAACTGATCCCAACATAAACTATCTTGTCATACGTGACGATATGATTGTTACAATGCAACATACGCGATAATTCAGTGGCTGTACATTCTTACGCGAAGGATTTACTGAAGATGACCAATGGCCGCTGAGAGTATGTAGAAGGAGCCAATCGCACTGCGGAAACGTTCGGTATTCAGGACTCTCTGAGTTAAAAAGCATCAAACGAAGCCGCCAGCATTCACGGAAAGCACCGGCCCTGCTGCACCCTCTCTCGAGCGTGTCCACGTCGCGTCTTTCCTGCAACATCGACCGCATTTTTTCCGTTGGCATCGATCGCAGTACGTTCCGTTCACCGCGAAAAAGATTGCCCGGGGAAGGGAAAGTTATCGGGAATACGTGTCCCCGTGGTTATAGACACGTTGCGGATGCGTTGTCCTTTTACGGTAGCAGCTTTTTTTTATGGGGATTGGATGTACCCATAGGTGGTCATTGCGGGAAGAACAGCTGTCGAATGGCCCAACAGTGACCGAATATCGAGCATGGATATATCGGACGAAAAATGAGCGAGACAAGCCCAGCGTAAAAAAATATTATCGCCGATATTATTTATGCATGTACGTCATGCAGGATGAAATATACGAAATGTTCCTCGCAATCGATGGATCTGTAAAGCCACTATTAGAGATTTACCTTCAACCAGGACATGTTCAAATTCTCATCCGAGTGTTTCCTGAGTTTCATGTCATCCTTGTTTAATGTTCGGTAGATAATAAGGATAGAGTGATTATATCTAGGTGGTACTCGAGTGAGAATTTGAACATGTAGCCGAAAAATTAGCTCCAAATTATATTCAGCCGCTATTATGCGCAATTACACCTGATATTCTTACATCGTAGATGGATCCACATCCGGAACTCCTTGGCGATATATATCATATACGTTCTGTCTGTTTTTTTTTTATTCGTATTATTATGCTACGTGCTGAAGCGGGTTTCACACCTCTTCTGAGGCATCGTGTGCACTTTTCCGTCGGATCGATCACGCATCATCCGCCACGCTCGACAGAAAAGAAGCGAGCAAGATGCATCGCCGATCGGCCGGCATGGTGAAGAAATATAAATTTCAATTATCTTTCTATCCTTCTTTGTGTCGAGTACGAGTGATTCCGGATTAAACGCAGTTCGTAAACCGCGACTGGTATTATTATGTAAGAATGCGCGATTTACGTTCTTGTTGTCGCATCGTCTGCATTCCTCTCGTCGCGCTTAACCACTTCATGATACACCTGGAATAAAAACCGCGGAGATGAAGACAAGTAGTACTTACTATTACTGGCGAAGGTTAATGGTTAATGCGTCTTCTGTGAGTATTATATACAGAATACTCTTTTTACAGAATACTTTTTTTCGCATAATGCTGCCATATATTAATACACGATGTTATTGCAGAAAACAATCGGCATAAGTATTGCTGTTCAAATCATTATTAATTTTTTTCGAGTGCAAAGAAGTTATTGGCAATTTTTAAATCTATTTGAATTATTATTCACAAACTTCATATTCAGATAAATAAATTAAGAAAGCATTTAGACTTGATTAACGCAAAAACTAGTGTATTAATAATAATAATACCATTGTATTATAATATATTGATAATAATACTAATACTAAAATTACTGACTTACAAGATTGATAATAATACTAATACTGAAACACTGACAAGATTTACTATTTACAAAAGCATGTATGAAGACTAAAATAATTTGGACGCTGAATCCATTGAAATATTTCCATCGGATCTTGGTTTTGAGATATAAAAAAACTTTTTTTTTTTTAGCATACATCTAGTGAAGTTTTATTGAAATTAAAGACAAAATCAAAAGTGTCTAGTATTTAATTTTTGTTTCTTATATAACTTTATATCGCTTTCATGTATTGAAGTTCAGCAGTAGTCGCCTAGCATGTTTTTGTTCCAATATCCCCGACATTTTTTAATTATCTTCAAATCTCGATAATCTCGATATATTTGACTTGGTCATCCTTTATCATATCCAATAAAAAATTTAATTTAATAGAATTTTTCTGGTGAAAGATTCAGCCCAAAACGAGGAGAAGATTTTGCCACAAAAAATATATTTAAAAAAATCTTTCTTTCCTTGCACTAAAAATTATTAAAAATTTGTAAACTAACGTTATTAATTATAACTTTATTGGTATGTTTATAGTTAGATTGAATGTTGTAAATACGAATTGTGGTTTATCGGGTTTTAGAAGTTAGGTTTTGGTTAGGAGATTTAGCTTCTCTCATATATAATCCGTAGTAGACTGTCATTACGGGAAAGCAAGCCGGGTTTTAATGCTAGGGTCGCCCGAGCTAGTTCGATTCCAAAATTCCTGACTACGACGAAACAAAGAACAGTTGCGGCGAACATTAACACACCAGCAACGACAAAATGCAGGTGGAGCGTATTACGAAACGACGTTTAGACACACAAAGTTATTGTACCAGCAAGAAAATGAAAATTCTGTAAACGTTTCAGAATATCTCGAAAGAAAACAGTATACATCATATGTAACAGTTGTTCTTTCACGCGATAGTGTTATTTCTTTTTGCGTATAAAAAAAAAACGAGAAATGAAAGTAAATTTAACATTTATATTTTGAAATTAATTTCTGCATATAATTGAAGATAAATAGCATAATATTTTCTTATAAAACAATATGTTAACTAATTATTCTATCATCTATTTTGCTCGTCTTTTTGATCATTTCTTTTTTTATCAATGCTAAGTAATCACAAGCTTTATTTTCTTTTTTTTTAAATTGCACAAATTGCAATTGTGCAAAAAGTAAACTTTTAATCAAAAATACTTCAAAACTATGAACTTTAAATTTTGTTTGTAACTTGAATGATTTTTGCTAGATTTCACCCCTTTAGTGATTTGCCGAAACTCTCTGCATAATGTCTTATCTTTATTATATTTATTACATATTTGATATTACAATTCTGCTCTTCTCTAGCTTCTCTGCACTATAAACTTTATGCAGTTATAAATTTATACTTAATAAATAGCGAATTATACAATTATGATGAACTTGCAAAGAATTTATTTGCATGCAGTAGCATGTAAATTGTGATATCAGTCAAAATACCATAAGTTAAGAGATACAAGAAAATTAAACATATTTTTCGCTGAAAGGACGAAAGTAAATATGGTCGGCGAAATTACATAGCAATTTAAGACAAAGTTGTAATAAGAGGGACATTCAACACGTAAAATACAAACTAACGTGCGATAATATAACAGCTATTAGTAAACAGAATGCTTGTTTTACTATATTAAGTAGATCATATTAAGCATATTATGAACAGTTGTTCGAGAGTAATAGCCGCAAATTATTAACGTCAACAAAATGTCTTTTCAATATTATATGACGATAAGTAATTACCTAATCCTGGGGTGCATACATAAAAGTCTTACAATAGAAAAGAATATTTAGTACGTGGTGATTCGTTTCAACGAGCGTGCACATTAGTCAATACACAATGTCCGTTTTTTCACGCCTGCATTCCACTCTTCTTTATGCTTTTTTATTGCTATTTGTTATACTTATATGGATACATTAGTTTTGATCTTTTACATATGTTTGTTGAACTTTGCCAATGACACATTTTTGACTGTTCAATCGTACGAATAATGTCGAGTTCTACATCGAGACTCAACCGAACTGCGTGTATTCTTAATTTGTGAACATTTGCAATATTTATTTTTTAATTCTGTTTCAATTATGTTTTAACGTTTGAAGAGGGCTCAATCCGGTAGCCGAAACTTGTAATGTTATATGTTTATTTTTTCACCGTTATTATTTCTTAGTATACATCTTTTCTTCCTTTTTTTATCTTTTCTGTGCTTTTGATTTATGCTTTTAATTATATGACTTTTTAAAGAAATGCGCTGACTCTTACTTCGCCCTTCATTTATTGTTATTTATTTTATATACGAAGAGTCCTTATACATTTTTGTTATTTAGAAAAGAATATGTAAGAAAGTAAAAAATAACGAGCATATAGGAATGTTGTCAATTTAATATAGTTATTCTTAAAAATGTGAACAATAATACGTTTTAACTTTATTATAATCTTTATCAGCTAAGAACAAAAAATTAATATTGCGTACAAAAACGATAAAATTTAATGCGTACTAAACGAATAAATTAAAATAAAAATCAAAATTATAAGATCCACAAGGGCTTTATCCGAGATGTGACAAATAATAAAAATAAAAAAACAAAAATGGTAAAATAAAACAATGTAATGCTATTTCTACATAAGTCGATGTCAAGTCATTAAAACTGGATGTCCATAATTAAGACGTACAGAGCAAGACCATTCAATTTGTGAGAATATGTTAATTATAAAATTAGCGTAACCACAAAAAGCGTTGTCAAGAAAATATCCAAAAAGTGTTCAGATAGTGTAAATACTAATAATCAAATAATGTGAGAAAGTCATTAATAATCATTAATAATTGATGAATTGATGAATGCGTCAATCAACATATTAAGTTTTATGTGTCTGGACAATTAGAAAAACGTTTTGCTTAGACAGAGTCGGGTAGGTAACTAAATATCTTAGTTATTATTACGAGTTACAAATTATGTCAGCTGTAGTACTTAATCAGCGTGTAACTATAAATAATAAGAATAATAACGCACTAAAAGTCCTGTTTTTTATCTCGTGGAATTAATGCATACGTTTATTTGTAACACACGACATGCGAACGTTAGCATTTAACATACTTATTGGACATAAAAACTCTGGTAAAAATGATTTTATTTATTTAAATTCAATAATATATGAACGTTTGTTAGTGCGAGTTTAAAATTACGTCTGTCCATACTGGTTCAAAATTACAATTTTGATAATGCAACTATTTATATAATAGCTGTATTAAGATATACATGCTAGTTGTACGTTGTATATAATACCAATTGATTAGTCCTTGTCGCTATTTTTACCTCGAATTAGTCATAAAGACGAACAACGTTTACATGTACTCATGATAATATATTTACGACGACGAAACCTTTAACTGCACCTTTAACTATGGCTGAATACTTTCATAAACTTCAATTCTTTTTTTCTTTATTCATTTTTTGAATTATGGCTTGTACATTTTATAATTTTATCTCTGATAAATACTTTTTTATATGACGCATGAGCAACATCATTTAATATTCTAATTAAATAAGTAACATGAAGTAGAAGTTTTATCAAGAAAATATCTCTAATATTATATGCGATAAGCAAATTATACGCAATCCTAAAGTGCATTTTAGAGCTCAACCAATGGCATACGTGTACAATGTATCTATATAAATGAAAAATAGCATACGATAAAAAAAAATGTCACGATATCTTGTCATGTGCTATCGACCAGACATAAACAACTTGATAAATTAGACTTGATTAATGATGATTTTTTTTTGTAATATTGGATTGATATGTGTTAATACTGATATGTGTTAATTTAGAGCCTACAGTTTAGAAATTACAAATTACACCGAGATATATGGCTATATTAAAAATTCATTATCAGCGTTGAAAATTTAACGTTAAATGTACTCAGGGCCGGCGTTTATAGAATGGAATCGTGGAGCACATCTAAAATTTAGTTTGGTATGGAAATCCATACTTAAGAAATTAAAGAATTAGATTGAAAATCAAATATAACGCAAAAGCCTACAATCAAACAACTTGCCCAACTACATATCTATAAGGCCATATTACATATCCAGAATGCAGCAAAGGATATAGATAACTTTGAAGCAATGAATGAATTCATTGCACAGCACAAATCATTGCACGATCGACGGAGAGTGATAAATTTTGCAAGAGATCATCACTTCGTAGTCTGACCATCTATTTTTCTCCTCTCCTTCGGCTAAAATTTCCACATCCATGCATGGGAAGCCAGATTGCCTGGCCTAAGTGTACTATAAATTTTTAGTGCAGTGGATTTTGGAACACAGCCTAGAAGAATAATATCTAATTGTAAGTGAAAATCGATATAGGGTAAGATAGTACAATTTCAAATGTAGTACGGTTTAAAAAATAAAATAAAATTTGAATCCAAATTCAATTTTAATAATTTTGATCTCATTGTTTAGAAATTACTAAAGAAAAATTAAACATGAAACCATTAAACATGAAAACCAAACTTGAGCCTCAAAAATTGAATTCAAATTTAATTTTCTTCAAATTTGTACCGTGTTTGAAATTGTACTACCTTATTCTGTCGCTTATAATAGAAAAATAATACATTTCAAAAGCAATTTCTCAGGAAAGCATTTTTTACATTCTAAATTGGAAGAACGTTTTAAAGAACTTTTTAAGGAAAAGTCTTTAGAGCTGTTTTCCTGTTATTGACCTGTATTCATAGTTGATTCTTATTTTTAAAAGAACATTTTAAGTACAGACTTAAGATGTTATAAATTAATCACAGAGCCGTATTAGCATCTTGTAAGATATTTCTTAAATTAAGAACGAACTATGAACCCTTAATTATTTGAAAAATGTTAATTTTTTTAGTTGTATCTCACTTTTTCAGCAACAAGCGATATATACGTACAATATCGATTTAAGTCTTCCAAATTATTCGTGAAGTATGTATTCATTTGCACCAAATAGTTTATGTACAGTTATCGATTCTAGTGACGACGTCATACCTAACAATAGCACAATGTTGCAGTCGCAATTATGGTGATAGTGGCGAACTCGTAATTGTGTATGATGATAAGATATATCGTACGCGTATGTACGCATATCGAATGTGTACACGAGAGATTAGGGGAAACTGGAACATTTGGAGCGATGGTCATTTAGTTAATTGCCGGGCATTGTGCTATCGGAGACTTAACCTTGACAACACAACCGGATAATCATTGTGATTAATTTATGGTAGAAAAAGCGCAATAGTGCATCTTCCATATTTTTCAACAGCGACATTTTTCGAACTACAGGACCAGTTAACGAGATCTTATTGATGCTGTGTTATATCTAAGCTCTCCTTTTCGGGGATCATTCACAGCCGATCATTAGAAATCTTCCGGTTCCGTGACAAGCCGACATAAGCAGAATAAAACACTATAAACCATATCAAGCAGCGACCATAAAACACTCCCGCTGAGCGCGTATACGCCTTGCTTGATTTCAAATCCTTGGAAGGCCTCATTTTTCACCTTGATCTGAGAACGGTGCGTGTCGTATATATTTATTGAGACAGTAAACCGCAATTATGTCCATCATAACCGACTAACTAACCGCCGCGTCGGCTTCGTTGCGGATCACGAACTTTTTGGACCGGTCTTCTCGCTTTTCTTGCCTCGCCAGCTTTTTTCTCAATCTTATTTCCTTTTGTCATCGAAAGACGAGAAAAATCTGTACGTAAAAATCTGACTTATTAACGCTTACGAATGATTGACTTGCTTTTATATAAACCAGCTAGATAGTAATTTAATTAACTTAAAAGAAATTTATTACGGGCAATTTTATAGAAATTTCCATGAAGAGAAAATTAAAGAAATTAATGGCAACTGCATTTTTATTATACATACAGAATACATACATACAAATTTTGCGAACACAAAAATGAATTTTAAATCAATTTTTTTTTTATATTGTTATTTTCTTTACAGTACTAATTATCCGATTTTCTAATTTATAACAGGAGAATGAGTTCGCACTTATCATTGTTTCTTTTTTTTTTTCCTAAAGATAAGGTCGGCGAACTTTTAACATGAAAAGCAAGTAAACAGCCGCAGAACGGAATTTGTTTGACGGATAATGTCACACTAACGACGAGACAGTCCGAGGAAACTCGAGCCTCGCCACGATCCGCGGCTCCGCTCGGCTTCGTCCAACGGATTTAATGATTATTACCGCGCCGATGATTGCGCCATAAAACAACATACCGCTGTACCTGGAACTCCGTGGCGATGGTACTTCAGCTAGCCGATCGTATAACCCCCTGAACGATAATAGAGCTACTCCGGTTTCCGGATATTCTACAGGCTACTTGTGCAGGCTACACCACGAAACGCGTATTCGTAACAATTCTACGCCGCTAATGTGATTCGAAATATGGATCCGTTACAGCGCGATATATAGTGCCAGACCATTAGTCATCGAACTCGCTCGTCGTAGGTACTGCAATACGGTCGCCATAGTTCCTGGGAGTCCTCGACACTTTGCCAACGGCGTGTCTTGCTCCTTTGTTGTATGTACAGCGACCGTGCACATTCTCTCTTCACTCCCATTAATTAACTCTACAGCGTACACGGCCGCTCTCCTGTTTTGAGAATGAGGAGCGCGTCCCTTGCGCTGTATCGCTATTCTACAACATCCGTTCTGCATTAATTGAATACGCTTACATATACACGCGATATCCCACTCGCGGCCTTTGCTTACGCGTGGCTAAAATTCATGTTTCTGAAAAGTTTCATTTATTCAGTTTCAGATTTATTCACTTCTTCTCTCTCTCTCTCTCTCTCTCTCTCTCTCTCTCTTCACCGACCATAGAATTTACCGCGTTTGCAGAAACTTGAAGACTGAATAAAGATGTGTATAGATGGATCCGTATGTACGAATTAGATTATTTTTTATGTTAAATATTTTTTGTCAATATTAATGTTATTTATGGAAAAATTTTTATCCATGTAAATTTAGTTTGAACAGTATTCTATATTATTGAGTATTATAGTTTTCAAAAAAGATAAATTAAGAAATCAAATTAATTAAATATTCAAATAAAGATCTTTTGAATTAAGTGAAAAAGAGGATTAGGTATCTAAACGATGTAACTCTGATAGTCTTGAAAACTGTACATTTAAAACATTGCGAAACTTTTGTGTGGAATGTAGTCTTAATATTAAAACAATCAGCACTGTCACTCGCTCGCAGGTATCTGACCAGTAAGACACGAACGCGACTAGTCGTTCGATAAACAATGTCGCCACAGAACAAAAGTAACGACGGAGGAGCGATCCATCGCATGTTTAACGAAGCGCAGCCGTTATTGCGGTGGACAAAGAGCGGCAATATTGCGGGAAGCTATGACGAGACCAAAGGAATGAGAACGAACTGCGGCTAAAGAGGGCATCGCCGGTTATAGAAACAGTCTCAGTGCCACAAGAAACTGACTAACTGGTAATTAGCATATTCCCGGAATATTTCGGAAGCACGCGATGTCCCGACCGCTCGTGATCTGCAAAGTCTCGCGATCGTTAGAATTCCAACGAGAGAGAACTTTGTCAAATCAGGCAGATGCAGTCGTTACAATTTATTGCATGTAGGATCCGTTCAATCCGAGGCAAAAAATAACTCTTTGAAGAAAATAACATAAATATAATATTTATACAGAAATATAAAAATGTCTATAAAAATGTATGTGTACGCAGATAATAATTTTATATATTAAATATTAATGGAGATCACTTTTTTTAATCTCAAGTAAAAACATATGTTTTACTTCTGATAACATTTGCCTCTTAAATTTTTCGCAATTTTTTACTTTAATTTGTAATCCATAAAATTACCTCGAAAAGGAATTTTAATTTCCGTGTAATTTAGCACACATTTCTCCAATTTATACGCCTACATTGACCATTTAGCTACTAATTATTTTACCGACGAAACATGGCCGTAGATTTCGCAAGAGCTTTCGAACTGACGCCTCCTTTCATCGGGGGATTGTCCCCTCTTTGTCTCATCGATGCAAGCGATCTTGCAAAACCTGTCGCCCGTAGATGTACTGCTTTGCTTCGAGGAATAAACCTTCTTTTACCGTCCGTAACCGATTATTCATGCGTGTAATTGGACCTAATTGGACATCGATCTACGTATGATCTTCCTGCGTTGTCCGTCCCGCGACTTTGATCCACCACTATCGGGGGCCAGGAGAATTACTTGCGACGCTGGATTATTACAGGATTAATGACACGATGACTCAATTAGACAACGGCGACATGCTCGCGGAATTCAGACGCCTCAGAATCAAATCCTACGCCATTTACGCCTTCGGCTTTACGCAGAGGTTTCGTAATTCATCTGATGTAACGTATCGTGCTTTATCCTACTTCTCGATTTATTTACCAAAGAGAGATTAGTTATTGTTTTAAAACGCAATCGAAAGTATAAGAAACAAGCATTAGCTACAATTTTATTTCTTCTTTAAAGAATATGAAAAAAAAAAAAAAAACACTGAATAATCATTTCTTTTAATTAACGGACGAATCTTTGTAATAAGTTACAGTTATTTTTCTTAATTAAATGATGGAAATTTCTATCGCAATAAATTACAGTAATTTCTGTTAATTGAATGACGGAAAAGTTTTTATTGTGATGAATTTATGAAGAAAACGATACCTCGATATTGGATAAATGTATGTATCACATAGGGAGGTCAAAAAAAGTCAAAGATAAACTTGAAAAATGCAAATATATACCTGCATTAATTGTTACGTTTAATTCATGTCACATCATTGTCATGGTATATCATTACGCAGAAATTTATACGCAAGATTACTCCCCAGTGTAATTGCCATTTGTATACGCGTAGGCGAGACGGATAGCGCTCTTTCGCACGCGTGGAAGAGCATAGCTCGAATCTAACGAGCAAATACAGATCGTATCAGCCATTATGGCCGCTCTATTACGGTGATTAAGCTGTGCTCGCGTATAATCGTGCGAGTCACGGAGTATTGTCCGCGAAGTGTCGCCGTACTATCTCGTCTCGTCTCTGGAACGGAGGTGTGACGTATCGTCTACAATCACTTTTCAAAGTATCTCATATGAATGCAATGTCTACTCGCCTTTATCTAGTAAGTCATGGTAAAATAAAATTTTGTTTACATGAAATGTTACAAAAGAACTTACACGTACTTCGAGATGTGACTGCGCGTATATTTTATTTAATACTATTTATTTAGTACAGGTAAAATGCCATGTGTAGATATTAGTCCGCAAATTGTGTTCGTAATAAGATAGATAATTTACAACTGAATGGGATGTATTTATCAAACAAAGATAAAATAAAAGCAAACGTTTCAAGGTTCTACTCCGCAGGATTTGAGTCTTCTTCAGTATGAAAATCAAATACAAACTATATTTTTTTTTATTTGACAAAAATATTTAATAACTTCTTGCGGATCGCAAAAAAATCAAGTTAACAATTTTTTCATTCAGCAGTACATGTACGACAAAATATTATCTCGAAGGAAAATACAATTTTGATCTGAAACGATGAACGTGTTTAGCACGGATACTTGTCTAGTCGAATGGTTTGATAATTGGGGATTGCGTTCCTCACTTTCAACGTTTCGTGAGCTCGATTCGCTACTGGATTACCGGACGACCGCTTATTTGCCGCAAAAGAAATGAGATCCTTCGGTTCGATTTACAAGCCGATAATTTTGTGGCTCGCGCTCTTCTGGGAAAAACGTGGTGACCGATCGCTTTCACTCTGTGCCATTTACGATTGGTTCAAGGTTCTCGTTCTTTACTTTTTTCCGTCCCGTGCTGCACCTGCAACATGAAAAAACACGGAAACGTCATTACGATTCTGGAGCTGCGCAGATCCGATGCCAATAAGAGCGAGCACAAAAAGCGCAGAGGGTGGACAAAGATATACAAAAAAAAAAGGGATTCTCGTCAGAGAAATACTCGAGTAATGATACAGATGGAAGTTCAAATTTACGTTTAAATTACAATATGCATATTAATTCCAAGAATTCAAAAGTGAACGCAATTTATTTGAATGTAACGAGTAATTAATTGCAATGTTAGAGTTAAAAATGTATCATTTATAATTTCTGATATATATGTATTTCTGATATAATTATATACTTCTTAGGCAAGCCCGTACATATACTAAAAAAAAAAAAAAAAACGAAACTCACATTATTACTTACATATATACCGTCCTAATATCTCGTCTTACGCATTCAATGCGGCAATTAAGTTGCGCCCATGCGCAATTTCGTTCAGTAATTGCGCATTTCTTTATCTGCGGGGCGATTAATCAGATCCTACGTAGCAGAATTAGTGGTCGCGAAAAAAAAAAAAACTCTTACGTTCACGAAGAAAATTAGCGTACGCGCAACGCGCTCGAGAGCGAGCGGGCGAGCGCGCGCTCGGCCGCTCTCGTGCTGACCGCGCGGCAAAAAGAAAATGCGACTTTGAGGGAAAAACGTCCGAGCCGATATGGTTTGCACTGGAAAGGAAAGGTGGCAGGTGATATGGCACGCGATACGAAAATTACGGTGGCATCGATCAATACATGCAAGAATCGACAAAGGGGCAGCAGGCGCATCAATGGCGGCGATGCTAATTTTCAGTGCCCGCTCGCACGACGTTTTAGCATTTACCAAGAAACCTTGCATGCGCGTGTGTTAGCTTCCCAAAAAAAAAAAAAAAGAAAAAAGAAAAAAGAAAGAAACAAGATTCCACGGAGAAGTAAGTGAAACCAGCGAGGATCGACCTGACCACGTGCGTGTCCTTACAATGTATGGCATCGCTTTTTTTTTTTAGATTTATAATGGCCGCTGATAAACGCGCTGTTGTGTTCCTCCCCCCTGATCGGAATCGCGGTTAGAATATTTTAGCGACGGTACGACACGCGAAGGTTGCACTTTAATAATCAAACAAATTGTCTGTAGAATTTATTAGCCGGATCCGCGTTAATGAATAAACGCGCAATGGGTTAATGTCCCTTAATTTAGTAATTACACGGATCGATCCTTAATTTACGATAATTGTATGTCCCGATAGTGAATGACGACGGTACTTTTTACATTTAATTTGCAATTGAACTTTTCTTTGGGGAAAGGAAAGAATTGCAAGACTGCGGTGTCCAATAATGTCGCTCGCTACAATACTCGGGACGATTTCACAATTACGCGGAAGCGATAAATCGCCAATTCGAAATGACGGCGAAGAGCTGATAAAGACACCATTTTATCCTCGTGTACAATTTACGATTAAACTCGCCGATGATAGTCCAGGCGAAAATTGCGACCTGATCGAACCGCGGGCATAAAGCACGCAAGCAACGCATTGTCACGTGATTGTTACGAATCATGCTATCTACAACAAAAATCTGGTGGTGATTTTTCTGCTTATATTATACAAGCCATATATATATATCTAATTTCGTAGACTTTTTAATAAAGAAATTGTCGAAGTCGCGTTCGAAATATATATCAATAAGCTGTAGCACGTATATGATGCTCGTTGATTATCCAAACAGATTTTATTACGTTTTTCCGATCACAATGCGCGTTATTAAAAATTTGCAGAGCGAAGGATTCGTATCGATGACCTAAATCGTTGAATCGTGCGACAGAACTCACGTGCAATACTAGGCAGAAACTAGTATACAGTGATTATTGTTGAACATTTTAGCAAAAAAACCTTTAATGCCAAGTGTATTTGAATTTAAAATGCATCAAGAATGCGCATTGAGTGTAATGATCGTAAATGCGGCAACTCGCTACATTAGAAATTACTTCTGATTTAAGTGTGTGATTTACCAGGGTGTGGGTGTGCAAAGCCGCTCTACTCGACTCCGCGTCTAAAGGGTGATCATATGCCACCCTCGTAGAGAAACCCCTTTTTCATTGCACATGTCTGCCACGGTTATCCTATAGTCGCGTTGCAAATTACTAACTGAACGGATTAACGGAAGCAAGGAAGCTTCGTCGGCTTCTGCTAATTGGTCATTTACATTTTATGCTCCGAGCGGCGGTATATCTAACGATCGGTCTATCAAACGCCGATGTTGTCGCAGCATTTTAATTATTGTTTTAGAATCTCTCCCATTCCTTTTCTACCGATAATATCAAACAAAAGAGTTTTGTAATTTCTCGTTGGAAAATTGCGGGGTATACGGAGAAGATTCCCTCGAGGATCGGAAAACTCAATACCCACCTATTATCTGCGATTAACAATTCGTAATTAATAATGATAGCGAACATACAGCAGAGAAGCTTGCAGCAATATTGCTGGAACGTTGCAGTAGTATTGCTAAAATGATTTGCATAGAAACGATATCGAAAATCTGTATTTCTTTAATACAATATCTTATATATAAGGCGTCTTACAGGGACTTACGGCATCAATAAAAAAAAAATTGTTTTCAATTTTTGACAACGACGAGATTTTA
>NW_017305569.1:2442275-2458295 GCF_001594115.1 Trachymyrmex septentrionalis | reverse complement strand
TAGAAACGATATCGAAAATCTGTATTTCTTTAATACAATATCTTATATGTATAAGGCGTCTTACAGGGACTTACGGCATCAATAAAAAAAAATTGTTTTCAATTTTTGACAACGACGAGATTTTATGTTTTAGTGACGTCACACTGTTGTCCATTAAAAACTTTTTCTTTCACTGTGACACGTTAGATATTAATTTGTTTGCTTCCTTTTCAATTTCATCGAAATATATAATTCTCGCTTTATATGTATATTTTTTATCCCGTGTCAAAATACTTTCCAAATGCGAATTTCGGCGGGTGCAAGAATAACGAAGGCACCAAGGGACATGCGACTGCGAAAGGAAGAAGAGAAAGAAAATTCAAAGAAGAAAGAGGAGGAGCAGGAGGAAGAGGAAAAGAAGATGGTAGAAGAAGGAGAAGAAATAGCCTAACGCCGATCGAAGAGAGGGAGCCCCACCTCTCGCGAGAGTAATGCCGTGCCGGGACAGGCCCGTCGAATGTTAAGGAGACGCGGGGAGCGAGCATAAACCTCGTCTAACCGTACCTCACCTCCACTCTCGGAGGCCGCTGCGCGGCCGGCGATCCCGTGTATGATTTCCAGCCGGTCTGCCATTGGTTGGCGGGTCCGTGCGCGGTTACCGCCTTCGCCATTAAACAAAACGCGCTGCCCGAAGAGGGATCAAATTAAAAATCGAAGGGGTTCGGGCCCTTTGCAGCGTGTTTTCGGCCTTGCCACGGCATTGTTGCGATTCGCATGCTCCTTTTGCGAGCATCTGCTTGTTTGGCTATGGCCCGAATCGCACCTGCAATTGTTCCCCCACACGTGGCTGCGTGAAAAATATTTTCGGTACACCATTGATGAAATGACATAATAAACGAACATTGTAACGTTATATAATTTATGTAGTTTATAAAATTTCAGACTCCTCTCGCGTTGCACCCTTTGACCGATCACCTTGCGACTTTTTATTGTACTTGACTACAAAATGATTTATTCTAACGTCACTGAAGATGACTCGAATGGAGCCGAAACGTTCGATTATGTTGCAATTATTATGTAAGATCTTGAAGTACATAGCTTTATTATTAGACATGAATTACTACGTTGTTAAGTACTCTCACAATTGCTGGATTTAACTATCTTTATTGTTATTATCTCAAGAGTCCAAATTTATACTTTATTTTATTGATAATTTATGTAATTCTATAATAATATAATTTTTTAATATTTCAATATAACATTATCGATGACTTAAATTTTCCGATAATAATTAACCTTTTGCACTCGAATGGCGACTCTCAGTTGCCACTTGATTTGATGCAGCAACAACTCGAGTGGCGAGTGAGAGGCGACAATGACTGTTTATGTTTAACATCTGGGCGAACTTCAAAGTATAAAAATGTAATGGTTTCATAATGTTAATTTATTTATATTTCATTTTCTGTCTAAACTAAAAGAAATTCATCAAATTCTAGTGAAAAATGCAAGTGGTAGTGTCGAGTGCAAAGCTTTTTCATTGCCAACTTATATCTTCATTACATTTATGATGTTAACTTTTAAAATAACTATTCATATATAGCAACTTGTATTTCTATAGCTGTTTCTAAATACGAGCTGTTTACGCTACGTCGCATATAACATCGTGATTGAAAGTGCAGGTTGAGTCGATCGTGACCAACGCATTCGGAGCGTAACGCGATTACAACCGCGTACAACACGTACCTAGCTCATCTTGAAAAATTCATGTTGGCATTCACAGAGCACAGCTTCATTTATATTTTTACTTCCAATTAGTAATTTAAATACTCGTTCAGCTTGAGATCACCTATTCGTTTTTTACGTACAAGTGTTTATACAAAAGGATTTTTATATGTGCGTTCGCATAATTCTTTTATTTATAATTGTTAAACATTTTTCTATTTATATTCTCTCACCCAATTAGAAAGTAGCCTAGGCTGACTTTTACCGACAAGAGTACAAATGAACCCAATAAATATCGCGTTCTCATCGGGATGATCGGAGGGGGGGGGGGGGGGGCGGCACTACTATCGCGCTGAGAAAAAAAATGCGATACCGATATCTCGATATCTCTTAGGTTAAATCGTGGGGTTAACTCTCCCCCGCTCTCTCCACTTCCTTCGCGTACGATGCGCCGGGTCCAGGGAACAAGAGGTGGCGGAGGAAGAGGGCCCAGCATTGTTCGCGGACAATGTAAGCATGTCCGGAACAAAGAGCGGTAATCGACCTGTGTAACATTTATAACGTAATGGGAGGGCCCCTCTGGCCCATAATAATATCAATTACTGGGCTCGCGGTGGAGCGAGGGAGACACTATGAGGACGGAGAACGTGTCGGAAGGAGAGCCAGCGAGGTTGGCGGGCGCGGGTGGAGGGCCTTAGATCGAGGGGAGCGGATCGGCGACGCGGATTCGCAGATCTGTCGGGCAGAAAATTGACGACGAGACCCTCTCTGTGCCCCCTCCGGCCGACCAGCTGTCTTCGGGATCGTAAGAGGACGCCGTGACGCACTCGTTAGGCCTCGTAATCGGAGAGTAACAAGATTCGCGTGTGAAGCACGACGACTTCGTGATTCCTGATTGCCCCACAGTGGTATCCTGATAATACGCTATGGCTACCTAGATTTTTTTCGATAATGATCTCGTACGACGGTCTCTTAACAAGAACGCGTGTTAACTCGATCTTTCACTACATTTGAGAGTACAATCTGTTACGTTGTATATCTTGTTTACCATTACTGTTCCAAATCATTTTTTTTTTAGAGACTTTTTTAATGGATTTTGTAAGATTTTCGCGCGATTTTTTTAAATGTATATACAATCTCGATAAAATTGCTGTTTTTAACAGGAGATTTTAATATCAAGGAACGCGTATTAATTAAGGCAGAAACTCTTGGCGTCGGTATTTTTTCACGTATTTTTGTAAAGGTTCAGAAATTATGTGCGGAAATTAGAATACGATACTACGAAAAGATCACGAGATGATGATCCGCCGCCATGATTATTAGCATTAGGCGCGTCTGTCGCGCCTACGAATTTTGCGAGATCGTTTTTGGGGTTTCTGAGCTCGGTCGGCTGTGTTGTTCGGGGCAGGTGGGGAGCGGCGTGATACCGGTCGAGAGTATCATAGTTTTATTCTTTCCACGACCGGGGAAAAAATGTAATTGGCTTGACCGAAATCTACCGCCGAGGGTGGAGGTGCACCCTCCCCGCGCGAACGGGGGATGCATGGGGATGTGAACGAGGGAGAAAAAGCGCGTGTGCGAACGGGGCGACCTCTCGTAATAACAATGATTAGGACGACGAAGCGATCCGCGAAAAAAAGGAATAAGAGGAGATGGAGAGGGAGTTGTGCAACGAAGCACCTTCAGCTCCATTCTAAAATGGCGGCAAACAGGGAGGCTCGCGTGAAACGCTGTTGTGTAACATTTTTTGGCTGCAAAATAATATCCTTGTTCTGTTATCCAGAAACATATTTATTTCAATTGCACGTATAATCGCATGATTTTATATAATTTTTATGATTTCCCAGATAATAATCCTGATAGCACTAAAATTAAGACATAAGACGTCTTTAAGAAACTTATGTCCTGATTTATATGCTGTTTGGGACTGTAATCAAGATATTACAGTTGACCTAGTCACGAAATATATATACTTTTGATCTTGATTTTGTACTTGTGCTGCAACTTAAAGACCTTATGTGTCACTTAAAGAAGAAATAGTATGCATTTTTATTTTTGTCAAAATAAAAAATTATATAACAGAGAAATGATAAATAACACACAAGAAGAAGCTTTTTCGATATGGGTTCTTTAAAAAAATTTAATAATAGATATAACTATTAAATTAGTTAAAGATTAATTATTTATTTCGAGTATTAAATTATTTTTTTTTTAATGCTTTTAATATTCAAAATAAGTAATTAATCACCATATATAACCAATTTAATACTTGCAGTATTATATTCTCTAAGAATTCACTCTGTTAAATCTACAGTATCAAATTTAACTTAATTTTAGTCGCCACTGCTCCTACTAAATATATCGTGATTTTACTAAAACAATAGTTAAATTTGACACGATACGTACATTGCCAAATTGACAATGTATGTATAGCGTCAAATATTGTACAATCATTGTTTTAATATAAAATAATGATCCGGCGGTCAGCACAGTAATGGGGGAATAATGCATGTTTTGTGCGCTTCTGCCTTTCGTACCCTTCGCGATGATCCGGAAAAAAGAAGGAGCATTCCCATACTTATAACGTATGCATACGATTTTCTGCATCTCCTCTATTTCCTGCCTGCCCTTTCCGGGAGTCATTAAAAATCCACTCCGCCCGTCGCTACGCAATTTCGGACTTTTCGTGAAGCGCACGTCGAGAAAAAAAAAAGCGCTGGCAAACGAGCGGCCGTAGTTATGTCACTATTAAAAACGCATTAATCCCGAAATCTCGTGCAACGGCATCGCCGTGCGCTTTATACCGACCGTACGACATAAACGGCCGGAACTCCAACGTTGCGCCCGCCGCGTGCACTCTATCCAAGATAGCGGTGCAACGTTTGCGGTGCTATTACCGCATTCGCGTTTTTGCTCACGGGTATGTTGAAGAAAGCCACACTGATTTCACCGAACGCATCATCGTGGTGAAGATTCACGCTGACGTGTGGTTATCATGCCATTTCCCATAAATAAAGGGTAGCGCAATACGTGAAACTAGTACTAGTGTGAGTTTAGTGTACAATGTAACGTCTTAAGATTACGTTGAAATATGATATAAGCATTACTTGGTGTTCGAACTTCTGTAATGTGAACTTACACGTTATAAACAATATATTCAAGAGATATAAATTATATAAAAATATATATTTTTTCTAATAATGCGAATTGTGACATTAATAATGACATTATAAGACATATAATTTATACTAATTGAATATTCAACAGCTTTCTAAGAGAAAATATAAACGTGCCTATATTTTGACATAATAAAATATATTTTAGAGGTAGCAACTTATATTATATTTTAACACGAATATATAAAATTTTGTTTTGTTTCAACAATACTTAACGAGAGAACTTTGGGGAATTCAAGGAGAAGTTTGCATTTGTCATCACGAGAATCCAACGGCATTGTTCCGCACTTAGGATTAAAAGGCAGCGATTCAGTGAACCCCGACGAGGGGTGGCGAACGAAATGGATGCAATATTACGAACGTCATTGACAACGAGAGAATAACGAGCGACGCGGGAAAGCCAGGAGCTTCTAAAGCTCCGTTCGCCGTTACCGCCGCTAATGGCACTTCTCCAACCAACGAGGGGGAGATTTTAAGTTCGTTTCGCGGGAAAACTGTTGATTTTCGCCGAACGAGGAATTACTTTCCTCGCATCATCTCTTAAATCGTTGATCGATTGTCGAATGAGCATAAAAAACCCTCTTGTAGCACAATTCGTTGGCACAATAATTATTGGTACAATATGTCTCCAATACGTATCAATGTTTGACCAATGTATCACCAATGAATTGTGCTATTAGGGAGGAATTCACATCATAAAAATTGCTTTAAATCAAATTAACGTAAGACAACAAATTTAATATGCTTTCTAAAATTAATGTTTGTTAAGATTTAAAAGAAATTTTATTACTTGAAATAACATATACATCACCTTTTTTAACATTACACATACATATATTATACAGTTGATTATTTAAATGTAAATAAAGTTTTAAAATGTTATAACAAATATGAGCTGCCGACAGAATTTTCTAATACACAATATGTACTAAATTATACTTGTGAAACCCGCCAATCGGCTTCGAATTCCACGAAGTATCACAAAGAACCAATAGAAAACAGCATTTAAGTCTAGGCGACCGTCGTTTCGTTTCGTCGAACCATTTTTAATAAGATCGTGGCATAAAACGACGCTAAACAGTATGAGTTCTCGTAGTCACTTCCCTCTCCCTAATGCTAATGATGCATCCTGGAAAAAAAAAATATCATATGCTAGCCACGAGATTTTGATACAAGGAGAGCAAAAAGACGAAGCGTCGGTGGAGTCAGGAGCGGAATCAAGAGGGAGCGCGACGAGAGACACCCTTCTGTGTGCCTAATTCGATCGAAGGCTCATTATGATCTTAGAGCTCGTCCCGGCAAACCTAGCATTAGTATAAACACGGATCGGGAGTACCATTATCCGAGCCGCGGCGGTGGCCCGTTTTGAATACGAAAGGAGCAGAGATATTATGTTAATCGGCCGGACGATATTACAATATGCGATCGGCCGCGTTGCTCCCTTCCCACAAGAGCCTTTTTCAGATTTTTCGCCCACGTATAAACGTCGCTCACGCATACATGTATGCGTGTCTCTTTCGAGCGAGGAAGAGCAATATTATAATAAAAAGAAAAGGAGAAATTGATAATAAACGGAAGAAGAACGCGACGTCGGCGTCGGCGCACCGCAGTATCTCATGAATATTTATTTGGGTCAGAACTTGAACAGTTCGAGGTAGCCTTTTGACGCTTCGTTAAGCGTCCGACAAAGGGGTCCGTTCGTCGGCCGTGCCCTTTTTAACTTCTACAAAGTAATTAGACGTCGCGAAGACGTTCCACCTAGTCGTCGCCTAACTCGCAGTGTCTGTTCTGTTCGAATTCAGGAGTGAATGCGCGATCGATTTTAGGGTTGTCGAATCGAAACGAGGATAGTCTGATAAGGGGGTAAAGGGGGAGGAAATATCACCCTTTACGTTACCTTTCTTGTCTCGTCTTTGCAGATTAGGGAAATCTAAATTGCAGCGCGAAAAGAGTTAGTAGCTCGGTCGGCGATGCTAATTGAATAACAATATTACGTGCTTTAATAGATAAAATATTTCTCGCTTAAGAGATACGCGTAAAATAAATGCATCAACGAATCAACAAATTATTCACGATCATACCGTTAGTTCCATTAGTTTAATTGGATTATACTGTAATTCTCTAACTTCCGGTAATTACATGATACATTACATGATATTAGAGGATATCAATTTACCTCGCTCTTCAACACACAATTAACAGGTATTAAGGCAGAGCTACATACTTTTTTGTACTTATATAATATCTTCGTCTGCATATTATTGAAAATTGCTCGCGAAATAGTTTTTCCACGAGAATTCCTTTAAAGCTGGGAGAAATATAGATTATATGGAAACAATGTTACGCAATCACGTAGAGGAATGATTATATACGTTAAATTCCTAGAAGTGATTTCTGCATCGCTTTCTGCGGATCAACGCGTTCTCGCACGGGGCTATCAATTATTGAAGTAACTTTAATTACAATCACATACGTAACCGCCGCGGCAAATATATCCGCGATCTGTACTTACAATTACATCACGAATTGTATTCTCTACCCGTTGAGAGAGCTAACGCGCGTAATTTTAGGTCTTGTTGCCTCTCTCATTGGTTATCTCTCGGCATTATCGAAGTAGCAATCATTTTCAAATGTTAGCGCGAAACAATCCCCGCGAATTAAAGTCATAATAATATCGATTGAAAATTACTGACATTTCCGATTAATCCTTTCATCAAGAACAATTACACTTCATCGAAATTAATCCTCGTTCTCTATAAATAACATTTTACTATCTGGTCAATATATAAGAAAGACTCTTAATCACGAAAAATGTCACGCAAGCAATCAATTTAATTCAAATAGAAAGAGTTTCGAAACTCTGATATTCGAATTAATTGATTAGCTTTATTCAGGTAACAAAATGTTATTTCAAAATATCATAATAAGATATAATTGAAACGTTATTTGTACAATAATCTCTCTTCCGTCATTAAATTTTTTCGTTTAATTGTTGATAGACACGTCAAAATTTCTCCTCGTGAAAGGAGATATATCGTGAAAGTATGTATCCTCTCGCGAAAATTGCGCAGTGGCTGTCTTTGAGTTCGAGCGGATTATATGGGTGGCAGAGTTGAATGAAGGGTGTAGGAGGGTTCGGCTACTGAGGGATCGTTGTTGCCATGGTAACACCAACCCCGTCCTCTGGTCGTTTGCCATTTCCCCCTTCCTCCGAGAGGGATTCCTCCGACCGTCAGGGAGGGCGCGATCCATATCTGCTAACGCGGAGTCACGTTTGAATGGCCATTTTGTGTCTGCATTTGTCGAAGAATAATTCAAAATGCTTTCAGACTTATTATTAATCTCGATTAATTGCAAATATTTTTATTCGTTTTATTTTCTTGTAATGTTTATATTGCTAAGTTAAGATAAACATGCTAATAAAAGTTCGATACTCTATTTTATAATATATGTATTTACAGAGTGATCTTTAAAAAAAATTATGATAGTATTTCGACAGAATATATAATCAGGCAATTTTATTCCTAATTTTACTACAAATAAATTGCAAAACGTTTCAAGATCTTTAATACTGTAATAATTTGTATTTTAATGTAAATAATTACACTACTGTTGGCTTACAGAATTCTTTGTGTTATAAATTTACAAATGGGGTAAAAACATAAATTTTATTGGTATCAATTAAATATTGAATAAAGAAATACTGCGATTAAAGAAAACTTTTCTGACTGTTTGCTTATTTCCATGCAGTTATTTCCATTAATGTAAACAGTAAATTGTTTCTGCATAAAGTATAAATATAGAGTGCGATAATACTAGGCGCGTCGTAAAGCAAAAAGTTAAGCTTCGCACATAAATGGTGCGTACAAAAGAACCCGCGTGTCAAAGTTGACTGGGAAAAATTCTGAAACAAAGAACGAGGAAGCGGTGATTAAAAACAATGTTGCATGCTGCTTCGTAATTGCGTGTTTTCGTATTTATATAATCTCCACTGAGCTCTCCGACTTCGTAAATTTACACAGTGATGATACACATGGCCTCTGAGTATTATTTGATGCACTTGATACACATCATGCTGCACGCCTTTTAATATCTGAAGCCGCGGCTGCGGAAGCAGAGAAAAAAAAAAATGTAAAATTAAAATGCTCCAAGTGTTGAGCATTTCAAGCTTAGAATTCTATAATGGCATAACAACGGAAACGTCAGAACAGTGTATTCCCTGATTTGCTTGCGCCGACCAAAAATTTCACTCGATATAAATGCACATATGTATAACGATACATATTTCAATATTATTAAAAAGGAAATGGAAGCTTCGTAAAAAGTGTATTAATACACGTATAAAATTTAACACAATAAAAAAGCTGATTTTTCAAATTAATAATTTTCCACTATCAATAATACCTCTGCAATGACAAAAAAAAATATTTGAAAGGGTTCGATTAGATTGCTTAAGATAATCTTGTCTATGTTCTGTGGTATGTAAAGAGAAACATAATGTCCATGGACAGCAATTATTAATTACGCCTCGCAGCTATCATCACTGGTATCATTAAACGAACGCGACGGCGGCAGTTAGACCGTCAACACCGATAATGTCCCACGTCATTAATTATTTCCCGACATTCACACCTCTCACACCGAGGATCGTGCTCGCACAGTTAGGAAGCATCGCTGGATAATTAAGAAACAATTGTTTCCAGCGCATTAATCCGGCATTCTCGCAAGCGTTGCGCATAGAATTTTCAATGACACTTTCAAGAACTCTACGAGGCCACTCTAACTCGGCATCCCTTCGAGTGTACATATAGGGGTGCACTGTCGCGATACGGCTGCATTGGCCCTTCAAGCACCAATTTTGAGAGTCACGCTCTTACAATCTATTTACGACGTTAAGAGGAAATAATCATGCGGACAATTAGCAAAGAGTACACCTCAGACGGTGTATGTCGATTTGCTCAAAGTATAGAGATACTATCAAATTTACACGTCGCTGCAGGCTACTCTGTATGTACTGAAAGTAATCAGACAATGTTTGAATACCAATATTCTTATTAATACATGATAAGAGTCTGATCGTATGTAACATGTGTAAATGGGCTATTAAATAAAATCAAGAACACGTGTCTGTCTTAAGACACCTAATATATTACGCATAATTATTCGAATTAACATAAATCCTTATTAAAAATATCTTTCTTGAGTTTAAGTGGGTGTTTCTTTGCGAACAGAAATTTGCACTTTAATGTGTCTTCTTTTGCATGCACGTGTATCTAATTTCTTATACATTCACAAGTGCTCGGATATACGTTACCGTATCTGGCGCTTGATTACGCGTGTAATAGCCTGCAAGAGAAAAAAGCGAATGACAAAAAGTGATTTTATTCCCGGCTTTGTTATTATACAACAACACGAAGTAATTTGTTCTTTTTATGATAAAAAAAAAAAATAAGATTGCTGTTGGAAAAATTGTATCTCATACGTCTTTACTTGCGTATATTTTGATGTAAAATTATTCTTTCCTTTATAAATAAACAATTTTTTTTCCTTTGTAGCAAATACAAAATGTTTATCTTTGCAATCAGGATTATCAGAAATTGGCAGAATTAAATTTCTTTCGTATTTAAATTCGCATTTAAATTTAAAGAGTAATAATAGCAAAGGAGGGCTAGAGAGTAAGACGTGAAAATCACGAGATCCTCCCCCATCGTGAAATTGCAATATTCCGAGCAACCCTATCTTTTCTACGATTACAGCCTCATGCAGGGAGGATGAAAATCCCGATCGAACTATTTAGCCGCCCTTGAAGAATCGTCCCTGGCCGGGTGGGGGAGAGGGGGAGGGGAGGGGGAGGGAGAGCGGGTAAACGGAGAAGGGAGGAAAGGGCGTAGATATCCCTTCGAAGCTTGGCTTCGAGGCAGAGCTGCGTGGTGGAGGCCCATTTGCGATGCGAGTAACTCCACACAACCCCCCTTCGTCCCCTCCCCCCGCCCCCGAGATATCTTCCACCTTCGGCGAGTTGCTTCCTATATACATATGCGCGCGGTGGGAGATGCACATGCAGCCAGACGTGCGGGCAGAACCTATCTGCCATGCACGATCGCTCGGTTGCATATAGGCTGAGACGCGCAGCACGTCATTACGCGCGCGGAAAGCAAAAAGACGAGCGCCTCACGGCCGGCCAATCGCCGTTCGCGTGCTAATGAATCTGAACCGGCCCGACCAATGGTGGGGACCGCGTACACCGTTCCCGCTTATGTGTGCCCCGATGTAACCCTCGCAGCTACGTCGCGGAACCGGCCAAGGGTGTGGTGCCCTTCGATCGGGGACTCGAGTATCGCACGAGATCGGGGTTGAGCACGAATTACCTGCAGGGAGTTTTGCGGCGCGATTTTTCGGCTGATAACGTTCATCGCGTTAACCGCTCGGGGTTAAAATATTGATGTCGTAATGCCGAGATGGGCGTAAAATCAGTTTAGTAGATTCGAAATGGTTAAGCTGATCCTAGTTCGTGTATATAAATTTTTTTCTGGGCAAATTATTTTTTTTTATAAAGCAATGAATATCAAAACGGAGAGATCAAACGGAGATAAATGCCTTTCCGTAAATGCATCAAGCTTTGCAATGATGGTAACCAAAATATCGACGTCACCGAATCTCTCATATACGATGGGACAACATTGTAATAAAAATCTATGTTTTCTTTTTTCTTTTTTTTTTTTTTTTCTAATAATTAAACTTGAAATTTCCTGTGTGGCTTTTGCTGTACTTGAATCATGTGCAATGCACACGATCACTTAAAAATTAATTTGCATTATCAATAAGTAACTACGTGTCGTCCCTGGGGCTACCCTAGAGGTGTACATACGTAGTAAGTTGATGTCGGGGAACTCACGCGACTGAATTTTTTATTGCTCATATACCTCTATCCCATAAATATTATGCTCGCCCGTCGGCAACGGTTACATAAGCAATAAAGTTAAATTTCATCTAAACCTAAGTCGAAGTACATCGAATCAGTCGCCGCCTACGTATTCAGATATTCCTTTAAAAGCAGTAATCAGCGTACTCCGCGAACATTCATTATTCGCGTCGCGAATCGAGGTCAATGAATCGAAGAGCGTCTTTTCTTTTCTTCGAGGGTGCATCATTCTTACGCCTTCGGTGTGCGTGTCTCCAAGAACAAAGGTATACAAATGTCGATATCATCCATGCGTTCTCTCGGGCTTCGAATCGTCGGTCGAATTGTCGCTACGTCGTACGAGACGCGCGCGTAGAAAGCCAAAGGAATAAGAATATCCGAAAAGTTTCGGGAACGCGTCGCCTATTTATATACCCCGCGATGTGACATACAAAGTACCTGCACGCGCTCGTGCACAAAACGCACATTGCCGTGCAGCCAGAACGCGACGCGGCGCGGCGCGGCGCGGCTCCGCGCTCGGTGCATGTGCATTGCCGCCGCGATAGAGAGCGGCGCGGAGCGGTGCAGCGGAGTCGGAGAGGCGCTCAGGGCTATCATTATGGCGGCAGTAGACACTCCCTCCTTATCGCCGGTTTCCAGCACGAGTCCCAGACGAACGAACGAACGAACGAACGAACGCTCGCAGCTTCGCTCGCTCGCCATCATTATGTTTTCCGCGGCGAGCAAGAAACGCGCAGCGCCGAGAGAGATAGAGGGGGGGAAAAAAAAAAACAGAGAAAGAGAAAAAACAGAGAAAAAGAAAGAGAAAACGGGTACTGTATTTCCGTATACACATGTCCTGCGTGTGCATGTACAAGCGCGCTGCGCGATCGAGAATGTGTGCACACGGGCGTGGATGCGAACGCGGCATGAAGTCTCGCGCGTATCTCTTTCTCTATTCTCCTCCTCTCTCTCTTTTCTCCTTTTCCATTTTTTTTTATTTCCATAAATATACCTCTGGGCTCTTTGATGTCTCGCAGTTGATACTTTGAAGAAAGGTTCCTAAGCACGTAGATGAAAAGTGAACTGGGCTACGTCGTAAAAGAGAAGGCTTTGAGAATTTTGCAGCGTTTCACTCACAGCGCTATCAAATAATGTAGGAATAGCTTTCTATGGGAAGCGTGTTTGCTTACGTGAAAAAAAAAGAGAGTTTCGCGGTGAGAAATTTAGATCTCGAAAAACATGATTTCTTGCGATGCATCGGTATCAGTGTAATTCCCGATTCCAGAAAATACGAATCGTTTGCAACGGCGGAAGAATCGCTATTTCGCAAGAGCAACATGGCGGATGAAGAGGTACGGTCGACGCAGCGCAAGAGATATGAATTAGATCCAGCTGTAGGGCGTCTTATATGTGTCGCTTTCTTAAACTCTTTTTTTTTTTTTACCGCAGAAATTACGGGGCATACACGAGCAGTAGCAGCGCACACGGTCGCAGCAACGCGACATGAACGAATCGCGTACGGGTGTGGACCAGAACGCGGTCACCATTGAGCCGTACGTTCTTTCATTTCCTTAAATACAGCTCGACGAGCCCTGATACTTTGTAATCGATAGTTGTGCGAAAGAGGTATAAGCATGTAGTAGAAACTGGACTGACCGGAATGGCAGACCGCAGAAGCGCGGACGTCTGTCATTATTGCGAATAATAATGGTTGCTTAGCGTAGCGGTTTAGTTGTAACACTGACGTTTGCTCTCTCAAGATTTAGTGAGAAAGCACGGCCTTTCGTAACTTCCAAAGTTATACGCTCTACATACCATTTGTGTATTGTAGAACAAAACTAAATCAATTACACGATTCCGAAAAATAAATTTTACGATTTTGTCAAATTCCGAGGGAGGGGAGAAACATTTTTATTAAAAAAAATATATTTGTGTGAATATAGGATCGCTTTTTCTATCGTGATAAAAAGGAAAATTACGTTGCAAGAACGTACCGAATTGATATGTCATATAAATTGTAAAAAAAAAAATAATAATACATAACGCGATCGCATCATCTATAATTGCGCGTGTACCTTCGCGGAACTTGTTTGTCGCTCATTTTTTTTTTACATTTCTACGAGATGCTTTTGGTGTTACAAGCGTTTACATCGATAACAATATCAAGTTGAACCATCACGCGTTAATTGTCTTCCGGAAGAAATCGTAGTTTTACCGAAAGGATCGAGATAATGCTCGATCGTGGAATAGCGCGCATAGCGATTAAATACAATGGGCACGATCATTATAATCCAAGATCAGATAATACCTACTGAAGGCGATCACCTTCGTACGCGAACGCGAAGATAACTGCTCGCCTCTGTTTTAGGTCGTTGCCGATATCATGACACGATCTAGAAGTTAATGCGCCAGCGCGATTGATTCTAACGGCAATTTCGTTCTCAAATGCATCTACAGAATCGATAGTACGCGGTAATTATTGTGATTTATTTACTTCGTGTAACGCAGCTGCCTAAGTTTCAGCTTACTTCCTTATCTTCTCAAACTCTTCCTATCATCCGGAATACAGTTAGTCTATTATTACATGTCTAGTTATCAATCGGCGCGCTGCCGATTATTTTTTCAATGATTATACTTGCTTTATTGCTTTTAATGTAACTAATGCCGATACGATCAGTGCATCAGAAACTTACTCAGATAACCTTTCGCAATTTCTCTTTCGTAAAACAATATTCAATAAAACAATATTTTATTGATATACTACATTTTACGGACTATTTTGTTTGCGAATTATTGTAAAGCATTTTTTTCACAATGTGTGATATTTTGTATAATAAATTAATATTAGTGAAAAATTTTTTTACCTGAAATGAAAGTAAAGTTATCGCAATACTTCGATTTGCATAACAATTTTATAAGTGTGCAGCAAATTTGACCTTGCATGACGTATTTATATTTTTTTATATAAAAAAACTAATCCTTACCTTTAACAAATTCTTTCCTTTATGTGGTTTTTACAAAATGGTTTCTTAGAGTTTCTAAAAATTCAGGGAAGTCTTTCGCAGTCAGGCAGACAGCAGAAATTCGCAGGTATCCATAATCGGTTTTTAAGCGACAATTACTGTATATACGATTCTCGAATCGTAAATATTGTAGCCTGATCGGATTTCCAAGTTTTGTAAAGCTCGGCGCGATGCCAACATCTGCCAGCTGAAGCGAAATATAGAACAATTATTATTATCTAATTGCAAGGATGACACGAGTCGGAAATTTAAAAAAAGCACGACTTCTTAAAGCAATTCTGTTATTTAGACAAGTTCAATTGTTTCATGTTTCACTTATTACATTGATATAACGAAACATTAATACAGTGTTTCAGTTTTCTAAGAGACCTTTCAACAAGTTTTCTTTTATAAATGTACTGTATTCGATACTGATACGATAAAGAGAGAAACGTCTACTGAATCTTTAAAGTACCATCAAAAGAATGATACTCGTATATAAGACTGACATTTACCTAAGAGTCGTTATAATGGTTTTCTCTTTTTGCGTAATCAAAGTGACTTATTATATGTTACATACACAAATCTATACGTTAAGTAATTGTATTCTTCACATGCAATACATCACCTTGAGTGCTTCGACAATATTTTTTCGATTTTTTCGTATAGAAATATAACGATGCAATCGACTGACACTCCCATAATTACCTGCTAATTCTCGTCTTCGTTCAATATATGAGAACTGATGAATGGACATTCGTCGATCTCGTGACGTGTTTACGTAATCGCTAGCATACGTTCTTTTTATCGGAAAATGTAATATTGTCGAATCTTTTTTTGGTTTCCTTTTACTGTTTCCTTGATCTGGAAACCGTATAAATTTGCCATTCATCTTGTGCTTGCGTGATAAGGTCTGTTATTAAATATGACTGCAATAGATCGATAAATATGAATGTCGAAATTCAGGGATCGACAAATCTGAGTACGATAATGATCGGATCGTGGTTTGCCAATTGCACAGCAATAACAATGCCGAGTGCACGTACATTGAGAGCGACATGTGCGCTATGCAAGCGCCTATGTCTCCTACAACACGCACGAGGAGAGACCTTTTCACTGGAACTCGTCGAGGGCCACTCTAAACAAAGCCACCGGCAATGCTACGTAACGTTGCACGTATAGTCGACAATACGTCATCGCAATCGATTCACAAAATAAGTCATCAGAAAAGCAACTG
>NW_017305569.1:2434957-2442175 GCF_001594115.1 Trachymyrmex septentrionalis | reverse complement strand
CTACGTAACGTTGCACGTATAGTCGACAATACGTCATCGCAATCGATTGTGCACAAAATAAGTCATCAGAAAAGCAACTAGTAAACCCTATGCGATATTTCTTGATATCCGATAAGTATAAACGTTTAGTATTAACGTTTGGACGATATGCCGGTTATTATTTCATCTTCTCTTTAATTGGTAAAACCTTTGGCAGATCTTCAATTTAATCAATTGATTATCGATTCAAATAACGGATTACATAAGTTCCAGAGAATAGCTTCACTATATATATATGTTACACCTGTCCCAAATAACACACGTGAGCGGTCGCCATGTTCCATCACACAATACACTCATACCACGACAAATAAATTGAAGGAATAATGAAAAAGAGAAGTGCCGCGGTTCACTCTATGAAAGAAGCGATAACGTAGTGCGGATATTCCAGTAATGTGGCCTCGATATGGCTTCTGTAACTTTCTTCCGACCGCTATACTTTTTTTGTGTTCGCCCCGACTGACCGACCGCCATGTCTCGGTTACTCACACTACGAAGAAAGTTCTCCACCGCAAAATCGAACTCGAACGAAGAAGAGGAAACGCGCTCTGCCGTGCAAGCAGGAGCATGTGACAATCCGCTCGCATCGAGGACCGAGGAGAGACTCTATAAGGTGGTTTCCATCCCCCAATAGCGCGGCTGGCGCGCTGGCGGTCCCGACGCTGCAATCATTCCCCGGTAATGATTGTCATTACCGGGCACGGGAGGGCGAGCGAGAGCGGGTGGACGAACGGAGCAGAGGGATTGGCCTGCATTGCGATTGCGTTTCTGTCTGGTCCCATTGGCCGACAAACTGCGACTACGGACGCGTCTGTCCCTCAACAGACGATGCGGTGCGACCTGCACCGGGTGGTGGAGGCTAAGTAATATTCCCCTTTTTTGGACGATCTTTATTTGATAGGAATCAACCGTAATCGCGGGCTTCGATTGTTGAGCCGCAAGTACTTTCAGGGAGGGACTCGGATCGATGAAGATTGTGTTTATCGATTTTTGCTGCTCGCAAAGAGGAGAGCAAAAGAGAGTTCCAGCTGCGTTTTTTTGCGACCCGCAGGCGGTAGATTTTGATTAAAGAGTCAAGATACGGAGCTGTATTAAAGTGTTATCAATGCAACCTTTTACAAAACGGTAAAGATGTACTAATTGTAAGTCTCTGTTATCATTTTATAAATGCGCACGATTGTTAGGACAATGTTTCGCAAATTAATTTAAATATTTATTAACAGATTTTTGTTATAATTAACATACACTTCCAAATCACATACTTTTAAATATATATATGGAATTAAAATAAAAATATTGTAATAAATTGTATGTTGCTAAAGATAAGATTATATAATTTTAACAATAACGATGCAAAATTTACTCAAACACAAAACGACACCTAGAGAAACGTGCCACTCTCAAAGCGAAAGCAACCCTCATCCGCATCTCGACCCGCGCCCATTCATTACTACATCTGTAGCACTCACGCGTGGCCATTGAGCGGAATGCAAGTAGCAAATTAACCTGAAATGCCCGGCTAACTTTTCTGAATGGAAGATTACTGACTCGTGCGTTCACAGAATCGTTCAGTATCTGCGGTAATGTCCGCCTCGCGTTATATCGACTTTTTCTATGTTGATAATGAATATGTGATTCAATGGTCTATAACAATTTATTCTAAGATCTTTTCCCACGATAGATAATCTTTAATACGTTGTGAGAAGCGATTATTCATGCTTCTGCTAAATACTTTTTCTCAGTAGATATAATATTATTTATAAAACTTTTTCAATTTTATATAAATACTGTAATTTATCAAAATATATTTGCTGTTTTTTTCAACTTTAGTATCTCTTTTTAATGTATATTTCACTATATTTTTAAGATACTTCTACAGTTTTATATTAATGATATCTCTCTCTCTCTCTCTCTCTCTCTCTCTCTCTCTTTTTCTCACACACACACACATACATACACATATCAATTTTTTTTAGTATTTTTCGTATTAGTAATTACAAATTACAGTCATGAAGTGTACAATTAACAGATTTGTTGAACCAAATGTTATCAACTCGACGAATCGATTATGCGAATTTAAAATGTCGGCAGAAAGAATGAAAGTCGAGCCAAGAGTGAAAAGCTCGTTGGTACCAAAAGGATACATCAAAGCAACAGATATCATGGTAGGGGCCTTTCATGGTAGCCATTATCGCATTACTTTTGCATGGCCGAACGTCATTTACCTCACACCCCCACGATGATTTGAGGGCAACCGAACCACCGACACAACCCCTCGCACGCTTTTGGACTGGTAGAACTCTATTATATTGCAGCAGCATTGGTCCATTGTCAAGTTCACTGTTGGATTAATCAACATTACAATTTCTAAAATAGTAAATATCCAAAAAATCAATATTCTATTTGTATGCTAAACATAAAAGATTAATAAGTCTAATAATCTTTCTAGAGAGTTGATTATATTAATTGTTTTCTAGATATATAAAAATATTGTGAATTAAAATAATATTTGAATTTATATCAAGCTTAACTCTTTGAAGTCTCTCAAATTTTTTTAACAACTTAAAAGTTTTATTGATAATCCAGCGACAAATAAAAAAACTGAGTTAATTAAAAATATTACTGCACTTGTATATAATAAGAATATCGCGCGATACAGAAGGTTAATTTTCTATCGCGAGATTTTATATCTTTCGTCATCTTAAAAGCGCAGACTTCGTATTGCATCTCGGCAAAGTACGCGGTGCATTTTCGAGGCAAGGTGGAAAATCGGTTCGCGTCCCTCCCTTAAAATTCACGCGGAGGAAAATCTGCCGAACGATCTCACGCTCGATTATCTCCGCGGGCGACATTATCAAGCCATTAGGCTCACCGATGACGCTCTCATTGCACTACCGACTCGTCATCGGATTCAAAATTCCAGCATGGGCGGGCGCGACGAAATGGCTCGTCTCCCTTCTGAGAGTCTCCTTTCCACCTCGTTCCCATCCTCGTGCTCTTCTCTTCCGCCATCGCGACTCGCACCTCCTCGCGCGACGACCGCATTAAGCACTTCGCAACGACAATTTACGATACATTTGTCGGAGGCGCGACAACATCTCCCCGCGAAAAGTTTCCCGAAGGAGGATGATGGAATTTTTCCGTCGACATATTTTATATTCACGATATTCACTTAACATCTTTAAGTACTTTTTATTCTTACAAGTGACATATATCTATTTAATAGCTAGAAATGTCATTTGTTACACAATAAAGACAGATATTTATATAGACTAATAAGACATGTTACATTAATTTTAAGAAATATATATGTATATCGAATAATCAACTATGCATTCAAAAATATTATACAAAATATATAACTAGCTTAATTGATCGTATTGTGTCTCCAAAAGATCTATTGGTTCATTTATTTATTTGTTAGTGTAAATATGCGATTGCAGACCAACGATGCAAGTAATAATAATACTGAAATGTATTAAAAAAATTTCTTATTAGAATGTTTTAAATATCAAACATTTTTATGTAGATACAAGATTTGTATTCTGGATTGGTGTTTATTGCTTTTGTAACAGCAGACGATAATTGAGTCTATATTCTCAAAAAGCACCTATCAACTCGAATTACAAAGCTGCTTTCCGCGCGCGCGGCCGTATAGGAACCCGCGAAAGTTGTAACTCGAGCAACGAATGCGCTCGTGGATTGTTAATTAGGAGGCCCAAGTTTGCAAGGTAATCAGGAATCGCATTTCACCGGTGTACCCCGATGTGCCGCGCACGAAGTCGATTCATCAGCGGGGCGAACGGTTGTCATGGGGATGCGACCCGCCCTTCATGCTAGCCCCATGCAAACCTGCGCATTTCTCGAAAACTGTTCCCCTCACCTTTCGAACACACGCGAGAACGCAGTTCCTTTAGATATATGGCCACGAAATTTCTCACCGTTTACTCTTCTCTAATTGCTGTTTCAGGAATATTACCCGCTGTTTAAGATAGTAAATGCGGCGAAAATATATTTAAATGGCATAACAACAGCTACCAGGCACTTTAATAATATTGTAAAATGTGCAGGTATAATGGAAATATAATTACCATACACATTGTTATCATTGTATTATCTTGTAATTAAGTACCTAGTTACAAATATATTTATATTTATAAATAGGTACTTAATTATACTTGTAATAATTATACTTATTTATAATTATATTTATATTTATGCATATAATTATCGCACATACAAGCAATATTTAATACACCGTTTTCCTCCATTAAAATTAATGTAGATACATATTATTTAGATACACTAAAATTTCTTTCACAATTATGAGATATCTTTTTCACGGAGGAATGTCGAAAATAGCGTAGAATTTTCAATTATACGAAACAAAGGCAGTACAGCTGGAACAACACGAGAGAGAAGAACAAAAAAATGGCTTCATCATACCGCGGGATCTCGAGCTAAAAGAGACCTAAAAGCCTCCTTGGCACATTTAAGGACTCGTAATAATCTTCCACAGTGTCTCGAATAGTCATGGGAAGAATCGTTTATCGCGTGCCACAATCTCGTTCGCACGAAGATTTTCTAAGATATCGATCAGATAATCCAGACTCGAAACGGATTATGTATTCGCTAAAGTCATTCCTATACTGACGACTTTATTTTTAATATTTTCTTCTTTTCGCACGCTCATTTTGTTTCTCGCGACTGCGAAGCCTACATCAAGTGCTTCAATTATTTCAACCTATTACAAATTACCGATGGCAGATCTAATTTGCCGTCGCTTTAACAAGCAACCATCCGATTAGATAAATACCTACGACGATGTTTCTTTTCATCCACTAAGTATAATCGTGCAGCAAACAAACACATTCGTAAAATTAATCGCTTCCGGCACTGGACAAGTCTAGGGACTCCCGTTTTGGCGTTGAAGGATGAAGATCCGCACCTCAGCCTATGCTATCAGATCGCGTCGCTAATTTCGATCTTCTTTTCTTCTCTGCGTAATGCTCCCACGATTTATACAGGTGGCACTCCTTAAGAAGATAAAACACATTGCATCCTATTTAAACCATCGTATGTCTTTCAGAAAGTGCCTTTAGATTAGAATTGCTATTCGTAATAAAAATAAACTTTATTTATCTAGGAGACAATGTAAATAAATTTTTTATCTAAAGGAAATTTATTATATTAAAAATGGTCTAAAATTGAAAATTATTTCGATGGTATAAATGATTACAGATTGACGAAGAAACCCTGGAATACATTTAATCTAGCGCCAAAGGGTTAATACACTGTAATGCATCTTCTACCTGTCGTCACATCATGAGTTACATCGTTCAAGTTACATTGTACCGCTTTCTTTTCTTCGGAATTATGGGGTGAGGTCAATGTGTTGCTGCGCTGTGTTCGACTCAATACGTCCGAACCACCAAGATGAGAAGAGCCCCCTGCCGTGTGTTGTCGGCTACCCAGCTACCTGCCGTTTTCTACCTTGCGCCCGCCTAAGGCTTCGCATTTATCATCGCGGACCACCTCCGGTGACACACGACGTATCGAGATTAACGCGGCGTCCGTGTCCGGCAGCTCCTTCTTACGCTTATCGAAATTCCAGTAGAACAGTTATACATCCTCCATCTTTTATCTCTCTCTTACATTTACACGGGATTAATTACCTGTATCGCGCATTTTCACGAAGAAGCTGTCACGTTTCTCACATTACTACACGTGTTTTCTCACGTGCGACGTCAAGTCACCAATCCGGCAACTCTTCAGCCGATAATGGAAGGTTCGATTCCAAATGATAACTTACGAGGTGCGTGGTATTGAATAGCAGAGATATTTATGGGACGTTCGTTCTGGAAAAAAAAAAAAAAAAAAAAAAAAACTTAATATTAACGTGAAAGAAACCAAGGTGGTTAATATTGTGGTTAATATTGTGAGACGCACCGATCGTGGAACCGGTCGGCGCGAAAAAGAAGCTCTGGCGGAATGGAGATTGATGCGCGACAACGTAGTTAATTCTTTTTCTTCCGCCGCAGTATCGTGTATCGCCCTGTGTACTTTAAATATACGCATAATCTCTAATATGCATAAACAAGATCGGTGGGCGCCACGTGCACGGCAAAATTTCGAACGGAGGACTTCCGCGAGGAGGGAACGTCCTTCGACTTTGAGGACGCATCGGAACACATCGGTGTCGTCGGACGGGGATTAATACTTCCACCGGAATTTTTCATTGTCGAACACCGATTCATTCCTGAACCCAATAATTATGCAGCTCTCGATCGGCTTGACCTCAGTAGTGAAAACGACAGGCGTTATGCGTTTTTGCTTCGTCGCCTTCTCTATGCCACGGAAGAATGCCTCGCGTAATAAAGGACCCGATAACGGATCGCGTGATAATGCCGATAATTAGGAAGCATTAGAATACGCGTGTGTCTCCCAAGAATAATAAAATGTTTGCGAAAAAGAGCTTAATGAGACAAGTTCCAGCTCCTTCACACATCTAAGATTAATAAATTGTTGCAATATCAAACATATCGGATATACCTACATTTAGGCCGTTCCTGAAAGATAGTATAATTTCATTTATGATTTTGATCGAGTATGCTTATCGTAAATTTATAATAATTGAATTTAATATTAAATAATAGAACGTAATATAAAAACTGAATGTTATGTTTATTTTCACAGCTTTATGTAAAATGTTAAATGCTTTATGAAAATACTACAACAAGAAAGTTGTTCTTGAAAAGTTAAATTAAAAAATTATTTATATTGTACATTTTTACTGTGAACAGTAATTTTTTAATAAGTGTTTAAATATGGACTACGTTTAGATGATTACCTGCCCATCGCGGTAGATTAGTGAGCGCATTTCAACATTAATACTCACAGATAACTATCTAAACATAATCCGTAATGGTTTATATTTCACACCCGTGTATCTTAGAAACTATTGCTAAGATAAAAATTTACAAATAACTTTTTTGATCAATTTTTCCAAAATTTCTTGCTATAGTAATAACTGTACATTACCGTAATGACATGTAGTGTTCCATGAATTTCATTTATTATAAATTATTATCGGAATACATGCATGCAAACACACACACACACACACGCGCGCGCGCGTACATATCTTATTTTCCCTCCATCACAATGCTATCAAGCTTA
>NW_017305569.1:2432335-2434857 GCF_001594115.1 Trachymyrmex septentrionalis | reverse complement strand
CGCGCGCGCGCGTACATGTCTTCTTTTCCCTCCATCACAATGCTGTCAAGCTCAACAAATAGCGGCGTACCCCGCCTCGGAATTACACCGCGCCAAAGAAGGCTCGCCGCGCGACAGTTCGATCTATCGATTAATCCCGCCACCATGGCGGTCCTGAAAGATACATGATTCTCGAGTAATAAACGTAATTACAAATTTAACGCGTTCGACGCTCGCCGGGTGGGTAAATATACTCGCGAGTTCTTGGACACGTACGCAGATGAACCGCGTCGAATCGCGGAAGAATCGAGTCCCGTCATTTGAAAAAAAAAAAAAGATGATAAGGAAAGGAGGACAGGAATGCGACGAGCACAAAGGGCGCGCGACTTAGTTCCGCATGGACCTTCGACGACCACCGTGCGTTGACGCATCCGTTCCTCATCCTCTTCACGTCCTCCCGTTCGTCCTCTCTTTACGCGGCCTCTGCTCCGCGTCTCCCATCTCGCGCTTCCGCCGCGAGCTACACGGTGCCGCCACGGCGGTGACGATGATTAATCGTCGCACCTTTGTCTCGCGATAATGAGATTTCGGTTTGCGCAACGCGTCCACCTGCGGGAGCTACTCTCTCTTTTCTTTATCTCAGATCGTTCGACATTCCCCTCCCGCTCCGACGATGGACCGTTGGTTTGCCTCCACGGAGAGAGGCGCGATCTATTCGCTATTAGAAATATCAAAGAGCCTGAGAAAGGAGTGGTAGTCCACCAACGGTCAGAAGGCTTGTAAATTATTGAGATGCTGTAGTGTCATTAAAGTACCAACGATCCTGTCTGCAGAAAGCCGTCGCATGATCGTGCGGTTGAACTGTTAGATTAGGAAAAGCTGCTCGCACGCGATAACCGCGCTTCTCATTTATTATGTTGAAATATAAGTATATCGCGGCGAAATAATTTTTACTTCGCGGTCAATCAATCGTATTCGCAGCGAGGGAAAAAGATCGGATGCGGCGAACGCAAGGAAATAGTCGGATGCCTGTCTCATTGGCGTAATTACGCGATTGCTATAATATACGCGTGATCTGCCCCACGTTCTACAGCAAAAGCATTTTTCTCTTATTTATTGGATGGCACACGAAAGAAACGACGGGGTCCTCCAATTGCACGCGTTATTGCAAACCCGCGCGCCCGTGCAGAATACGAAGTCGCGCTGTTAAGGAAGCGAGCATGTGCACACACAGATCCTCACGTCCACGTACTCGAGACGCGAGCGCAGGGAAGCGTGGAACATTTGACTACGGGCTGTCAGAGTGTCAGCCAAGCCCATCCTCTTTCGCAACGTAGGAAATATTGTAATTGCCCCGCGAGGAGTTTCCTCCGTGGCATACACACCACTCGGACATTACCCGATTCGATTCCCAAGAGGTTCACAAACCTCGTGCCCTTGAAACCGATACGCCGCTACCGCATGTCAAACCAAAGGTTAAACACCAAAGCTAAAATACGCAAATGCTCGAGATAAATAAATAGAGGCTAACTAATCATACTTAATTTAATATGAGGTTATTAGGACATGGATAAATATGATTTTAACGCAAGTTGTTAATTAGTGCAGTTAATTACATTTGATGTTAAAGTATTGTATATAGTAAATATAAACACGCGGATTAATCACTTAGTTATTACTTTAATAAGAAGTTTGCCTCTTCCAAAGTGATTAACCGCTTCTTAAAAGCTTTTAAATTATATGTATAACTTTTGTAAATATAAAATTTCAAATATTTTTTTCTATTATAACACAAAATATAATTTGTTCTATCGATTAAAGCAATCTGAAATGATGAATAATTTATCAAATTGTGAGGATCACTTGAAACAATTTAGAATATGACTAAATCAAATTGTAAGGATTAATTTGCGTTCTGTTTACCTTGGCAAGTCTGCATTCTTAAGTAGCAACTTCCGAATTCCACGGACGCGCCCTTTTCGTTTGTTCCCATAGATTCAGGGCCAGCGAAGAAATAAATTACATGGTGACAAAAGAAGGAAGAAGAGCGAAAAGGTTGAGAAACGTGAAGAACACGGTGCTCCGTTTGTACAGGCATGTCACAGGGACCGATTGTTCTTCTCTCCTGCTTCTCTCCCTTTCTCTAAAACAAGGCGCTTGAAGTTAAAAGATTCGTCAAGTCGGTCGGCCCTTACAAAGCGCTTCGCTCGTGCTGAAATCGATTGTTCGATAATATCGGACTCATTTGTCAACCGCGGCGAACCGTTTAAATGCAAATAAAGCAAAGTTAGTCAGACTGATCGTCACGCAGCGTCGGAAAGTCTGCAACAGAAAGTCGGACGCGGCTCTTCGAGCGCGACTCGTTTCTCCGAATAGGAATTTCTCAATCTATGTCGTGACTGCCTTTTGCCTGGATAACTTTAGCCAATGAAAATTTGCAAATTATGGCGCACTCTGTGTTAATTCATCACACATTATTTTTTAAACGCATGAAATATATTTTAAGAGAACATATAGCAAATCTCGAAATAACTAAAGTTTGA
>NW_017305569.1:2419813-2432235 GCF_001594115.1 Trachymyrmex septentrionalis | reverse complement strand
GAATAATCGATGATTTTTTTTTAGTAAATTCTTAATAACCTTATTAGTTACTTTCTAAATATTGGGGTGCGTACTGCTTCATTGCAATAAGAGAGCAGCGTAGCCCCTTTTTGTTCTTTTTCATGCAAATAAAAAAGAGGACAGTGAAACTCCCTACAGCGACGAGCGCCGGTCTTTTCCTTTTGGTCCCCGAGACAAACGAGGCCGACTGCAAATCGAAGAGAGAGGGACAGCATCGAGATGAATAGCGTATTAAAAAAATAATAAATTAACACTCTCGTGGGGGGAGGGGGAGGGTCTCTTTCTCAAAATAGCGCCGCCATTGTACTTCATCGTGCAACGTAGCTACTGTTAATTATGACATGCCGCCGTTGTGTGTATCCTGGCGTGGAATATGGCGGGCATCACTCGCCGCGTCGATTCAGACGTTCAGTTTAATAATCGTGTGAAGAAGAAAAGGAGATCGAGCCCCTTCGAGAAACCGACACAGATGTAAACGAAAAAGAAAATCATATTATTATAAATAATTGCAACAAGATCAAACAAATTTTTATCGAATATTCGTCCAAATACTATTGAAATGTACGTGTATTATATCGATTTTTCAAAATTATCTGTTTCGTGATAAACAAGTTTTATATAAGTCCGTTGAAGTTCTTCTGAAAATTAATTCTAAAGTACAAAACAGAAATAAAAGTGTTTGGAAAAATTATTGAGTTTTAAAAGAAAGAAAGAAAGAAAGAGATGTTAGAATTAGTCCGATTCCCAAAACTGGAAAAACTAAAAGCGTGACTCTGTTGTTTTTTTTATTGTCTTCTTTACCATTTATTTCTTTAACTCATCATTTCATCTTAATCCTACATGGAGATCCAGGAAAGATATATGTAGATTTCTATCTGCTATTGCAAACATTTTGGCTTATACTATCTACACAGATGTCACAATACTTGCGCGCATTTTAATTTTGTTTTTATACACAGTTATGTATTAACTGAGAAATATACAGCAGTCACATTTAAAATCGAAAGAACTGTGAAATTATATCACACTGTAAGGAAGTACATCATTCTAACGAGTGCTGAACGCAGAAAGGGAGGATCTAAAAAGTCTTCATCACACAATCTTTATATATCATATGATCACAGTATCTTTCATATATGACGCAAAATATTAGCACACACATGAATCTTTACTAAAACGAGAAGGACGAAAAATCAGAGATAAGATTAATGATCTACACTACACATGATATATTTTTGATAATATCAAATAATCAATTACAATATTTTACTTTCATTAAAACTATATACATGCATATGTTTTAATAAATTAGTAAATAGTAGCTGTATGCTTCTAATACTCATCAAAGACGATTCTCAGGACAGAACAGAGACTATTTTCCCACGCGTTCTACTCGAATGGACGTCGATACACGTACAGGTGCGTTAAACACTGAACGGCAAAAGGAACAAACGCAAGTGATCTACGTGTGTACGAGTACAATTCGTGTCATTGGTGGAGAAGCAACATAGAAGCTGGGTAAGGAGGTGGTTGAAAGAGAGAATGAAAGCTGGCAATGGTGGCGGCTCGATTGATTACACCGCAAGAAGCTGGCCAGACCTTGTCTTCCCACCGATGCCACGAAACGGACAGATGGACGCACGGCTATGCCGCTACAGGAGCTGCATAGAGAGAGGAGAGAAGTCTCTTGTTCTCTTTAAGATCCTGCAGGAAGGAACGCAAGCCTCGGAAGGAACGGTATCCTCGGGCAGATACACTCCAGTGGGCGAGGGGCTACGCCGCTTTTTCTGCGTCCCACATTCCGGCCATGTCGCTCATCGCGTAAGATTTTGCCTTCTGTCACTCCCTTGATCTACGTGCAATATCAACCACCGGGTTCCATCCCACTCCGTTTTAAGAAGTTTCCTGTTAAGGAAACGATTTATTACAACCGTGCGAGGGGTGAAGGTTAGAAAAATGATTTAACTTTAAATCTGGATTGAACTGAACCGTTTAGTTGGTCCAATAAAATCTTAGAAAATGTTGAAGAAATTTTAAAAAATATAAGTAGAAATGAAATAAACGGAAAAATCAATCAAAACATTTTCCAATTGTGAAATGTCTTTAAGGTGACTAATGACCTGCTTAAAAAACATCTTGCACCATAGGAGCTCGTAAAACTTATTAGACTCGACAGGTGTTTTTCCCATTAATTTGAGATCATCCACACAAAAAAATAATGTGTATTTTCTACCTTTTTTATCTTTTTTCATTTTTAACTTTTCAATTTTCGAATAAATCTCTCGATATGAATGTGCAGAGATTTTCATTGGAATGTATTACTATTACAAAATATTATGTGTAATTCTCTCAATTAAATTGTGTAAACCTAGACAAAATTGGTGTAATAGAAACCGCAACTTTAGAATCACATTATTACTGGTCCTTCAAAGCTATGACCACGTAGTCATTTTGTCAGATTGATAAAGAAATTAAAAAGCTAATCGTTCTACGAATTCAGCACCCATCTCGCCATCCATCTGATTTCCGACAACATCACGAGATCTCTCGTGTTGCACGCAGGAAGATAGAACATCAGTGAATCACCCTCTTAAATATCGAATTCGAGGAAAATTCACCCGTGCGAGAGAAGAACGGAATCTGTGCTATGTATATACAGAGAACGAAAACCATAGAGTAAGGTTTTGGAAACTTCACCCGAGAAAGTGTGAAGCCTCTAATGCGTTATTTTATCTTTATCGTTCATCAGACATACAACAAAAATAAAATGATACACGCATTTCCAAGCAGCAGCTTAGAAATGTTCAAATTATATTGCAGAAACAGCCTAAAGATATCGCATCGTTTATAAGATTATCCATATGATATATTCGGAGAATATTTCTGCCGTGTGGGAAAAGAGAGCACACCGAATCCTCACAACGAAAGGGAGAGAGATGACCATAGTGGACGACGATCGAACGATACGTAGGAAGAGGCAGAAAGGAAGAGAGAGAAGAAAGAAAAAGCGGAGCACGGGACGTATATAAAGGTATTCGGGTTGGCGAAGGCAGAGCAGACCGGCGGCCACATCAAAGCCCACCGACTGCCCGGGCAAGCGGGCTTCGGCTTGGGCTTTCCGCGCGTGTTCCCGCGGATGCGTGTACGTGCTCGTGAGAGCCCACGCGGATCGGACGAGCAGCACCGCGTTGCACTGCACCGGCTAAGGCTTCGAGAGATGGTGCTTTGATTCCGGTTGAACCGGTGTTGCGCGCTGCGCGGCCGGCCGTGGATGCACGCGTGTGCGTGCGTGCGTAGCAGCGACTCTCCCGCGATTGTGCTCGCGCTCACGCTCGCGATGTACACGGAAGGGATAATAATGTCGCAGCATCCTCCTGAAACACGACCGTGGAACGACCGTGTCGTCGCGTCCACTCGACCGATGTTGCTCCTTTTTAATAGGAACGTATACGCACGTATATCCTTGAGTGCTGGCGGAAGGACGCGGAGTTTTCCCATTATCAGACCTTGGAACGCGTCATTAATTATAGACAGATACGTGCACACGTCAGGCCTTTATATGAGCTTTAGAATGGAAGAATGAGTACATTGATGGTGAGACGGATGAGATCGTAAATTGCAGGGTGGATCATTGAAGGATTTTCTTGCGGAATCTGATGTGTAATTAACGAGAGACATAATGAAAACATATGAAGTGCATAAGGTATAAGTCCTCGAAGCGCTCTTACGCAACGTTTTTTTATGAAGGAACAAAATGAAGAAATGATAAATATCACGCATCGATTTATGATAAAATTATTTATTGCAATTTTAAATATAATAAAATTATATTTAAGAATAAAGATAAAATCGGACGTTAAGAATAAATATATTCTTCACGTTTTTAGATATTCTAAGAGTATTCTTAACAAACTGTTGTAGACGGATATATCCCTGGTGATTAAAAGACCTTGTAAATACGCTTTTAACAATGTTTAAAAGAGACGATAAGAACGAAAGTAGTATTTATGAAACGCTATAAATTATAGAGCTTAATATAAATAGATCTTTTTTCATAAGTTATTACATGTTATAAGAATTATAAGTAGCCGCAAGTCTGACTTCTAATATAGTTCTAAATGTGTAATAAATTCAGTACGATCTTGATGGAGATTATAGATACGGCTAAACATATCTTTCACTATGAAGTTGTATAGTGAGGAATAACAATAAATTCTCCTTTCGTAGATTATTTAACCACAAGGTGCGACATAAATTAATATTTATAAAACAAATTAACATTGTCCATAGGCAATTGTAATTTGCATTAATATGTAAAAATTTGAATATTTATTTTTTACCATTTACAAAAATTTCTTTAATTTTATATAAAATTGTCCAAAATAGATGACTTTTATAGAAATCCTCTAAATGCCTACAATTTGAATGTATTAACATTTTGATTTCCCCGATTCTCTTTGGTTATCACCAGCCATTGAAACCGCATACCACACAGGATACACTACAGACCATACCTAATTCCAATTTCATTTCAATTGAATCGTACCATGACGTGCCATATGTCAAAAAGGTAACGGTAGCTCGCGATGGGAATTCGCGACAATGGCAATTTGCCGTAATAACTCATTCGTACAGAAAGATTCGAATAGTGCCAATGTGACCGCACGATCTTCGGGGAGCGCAGTATCTCTGTGGCATTATTGTGATAGAAAACCATTATATTCAGCTTTCACTTTGACAGATAAAGCAATAAACAGATATTTTTTTAAAATACCCCTCAGTTCTCTCAAATTAGCTATCGCAATTAAATGTTACACTTGCTCAGTATATAAAAAAATATTTCACCTTTATAATTTTCCGTGAAACTTTATCTGCTCGTCTTCAAATCGATCGGATATAGAAACACGATAAAATGCAAATTACAATAGTGCTATGTCATAATGACCGACATATCATCTAGTCTTTCTTGCGCAATGACATTTGTCACCTATCGTCCATAGAACCGACATGTAATAACACACGACGATTTGCTACTATCATTACAGGCTAATACATTGATATTGAACTAGTTTCAATACACGGTGATACAACGAATTTCATAAATAGCGTAGGCGTACGTGGATTTCTAATCTGAATCTAACGATAAAAAGATGGATCGAACGGAATTAGAAGAAGATACGCGGTCTGAGATCGACAGAGAAGGCGAGAAGGACGCGATCCTGACCACCGTGGTGGGTTACTCCCGATTGTAAAATAACCGAGGCGCAGGAACCCGACGAAACGTGCAATTGAAGTGTCGAGCCGAGCGTGATTACCGTCATCAGCGAAGTTCAAATACCGGTGTAAACGCTTCGCACTTTCGAGTCGCTCGGATATGCGATTGTATGAGATCGTGAGCGCGGCTCCACACTTTGATCGGGGGACCCGTATTACGGCTCCGTGAGCTGGCAGGAGAGGAGAAATTGAAATCGTTTCGTGAAGCAAAATCGCTCGCTCCGGTAAAAATCGATGTCGCATACAAGTGGCATCTCAACGGTGCAATGCAACGCCGTTGTTCCATCTGCGAGATCTTGCACATCGTTTGCAAGCATTTATTTCACAATGATATACGCCTGTATGATTTGTTTCTCGTTTTCCATATTAACCATTACCAACTGGCAAAAGTACAATTTACAGTAGATTTTAGCGTACTGAGCCAATTTCTATACACATTTTAATATATGAATAGTTGGAACTATTTTTATACTATTAGGCATATAAATAAGTTCTCGCGATCAATTTTAGATGTTAACACAAGGGCGCATTTAAAAATTTCCACGCCCAATTATTTTTCCATTAGTAAAGTTGACCAACCTGCATTTTTAAATATATATAACCATTCGCAGTTAGACAATTAACTCCTATTAGTTTAATTACAATTAACTACTATTAGATTATAATGGAAAATAACTAAATATAATAACGCTAAAAAGATGCATTCGCCATTACATGCTAGCTATTTTCATCGTGGTAAAGTCATCATTGAAGTAACTAAAATAATTTCTGAAACAATTATGTAGGAAAGAAAGAGAGAGAGTGCCTCAAGAGATTGATTAAGATTTTGAAGTTGTGATTTCAATGTGAACAATAGATTTCTCTCTCTCTCTCTCTCTCTCTCTCTCTCTCTCTCTCTCTCTCTCGCTGCGAAGCATTCTTTCGTCGTGGCATCCATATGCTGCCTCAAAAATAACAAAAAAGTGATAGATTCGAAAGGCAAATACTTTGATTGAAATGTTTGTATATTATTTCTCTTTTATATTAATAGGTATATTTTCGAAAAACACCGCGGATGTTACTTATACATTTAATTCTTCTACCTCTGCACTCATTTTTTTATCAATTTCTAGCAAATTTTTCTTTACTTACCAATACAAACTACTTAAATGCAATTAATACACACGATTGAGTCACGTTCTGCACATTTTTTTTTTGACAATAAAAACATCAAGTAATTATAACATTTATATACCATAGATTTATTTTTTAAAGTATCTACAAATATTTTCTAAACTGTTAAAATATATTTAGAAATCATTTATAATTTTTGAATATTTATTAAAGTGATGAAAATTGACACAAATGTCAACGAATAACTCGTGTACTGTATAAAGAACAGGAAAATCATATAGTTGAGACAGTACTTAATATTTTTATTATTATATGATTCAATTGTGAATATATCAATCGATTACTTTATTCGAATGCAAATCTGTATTCAAGTTGTGAATTTCATAATATATTGACATGTATTAAATTTTGTTAATAAAAAAATAGCACAAATTATGACATTGCTACACACGTTAAAAACAATTAAGAATTATATTTTTCTTATAAAATGCAAGTGATAAAATACTCGCGTGGGACAGTTTTATTATTGAAAAAACATTTATATTTTATTGCATAAAGCAATCAGAAATACAGATGAAAAATAGATATCAAATTGTACCATTTAATACGATCAATTATAATTGTAATTTGAGATTAGAATGTAATGGTACTTTTGCATTAAATAATATATAAAATCATCGTTATACCGAGCAAATAAATCATATACCTTGTACAATAAATTGCCTTGCGGTTACGCTGCAATGACGCTGGGAGACGCAATTGACGTCACGTGACCGCCAATTTCCTCTTACGCTTCATTTTTAACGGCAATGTGATATCTATAGTTCGATATGAATATCTTTCGCGGGTATCTGTTTACGGGGTGCAGTGTAATGGAAGCCGTTCGACCCGCGCCTATCACCATAAATTGCACACTTAGTCGCACAACTTAATTCTCCATTTACTTTAGTGTAATGGCGATGATAGCGAACGGAAGTGATAAGCTCGTCATTACTTTGTTACGCAAACGAGTTGCACGAAAAGTAATTAATCATTCAATGCCGTTATGTTTTTCAATAAAAAAAAAACATACTTTTCTTATGCAAACACTTTCATTCTCTTGCATTTTATAAGAAGACCACTGCAATCCTTAAATTTTAGTATAAGATACGTAATTATATGATTTATGTTAACTTTTGTCTATAGTTATAACTATAACGTTCATGTCCTTTTAGTTTAACTTTATTTTATGAGCTTGAAACATGTATCACAGTATATCGTAAAACTCTTCCATGACTTATGTTATGTTTTACAAAAGAGTTTTAATTTTTATTTTAAAATAAATATAACTAGATATATGTTGACTTTTATCTTAACTGTGATTATATTTGTATTTTTTTATTTTAGTTTCATTTTGCAGTTTTAAAATATGTACAGCTCGTTCATAGCATTGTATTTCTTAAAAAGAAAGAAAGTATAACTTTTATTCTTTATTTTAAGTTATATATAATTGCGCAATATCAATACCGCTTTATATTTACTATTATATGATTTTATTTCAGGATTTAAAATATATGTATCGATATATTTTCGCCGCTTGTATACTTGGTGAAATTATAGTCAATAAACGACTTGTTATGTACACACTTGGCGATACTAACTACGCCATCTTGTGTTGTATCACACAGATTGTAACCGCATTCACGCAATGTGGCGGCCTCTGCAAGGATCAAGTGGAAACATTTGTTCTTTTACTTTCAGGAAAAGTATTGATCAGTTCTAAAATTAACAACTTTATTTAGTTTAATTTTAATTTGCACATAGATTTTTTCAAAAAAAATTTTATAAATCAAATATTTTTTTTACATACTATTATTTACTACCGTATAACAATTTGTAAAATAATATTTTACTTAAGTTAAAATCTGATATATAAAAATATTTGTTAAAATGAAAAAATTAATTTAATTGTATTGTGATAATTATTTAATTATATAGTATAATAAAAATGCTTATATACGGATATATCAAAGACATCATACAGTTCATTAACTCTAGTCTTACAATAACGAATCATTCTGTAACATCCAAGATAAGATTCTGAGAAATAGTTGCAAGCACAGATATTAGAATGTGTTTGATCCTTTTATCACCTCAGCGCTTCTTCTTGTAACAATTTAACTCCGTCGAAACAATTTGCATAATTTACAATCCCGAACGCGATCATACACGACTCTCAATTATTCATCTAGGTTATTTGCGACGATCCCCTTTCTCGCCAGGCGTCGCAGTCTCTGAAGAGGATTCGCACGCGGCACGCAATTAGCGTCCACAAGCTGCTTAATAATATAACGGTCAATTTGCCGCGATTAGTCGGCGTAATGATAGCTCCCCCGGATAATTTATTGTTAATTATTCCCGGCCGCGGTATACCCTGGCATACGTATATGTCCGTCAGGCGCCGACAACTAAATTGACAACTAATTGAAATATTGCTCGCGCCGGTAATCAGAGGAAAAATTATCTCACCGTTACAGAGTAATGTTAGAGCTCCCGCGAGTACTTAAACTCCCCTTTCTTTGTCTTGTCTTATTCTCCTCTATCCTTTCGTTTAATCCGATGTTATTGTTTTTAGAGTAAATTTTTTTTTGCAGAAAAGAAATGATTAGATTATCCAGCTGATTATCACTTCGACAATTCATTATGAATTATATTAATTTGGAAAATAATATTTAAACGCTTAATTGCAGCTGTTTATAAATATCATTTAATTATAGATTCGATCTTAAATGGTTCGGAATCTCTCGCTAGGGCGCCGGCTAATGAACTTTAATAGTCACTTCAGAAACTTCGGAATAATTGCGAGTTACTTATTCAATGTAAAAGAAATCGACACTTTTTGAGAGATGGGGAAGATGATATATATAAAATTACACTTACGTTTAATTTCAGAAAATAAGTTACAAATCCAGGATTACTTCAACCATCGTATATTTCTCACTGATTTAATTTGCATGACGCAAGATCTACTTCAATAATGAAGCGATTTACTCAGTGAATTAGTAAAAAAAATACAATTACGCAAACAGGAAAACCTCAAATATCCTTTCTACGTTTTAACTCTTGGCTAATGTTTCGAGTGTTCTTTTAATTTTTTTTGAAAAACCTCACGCTTAAACGAAGCCAATGATCCGAAGGTTTTGCTCGCTCCCTGCCCTTCCCCCTTTCTCAGGATACAGCGAAGGCCAAGAAAAAGCCGATGGAGCTGGCATTACACAAGGTGCGCATAAAGTCTCATGAATTATCGCGTGGCTCGGCGCGCTCGGCGAGCGCGGCGGACTTACGTGTTCGGAGAAGCAATGCTCCTGGTATGGCCGCGGGATGGCTAGAACTGCCGATCCAACCTATACTTACCGTCACTGAGATAATCTAGCCCTAGCCTAACCCACCGTAATCCGAACAGCGAAGGGGAAGCCGCGAACTCTCGTGTTGAGACTCGCCGGGGTTCACCTTCCTATCCACCCGGCGAAACGTGTTTTGTCTTCAATTCGATATACCGTTCTCGACTTGGCTTTCGAACACTTTCGACACAAGTGGTAGCTTAGTTCAGCTTGTTGAGCGAAATTTAGACAATTCTATTTATTGTAGATTGCAGTATGCATGCGTTTATAATAACTTTGATATTTGTTTCTTTAATATTTAAAAGACAGTGATAAGAGGGAGGTACAATGGTTGCCAAAACTTTCCGGCCATCTTACAATCATTTCTGTCAATCTGTTTATAAGTCTCAATTATATTCTTGTTATATACAATTTAGAAATGTAATATTTTATATGCTGAAATATCTTATAAAAGTACAATAGGTCTTTATTTGCGAAGATTTTTTTATCGATCAATACAATAAAATTATTCATTGATCGGAAACTTTCGGCAGTTACTTAAATAAATTTTCGTAACTAATAAAAAAAAATATTTAATGTATATTTCTTTCCTATTAGAATTTTACATCCTACGTAGTAAAAACATATACATAACATAAGCATTCAATCAAAATAAGACACATACATATTTCAAAAATTAAAACGATTTATATTAATCAGCAATTTTTTCGATTAAACCGTTAACGAGGATTTAGTTAAGACTCTCTTTGGCTTCTAAATTATTATCAATAATATATTTCAGCAATTCTTGCTTCTTTGAAGCAAACGAGGTAATATTCTATCGGCTCGAATTCACGGACGTCCTGTACAAACCTGATAATGGACTGGGTCCGTGGGTGGTGTGGTATCCTATGGATGAGGACTCTTCGACCAATGAGATTGGGACGTGGGTGGTTGCAGTGGTGTGAGTTTTCTTCGTCGGCCGTGGGTTTGCGTGGGCTGCACGCTCCGCAGGATGCAGCATCTTTCAAAATGGTGGTCCCCCGAGAACGCGGCTCTTTCGTGACCACGCTCTCGTGCCGCATGCACGCCATTTCACGAAATCGCAACAATACCCAGAGTCCTACACACGGGCGTACCACCACGTCGCCATTTTTTTTTTTTACTTGCGCAACATTTTCCTAGTATCAAGATACTCACGCTAGAAAATGACTTCCACGAAGAAATTTCCTCTCTCTCGCTAACGTCGCGCGTAATCGATAGGCTTACTCGCGAACGCGAAACGTTCCGATGCAATAGGTAAAAAAAAAAAAAAAAAAATTATCAGCGAAGTGTAAAAATGGTAAGATAAGTGATATTGTTTCCTGGGAACTTGGCTGGCGTGGTGTGACGACTTTATCGATTACTGATTGTAAGATTAGCAACGAGTGAAAATTGCCACCGCAATACGGCATGCTAGGAATGTTTCTAATATTGCGCAAATTACACCTTATATATGCAGATATGCTCACTAAATATTGACTACATTTGTCACATTATTGTCGAGCCATATTATATAGGTAATAAATAATTTTAATCAATATACAAAATTATTAAGATTTATCGTGAGTAAATAAGAATATCAATCTTGTTTTCATGTACATTTATTAATAATTATTATAAAATTATAAAAATGCATTATATATATATATATACATAACATTTATTAAATTCTTTTCTTTTATAATCATAAATTTTAGTTTGACTAGATTTTATGACCTATTCATATTCCGTTCTTATTTTAAAATAGCCTTAAGTAATATCTTAATACGTTAATATGATTCCGTGATTGGATTATAGTCTTAACACTATACTTAAGACGGTCTTAAATATAAGAACCGATTACGAATACTGATCTGATAAAATAAAATAATAAAGATAAAATCAGGTATATTAGTTATAAGTTATATACATTGTGCATTATAATTAAAGTTGTTTTGGCCACAAGCCTACTCCTAAGAAGGTGTTGAAATATCCAATTCTTGCGCGGAATAATTGGCCATGATGGTAGAGAATATCAAATATGATGGACGACAAAAATCTCGAGGGAAAATGTTTAAGGGCTGAGGGCAATTAAACGAGATCATCCGTGCGACTGGCGTTCCTGCGTGACCACCCCGCAGCGAAATATTTCGCTCGTTCTCGAAACAGGTTTCCGAGAATTTTTCTTGAATTTTAATTGCGGCTTACACGTATCGTAGGTAGGCACAGGGGAATAGGGCTCGTATAGATACGCTTGCTATCGAGTGCGATCGTGATGTAATATGTACGTCGTGTGTAATGGGCGTGTCGAGATTAAACCGGACCGCCGGCGCCATTCCGGGTTCGCGCTCTAAAAAAATCATTTTTTTTTCTCCCCTCCCTCCCCCCTTCCCCGCTGACACACGTGTCTCCGGTATTTTCTCGAAACACGCGAGAACATTGCGAAATGCGTAAAAAATTTCGCGCGTAGGCTATTGATTTGCGCTCATATCTGCGCACCGTGAGATGTGAAAAAATTACATCCACAGGGATGTAATCTGCACCGAAAGAAAACAGTTTCGGGAAATTATCTAGTATCCGAGAAAATAATAAACAGCGAGGGAAAGCTAGAAAGATTCGTGACTTACTTATACG
>NW_017305569.1:2407552-2419713 GCF_001594115.1 Trachymyrmex septentrionalis | reverse complement strand
CGAGAAAATAATAAACAGCGAGGGAAAGCTAGAAAGATTCGTGACTTATACATTACGTTTTGGATCATGTTCGATGGCTTTAAATCTCCTCGTATAGTATGAAGATATTTTTCTACAAACATTGTTTTATTAATATATTTCCGTTTATTAAAAAAATCATTAATGGCATGATGACATTCGTTCGGAATGTATAATAATATGCTTTTCGAATGCATAACATTACGCAATTAATTGAGTTTTTCTTCATCTTTTCGTGATGGAAACTGCGCGGTAATCTAGAATTTGATTAATAGTTCGGCGGATATTATTACGAAGAGATTTGCATATTATTCGATTAATTATGTAATCGCCACCATCGGAAAAAAGCTCTTCCAAGGATAATCTTCCAGCTGCGATCTTAAAACATGTGGATCCTTTTAATCTTCATCGCGCGGGGTAAATCTGGAAGCAAATAAAATTAATCGCTGCTGATTTATATCACGAATTTCATATAATTTAATACATCATTCCATCTCAACGGGTAACAAATTCAATCAGACATGTTAACATCATCGTTTGCTTGGCGTGTTTCTAATAATTTAATTTCGCAGATCGCCTATTTCATTTGATTACTTTCGGCGTTATTACCTTACATGAGGTTCGAATAAACCGCCGATAAGCTTAAGGTTTGCGACGCTGCACGCTTCTAAAAAAGGCAACTTTGCATGATCACTGATAAAAATACAACTGTGGACTTCCTTCGAACTCGCTAGATTACAATCGACCGCGGTAGTCGTGACTAGCGGCACTATCATTCGAGCTTCCCGCGGAAGCCAACTAATATCACGACATTTTCAAGCAAGGTCTCACCGATATCGGTGCCGTCAGAATCATCACGTGTATTTGCAACTTTCCAAATTTAAATTGAACAAAACTCTATGAAGCTCACGCGCCATTGTGTTATCACTCTCTTATGTTATACCAGTACTTGCCATCGTATTTAAATAGAACCATGTTACCGTTTCGTGATTATAACTTTGTCGAATTTACATTATAGCTCGTATTAACATACTTCTCTGTGCATTTTGATAAGTTAAACAAGTTAAACAAGTTAAACAAGTGCTAAAAGATGAATGAGTTTAAGTAAGTCAATTAATCAATCATTTTAATTCGTTTCGCTCAACTTTATCCTTGCGTTTCTTTCGTAATTTTAAAAATTATGATTGAGCTTTTAAGCTTAACAAAAATAAAAGTAGCTAAGCGCGAATTGGATCAATAATTTTATTCCTAAGTGCATATATCGTATAATCACGCTCTTTTTTTTTTTACAGCCATCCTTTTTATGATACCGGCACTTCACAATCGTGATATCGATCGCAAATTCTAGTTTGTTGTTCTTTCCTTGCTGCTACAGCTACTTAGAATGAAGCAAAGTGATCGTGACTACTGGCATTATTACTGAAAGGTCCTGTAGAAAGAGCGCTAATATCTCTGGTTCTCAGGCAAGGTCTTCTCCATGTCGGTTCCTTGGAAACAATTACGCCCCGTGGGTTATAATAACGAACCGTTCCTCTAGAATCGTACGTACTTGTGTATACGTGACGTGCGCACAAACGCACATGTACATACACGCGTAGATGAGCTGTGCTTTTATCGCGAGCGTGAGCATCGAGTGCGTACTACAAAGACGGATGGCCTCGTAAATCTATTGGCAGCGCGCATTCCCTCGTTTTCGCATTTTACTTTCTTCTTTTCTAACACGGCGAGGGCTTCTAAAGCCCACTCACCTCGAGATTTATCGCCTAACGCCAAAATGCCGATGGCGAACTAAAGCGCTCTAGAAAGGCATACCATCACTATTCCATTTTCTCAACAGCTATTCGCAACGATAAAAAAATATGTACCTATTCTGTAACAAAGGGATTTATTGCAATCAACAGCAAGATGTGTATACACAAAGTAAATAGGAGGTATACAAATAATAAAAAAAAAAAAACTTTGATTAACAAATGTATAAATATCAAAATCTCAGAGATTAACATAATAAACTAGAAATATTACGAAGATATCCTTGAGGGAAGAACAATGATCGAGAACGATTGTCATTGAAACGATAATGTCACTTTCATTCCGTCAACAATCGCCCAGAGTACTTACTGTATATTATTTGCGTGATATTAACTATGAAGGGATTATTGCAGTATTGCAAAAGTTCTTGACATTATCAAACAAATGTATACGATACATAACGCTCTAATCGTCTTAGCAAGCCTAGAGATAATAAAGCAAAGCAGCTAATTCGTGTAAGACTAAAGGGTTACGCAAGTTTTACGGTATTCAGTGCCTATCCACACCTTTCCAACTTGTACTATAAGCTGGAACTGTCGTGTTATTTACACTCGCGTGTCGTACGGTGCTCAATTGTCTCAATAATTGTGGAGCAATGCAGACCATTTCGGCTACATCGTTTGCGACATCAGTCAACCGTTCATCTTTTTCGTGCAAATTTCAGTGCGGCCAAACGGTGTAATTTGCCTCGTGTCGTTTTTACGCTTTCCTACTTAATGTACTTCGTCATGAACACCCTAACAAACAGATCGTTGCGCGACGATGATGTATTATTGGCGTAATAATGTGGGCCAGCTGTCAAAAGTAACGAACGCGCATCTTCTGCCCCTTCGAGAATGGCGAAATTGATAGAATTGCGTTTCTGTGATGGTATACCTGTCATATGCCATGTGTGGAGCGTGCACGGCATCGCATGTTGGCGACAATTTTCGGAAAACGCCATAAGTAGGAGACCCTTCTCGTAGTTCCTCCTCCACCCTGAAAGATAATTGTGCAAATGTTCATCAGAGCTGCATCTGACGAAGTCATTGTTAGAAAGAGGTGAAAAGTATAGATTAAAAAGATTCAAAACCATGATAGCTTTTCTTAATATAATTTTAAGAAAATATGACAAATGTGTATATATTAATATTGTATAATTGTACATTATTTATTATTAATACTTTATTAATTATGTCTTTCGCGAGTCAGTTCAATATATATCAGTTTAATATCAAACAACACGAAACATTTTAGGAAATTGATCCCGTTCAACAGAACGTTTATTTTACAAATGTTCAAAGTTTTCTTTCGTGCTGATTGTATTATACTTTTAAATAGGAACAACAGTCCTAATCTCAATAAAGAAAAACTCAATTCAGTTGTAAAATAAATTTTGCTAAACATAGATATAGCAATATATTGTCAATGATCTTAGTTTTAATTTATACTGATTCCTTTTTATTTAACACACACACACACACTGTAGAATAAAATCATCTCGGTTCTCTCGCTATTTTGCTTTTCTACGGCTCACTCGTAGGGCCCAGACACATTCTTGTCCATCGCGTTCCGACCCCCATATTTTCACGAACACGCACTCCGTAGAATCTTCACGTCGATGCTGTCGACGGTGGAAAGATAAATCCTCCCTCTCGCTTCTCGGTTCGCTTTCTCAAGCTGACACTCGCGAATTAACAGATCGCACAGTGGCAATTAAACCCCCCAAAAAGGATTCGAGCACTCCACGGCACGACGGTTCCCATGGTTCCTCGATAGTGTCCGCGTGCGGGAAGAGAACGGCGGGCGGTAATAAAAGAACACGAACGAGATGCTCGCGAGGGGGATGAGGCACGAGTATCGTCGACAACCCCAGCGCGGCGTAGTGCACACGAGAAAGATCCCCTGCGTTGCGGCGGGGTCGTGAGAGACCGTTGTAAAAAAAAGAAGTGAAAACTAAGAGAGGAAGAAACGACGGTGGACCTGGCGAAGATGCTACGTCGGTGCGCAGAGGGCAATATTTACGAGAGGGGTTGGGTTCAGCCACGGAACGTAATTGCACCGGCTGGGGTACCCTGATTTATTGGGTTATTACCGATCTCGGCGCAAGAAGAACGCGTGGTGTATGGGCATCTTCGCCCGCGCCCTGGTCCTTCGAGACCTTACAAAATGGCGGGAAAGAATATTGTTGAAACGTATATACGTATTCTACGAACGTCATGACACTGGTCACAATGGCGACATAACAAAATTGATGGAAGCTTATTTAAAAATTTACAGAAGAGACTCCTACAAAGAAATTATGACGTTTCTTCAAAAAGTTGGATATATGTGACCATATAAATTTAATGTTACCAGAGTAAAAATGTCAAGAGATTCATAAATTGCATTTTGATGTACAAATAAAAATCATAGCAAGAGGAAACCTAAAAGTTGGCATGTGCTATTTAGATCTTTATGGTGCAGTTCTTCGAAGTGTTGGGTACACACGATCGTATAAATTTAATTTTACCAAAGGAAAAGTGTCAAAAGATATAATATTTCGATAAATAAAAGTCAATAAAAAGAAACACCGATTGACACTGCGCTGCTTACATCTTTATAACTTGTAATACAGCGACAGTTATTACACTAAGTGATCAAAATTACAGGGCCATTAAATCACAATGTGACATTTATTACTTTCATGTAATACCATATCATTTAACTGCCAATAGTGTTCTTCCTCGATCATGCGCTATGTATTTTTCATGTTTAGTTAATCGGCCTCCAGTTAGCTAAACTGTATAATAACGATGATCGTTGGATTGCAAATAAAATATAGCAATGTGACGATAAGTCGCCATGTCTGTATGCGAATATGAAATGTAACGATGTAAACATAATCGTATTTCTCACATGTAGCCCTAAGTTATTGAAATTTTAAACATCGTTAAATTCATAATGCCAAATTATACTCAACTTGAGTTATTTTTCATAATTTCTGTAGGTCGTCACTGCTCCTATTCTCAATAAGTCTTTAATTTTAATTAACTACAACAATGAGATAAAACAGTTTAACTTAAGAAATGTATTTAATTTAACTTAAAGTTTAGTTTCTTATTTACCAAATGCACATATATTAATATGGACGACGTTTACTAAGCAATTCAACTACAGAAATTGATTGATTTACATTTTGACACACATAGAAGTTAAATATAACAAAATGTTATTTAACCTAAGAAATTAGCTTACTGTTGCTCTTTTAATATCTAACAGTAGATAACTTAGACAGATAATCAATAATCATTAATTTTCTTTTTCTTCATGTTTCATGTGTTGATGTATTGAACAATAATAACGAGTTACAAGCCAAAGGCTTTCTTTGGTATGTCTATTCCATCACCTCTCTCGAAAGGACTGGATCGACGTATAAAAGAATGGAACAAAGTGCAGTGCTACGTCTACCTAACATCAAATCTCGCATTGCAGCGCGTACGCCTTCACTTTTACGCGTGGCAAATAAAACCAAGAGCCAGTCGACATCAAAATTATACGTATAGATGGCATTGATATATAGCCGAGCGGGTTTTGATAGACCCGACGGCCCTCGCGGCCGAGTTATAATCGCGCCGCGCATCGTATCGTTTTCTCGCCGAGCCGGAATCCTCCATTTTGAAACGCGCCATGGTAATGTTAATGCCGGTGTTCGTATACTGCAGAAAGGATCAGCGGGATCATTGGATTTCAACTCCTTCTCAAATCATAATTATTATTTCCTATGAATATATAATATTGCGCGCGCGTTGTGTTCTTTAATTGCATATTTTTTAACATTGAATTTATTCACTTTGCCTTATTCAAGCTCAACTTATATGATGAAACACTTGTTTAGTGTATAAGAATAGATTAATAATTCATTGCATACAATTAACGTGCGAATTTTTGCATTTATTATTTTACTTACTATTTAGCATAAGAATTATGTATTAATATCGACACTAAACCATATTTAATTCTATAACACACGTATCTGCATTCGAATCTCTATCGTGTGATCCACAAAGTATTAAAATACGACGTCATGCTTCGCGTGCCGCAAAACGATAGCCATAAATATATTGTATAATTAATTGAGTGCTAGTTAATTACTTTCCTGGGATCGTAATGAACACAGACTGTCGTCCAATTTGCTAATAGGCGTTCTTATAGGTTTCTGTTTAATCGTTGAAAATATTCTCGTGCATGTTTTGCGTATGCAAGTAAACATGATTTCATCCGATTCATATTGTTAGCTTTATTTCGAGTTGTAATTAGTATTACTGGTTATCCGACTTATAACTAGTTGAACTTAAATAATTATATATTAGAGTTAAAGTCTTAATTTTAGTAAATATATACATCGACTACAGCAGACTGCAATAAGTGCATACATTTATTGACTTAATACTTCGACTATGATATAATACGCTTAAATATACAAGTAAATCTGTTAGAACATTTTCATCCATAATGTAAGGGACGATTTTTTTAAGGCGTCAATTTACGAATTCCAAAACGAAGTTTGGCTTTTTGCCCAGCACGACCGCGAGTCGGGAATGGGTAGAAGTAACCTCGGCCTCAGGATATAAATCTTCCGCCGACAGATGCACCGCCCTCGACGTTCTGCATCGACCAACCAACCGACCAGAATTTCTGAGGGTAACGCCCTGAAAAACCAGACTCGCCTTGGATACCTATTGCATTTGCATGTCATTTCGAAGAAAACTATACCCCGTGAGTAACACTAAGAGTGAACAAGAAATGCAATAAAATTGCCCGACGTATAGCCTTTAGTCATTTTTTCTCAATAAAGCTTATTATTTTACATATGTACGTACGATATACACATTTGATTTAATATCTCTATTCTTTAACGAACGTAATATCGAAATTCATTCTTTATTGCAAAATTGGTAAAATTTTTCATTTACATTTACAACATTTCTATTAACCCTTCGATGCTACACAATACATTCTAAAAAGCAAGAAATATTTTAAAACATTCTAACAATGATGTAGCAACGTTACGCCGCAGCAACGTTAAATTCGCTTTTGATGATTATTTTCACGTGGATATTGTATAAAAGTATTATAAAAATATACATAAAAATAAACATATTGTAACAAATTTTTCTTTAAACCATATTAACGAATTTAATGGTAACAATACAAATATATGTATCTTTATTGATAAAAATGTAAAGCATATAAAGTAAGGAAACTTTTGATATACCGTATGAGAGTGGCAATCCGAAGGGGAATAAAATTCGATAAAAAATTGAAGATGAATCTTGTGTATCCAACCGTGCAGAGGAATGCTGCTGTAAAGAATGCAATAAAGTGCCATGATAATGAATAATTGACAAGCAATTCCGCGATGCGGCGAGTTTTTTTTCTACGAATTTTTAATAGAATTAATAAAATGAACGTGGACACACACACACACACACACACATACACACATAAGAGGAAATTAACCTCAGGAACAACACGTGTCGCGTGATTCGTGAATTCCCCGCTGTTGGTTTCTAGCTTTCGTTGTACATACTTGCATTCGTGACGATTCGCACCGTCGGCGAGTACGTAGCATGCGCTCCTATACGCAACGATAGATCTTGGAACTGTACATACGTGCGCCTTTCGGTTACATGCACACCAACATATGTACGAGTTTTCCTCCCTCGAGGATACACGGATGCTAGCTTGTCACGCGATTCTTCAAGAATCGCCTTGAATCCCGCTATTACTTCGAGAACTTGAGAAATTTTCAAAAAACTACTACTCCAAAAAAAATATTTATACGATTCTTCACGTATTGAGACATTAAGATAAGTGGATTCTTTAATATTTAAGCATATATTAAAAATAATAAAATATTTATATGGATATTGTATGTATAAAATGTAGTAAAAACAGTGCAACAGTCAATTAATTATTTTAAACATATTGAGGTTTACGATAATTTAAATAATATGCAGAGGGCGATTGACAAAATTTAAGGATAGTAGCGAAGACTATGTCTATTTATTAAAGAAATGATATATACAGAAAGTATCGACAAAGATTCTAATATTGTTCCACGAGGATCGGGACATGTTATACGAGCAGAGAATATCTTATCGTTGCGGACGTTCTTTCCGCACTAATAGTGCGGAATCTCGTTCTTTCCTCGCCGCTCTCAGTCCTGCCATTGTATAACGCGGCAGAGATCGATGAATATTCACGAGGAGAACAAGCCCGATCGCTCTTCCTCGCGACGGCTCTGACTTATGTCTACTGTCGGATTTTTCATTATGCCGTCGTACTTGCCTGAGATTTAATACGAACGTGAAGCTTCCTGAGAGCCCATCATAATTCTCTTCCCTCCCCAACATGTACTTTTACCGATATTACTCCATCCATTTTAAGGAGACTTTCATGATGTATTTCATGTAATATATCGATTTTAAAATAAACAACCCAAAAAAATTTTCTAAAAATATCGAATATAACTACGTAAATATTTTTGTACCATATATATTTAAATATTAGAAAATGTAAATATATGTGTATGATAGATTGTGCATCTCTTACAGATTCTTTAAAATTCTTTAAATTAAATTTTAATGAAAAAAAGTTCTTTTAAATTAACTATACTAATAATAAATTATATTATTCACTGGCATCGAAATAAATACGTAAAACATAACATGCGAAATTCTCTATCATGTTACAATCGCGTCAAAGTTTTGTTCTAGCTATTTCGCAAAACGTTGTGAAATTTTCGTGCAGTTCACAGTCATTTGGCGAGGACTCGAGGTCCAGTATCGAGGCCCGGAGGTCGTGCATCACCAGAGTCTGGCAGGATAATAGCTCTCTCTCTTTCGAGGAGTCTTATTGTCGGACCATGCGTCAAGTGATTGATAGGCACCGAACCGTAGAGCGGAGCACCACGATATTCCGAAAGCTGCACGCGCAGCAAGAAAAACGATGGCCGAGAGCTTCGTGATGCGAGGTACGCGTGCGGTACGCCTGCACGCGGAAACTCGCGTGAGAATCTCGCTGTATTCCAGCCGAGTCCGCCCGCAGACTCGGATGCAATCTTCCTGGATCACGGTCATGAACTTCCTACGTGAAGCGATCAAGGCCGCTAGTTTCGCGGCGGGCAGAGAAAAGTCGATAGTTTGATATTTTGTCTGCAAAACGTAAATGCGCTATCTTATTATAAGCTGACACGGGGCATCTTCCATTTCAATACGGTATCGGATAATATTACCAAGACACTTATCGTACTAATAAAATATCAAAAATAATTGAAAATTATCAGACGCACCAGCGTCGTTATACTTTATTTATGTAATTATTTCCGTCGTGGAATCTTTTGATTATTTTAAATGTAAGTGGTCTCGCAAATTTTTAAATTCAATATTCCTCTTATTTTTAGTGCTTTAGAAATCACAAATTAACTTTCAATGCAACAAATCAATACACAGAAAAAACAGTTTTGTTAAAATATCTAAAAATTTAGCTAGGTAAAGAAAATAATTTTATTGACTATCAAAATAATTACGCGTATATAAGACGCTCAAAATAATTACCAGAACATCAAAACTTTTGCAGTATTGTTCATAATGTTTTACATATTATTTTGATAATTAATAAAATTATTTTCAAATTGGTATCTAAATTTTTAGACACTTTAGCAAAAGCATTCTTAAGATTATCATTAACACCAAATTATTAATATTCTTATAAAGATGTTTATTATAGTATAAAAAATTGTTAAATTGCATGTCAATAAGTGATACTATGTACTATTTTGATTCTGCTCATAATTACGTTTCAAAATCGAAAAAGATTTTGGCGTGTGATTTTCAAACCAGATACGTAGGTATATAAAAAAATTCATATAGAAATACTTAAACACTAACTTCCACTTAACCTTTTATGTCCGATTTAATTTCTTTTTGTAATTTTCATTAATCAACATTTTATAATAAATGGGACACATACATATGTTCCACTGGTCACGAAAGGATTAATTAGATTTATTCTTATCAACGTTCAATTTCGTATTGTTTTTAAAATCATTCTTTCCATGTAGACGCAGATTTATTTCTTAATAAAATTCAAAAAGCGGATTATCATATATCAAATATGCATGAATAAAAGTTTAATCTTAAATTCCTTCTTCTCTAACCCTTCGAGTACATCGATCGTCATACGTTCCAATCACAAATGTTTCCTTTTAAATCCAATTCCGGAAACTCTCTCAAAGTGATTTTCCACGACGGAACTAGAGCCGCAATAAGGAGGGTGTGCTGAAGAAGGTAGCAATTTGACCGGCCGGCGGAGTTCGTTGCACTTTCCTGTGTTCAAGGCTCTCTCTTTCTTTTTTTAACCATCGCACCGTTCTGATGACGACGACAATGCACAATGTCAATATTGTGCGCACAGTTGACACGGTGGTAGACGTTTCGCCTACCGGGACGTTCATTATCCCCGAAGAATATTGGTTTCAGAGGTGTATAATGTTGGGGACCGGTGGTCATCTGCCGTGTGATCCACTCTGTTAGGTGGAGTCATGCAGCAGCCGCTCTCTTGCTCTCGCATATCATTATGAAAATTGTGTTCGAAAGGTGTAAGCCGCGAGTTGTAAGCCGTACACATGCGACGGCGGTGGCGGCGGCGGTGGGCACCATGCGTGTTGTACGTAATTCCTGATTGAAGGGATCGTCCGCGGAGAAATAGCAGGCTCGACCATAACCGACACGTGGTTCACGCCCGAACGCGGAACGAACAAAAGCTGGAATCTCTTTAACACTTTAACTCCTAGCCTCGCGTGTAATCGCCGGCGTAAACAGACCGTACGTTTCGCGAAATGAGTAACAGTGCTCATGCCGCCGTTGCGCGTTATGATCTTAGTTGCTCGGGGTTCGGTTAGTCGACTCCCCTTCGTGTGTCGAAGAATCGGTGCGACAAAGGGGAAGTAGAAGGCACAATTCTAAGGTAGGACAAGGCGCGAGTGAATTTTACTTTCTTAGAAAAATGTATATTTTTGAATCGTTTGAGACACGCGGAATTTACAGCAAGAGCTATACATTTACAAAGTGATGTTCGCCCAATTCAGCCGTAATCACGGTGATGCATAGTTCATTTAATTAAAACTGTGCTTTATACACTTGCTCCGCAGTACATTCTAACAATTCCAAATCAAACAATCCTCCATTGTATATCTTCTCGCAAACACTTCCCAAGCGACTGAAGCAACACGGCACAAGCCGTCGGAAGAGCGAGAGCGTACACAGCAAGAATCGCGTGTGGTGTTAAGTATGGAACCGGCGACTTCCGACGGATGGAAACGCTTGGAGAAGTCTCCCTTCGGGTAAAAAATACCTTGATTTCCTCGAATGTACCTCAAGTCTCTTGCCGTACGCAATGCACTCTGATATATGCAGGCGCGGAATCTGTTTTAGATACAAATCCTTCTGGCATGCAAGCACGTATCCGAGCGTGTCTATTATACGGTTCAGCATTAGTTCTGTAGACGTCGGCATACGTATATCGGTCGCTGTGAATGTGTATAAGCGCCTGGACTATGAGCTACGTTCACCGGAAACCATTCTTCCACCGGCCGCCCTCTTGGTACCTTTTCCGGTGCGGAGACTGTAAATCTCTTCTGGCACGCCAACCGTTCCGTAGAACTCGCCCAGAGTTCTCTAAAGTGCGCTATTTTCATGGCCCACCCGGCCCTGCCCTTTCATGATTGAGCGGCTTAGATCACCTCCGCCGATCAACGAAAGCTTACGAAAGATACCGCCAGGCAAGTTACACCCTCCACAGGCACCTAGGAAGTTTCTGTCGGAACATGGTAAGCTATACGGTGGTTAGTTGATCGCATAGCCACCACACTTACGAACGTGTTATTCAGTTTCGTTTTCGCTCAAACGAGTCGACTAACACCAAGTATCCCGCTCATATCGGTCATACTTAATTACGCGTAATACGTGTAAGTGAAAGATTCCTAGACCGCCTTTTAGTTGTTATTATTTATATATGAGAGATGGTTACGTATAAAATGTGTATCAGAGACTTGAAGCGCAAACCATTTATCATAATGTCATATTCAGAAATTATGATAAAATCGCACTTGAGCTTCTTGTTGGATTGAGCAAATAGATCAAAAAATTTATTGTAATTCAAGTCAGATCATAAATATCAGTAAATAATTATTTATCAAATCAATAATTAGTTGAAGTAGGTGATCACTACCATAAAGTCATTTTAGATATTATATTTAAATATCATAAATTTTCCATCTTGATTAACTTCTGATAATTTTACATAGTTAT
>NW_017305569.1:2396234-2407501 GCF_001594115.1 Trachymyrmex septentrionalis | reverse complement strand
ATTGGATAGCAAGTAAATTCAAAAATTTTATAAAATTATAATATTTAAATTTGATCCCATACATCAATAAATAATTATTTATTGAATCAATATTTAGTTGAAGTTGATTATTACTGTTATGTAGTCATTTTATGCATCATATTTAGATATTATAAATTTTTCAGCTTTGATTAACTTTCAGCTATTTTACGTAGTTTTGATTTGTGCATGAGAGACAATTTACATATAAAATCTGTATTAGAGTGTTAAATACTGAATCGTTTATATGAACTGTATTAATGACATTCAGAAATTGTGATAAAATCATGCTTTTTTGAATTTCTTTTCATTGGATAGCAAGGAGATTAAAAAATTTATTTTTATATCGTTGTAATATTCAAATCAGTTTGCATATATTAGTAAATAATTATTTATTAAATCAAATCAGGTCGCATATATCAGTAAATAATTATTTATCAAATCAGTAGCTCGTGGGTGTAAATTACATTATTAATGTAATTATAATAGAATCATTTTAGATATTATATTTGGATATCATAAGTTTTCCTTGATCAGTTTCCGGTTACTTCATAGATTTATAGGCATAATAATTATATATATTAGTGGGAAGTTAACAACATAAAGAATATGTGCGATAAACAATCTTTTACTAACGCCGTGTCATCATAACGGTTTGTTCAGAATACTTCCTTTCACTCTATCTTCTTTATCCTTCGTCATCATCAAGACGATACTTCTCAAGCACCACGTCTAAGTTCTAAAAAAGGAGTGTACAACCACAAAAATGCATTTACAGCCATCTACTTCCATCTCCGGTATTCGTCATCGTTTACCTGTCTCTTCTTTATTAGTCCTATTGCCTTCAAAATCGTCTTCAAGGCATATTTGATTACACTATATAATGTTCCCGTTAGAATATTGCGATAAATTTCAATCGACGGCAACTCCTGCTTATCTTCGTCCATTATCACCATTTCGAGTATCGCCGTCCTATTTATCTTTCCACATTATGTTCACAACACTCCGAATTAAAAAATGATCCCATAATCGATATGCTACATTAACTGCATCGAAGCCACTCTTGTAGATCTGTAACGGTTTTCACCCAGCAGCTGTAATCGTCTATTCGACCTTCCTCCACTCGTCCTTCCGCTCACGATTACACCGGAGGCATTCGACGTGCGGTCATCAGAATAGCTCTGCATCAGCTCTCCATGGTGAATCGGTCGCATGCCTTGCGGTTAAGAGGTCCGCAGGTTCGAATCGTCGGTATCGATTCGGGGCTGATGCCAGACACCGCGTAATAGATCTACTATTTCGATTTATTGTAGTACACAATCAAATGGAATATTTTCTCGGCCATCGCTGTTTTCTAGAGATTAATAGAGTATTAGTCAAATTTGGTCTTATAGATTTGCTCTTTCTTTTGAAATAGAAAAACTCTCCGTGGAAATACAAAATATAAAAACAACAATAAAAGAATACAGATGTTTTATTATTGTTCGATAGTTTACAAGATTCTTGATCGATGTAATTCAAGATTGGTTTATCTAAGAAGAGTATAGACGTAAAAAAAATTGATTCAATGGCTACTCTCAAGAATATTACTCAAACGAAACCTTTTTCTCTCAGATTCAAGATACTTTAAAGTCACACAACTGTCGAATCTTGACACTATCCGCAATGGTTGCCACAAAATATGCGACCGTTCCGATCGCGTGGCTTTTGCGGTCGTAGGAAGAGACGTGCAAACCAGACACCGCGCCAAAACGGTGAAATCGATCCGTGTCTGACGGCAGACGCCACATAATGGATCACTGGTGCTCCATTCTCCATTCCTCCCCTTCCTTCCGTGCTCTGTATCTTCGAGGTCCGTGCGGACGTTTGGGTCGCGATGCCTCGCGGTGGCTCTCGCGCGGATTCTGGCCCCCGAGGGGACCCGAAAACCTAGCCTCAAAACGCACGCGGATAATTGGGGATAATGCCGGGGTTGCCGAGGCCCCGTAATTGCACGAGACCAGGCCCTTTCCAGGTCTCGCGCTCCCCACGGTCTCTTTCTCGCTCCGCTCGGCCCTCGCGCTAGCTGTCTGTTCGTCTGTCCGTTTGTTCCTTCGTTCATTCGTTCGTTCTGGTAACGTCCGTCTGTCGACCGCTTTCGCAGAACCCGATAGTACTAATTCGTCGGTTTGTTTCGTGCTGCCGTGTTATTACAGTCCGGACCCGCGTAGAGTGGGTCAACGCGGATCGCCAAGTTCCTGCAATCCGCGGCGAAATGCGGCCGCGGCTGCTTCTGACCCCGAAAGCCGGCGATTTCAAGACAGTGTTCTTGAAAATTACTTTATTGTACACATCGTGTCACGTTACGTTTTTTTAACGATTGCTTGCGCCGTTTGACAACGAGAACAGCGCTCCATTTTATTTAAGCCGAAGTGTCCAGTAGGACGCCGTACGATACGGTGAAAGTAGCAGTACTGTTAGGTAACCAATAATGAGCAAATTATAGATATAGCAAAGTATAAAGTAATAACATGTTGTATTACTGATGATTTGCATAGATAACATAAGACATATTAATCATATGGATACGCAATAACGATATCATTTTGCTGTTCAGTTCAAGTCAATTTTCAATATAGTTGTATGGAAGCATAATTTCTTAATTAATATATGTATAAATACCTGGCAATAATCATTATCAATAACATAAACATAATTAGATTATAATGAAAAATGATATGACTAAAAAAAAATTGTGATTTAAATAAAAAAACGAACAAAAATACGAGGGAGATACCAATTTTACATTCATCTAGAAATATTATTCTTTGACGTGAATATGTAACTGTTCGATAAATATATATCGAGAAAAATAAGCGAAGAAAATAAATAAAGAAAAACGACCGAAGCAAGAAAATAAGTAGAGAAAAATGAGTAGAAGGATGAGTTCAGGAAGAAATGTCCCTTTAAAATTGTGCATTGCCGAAGACAGGTTTATGGAATGCGTTCTCAAAGAAAACTACGAAAAAGTTACTTTCACTAGTGGAAAGGTTTGTAACTAATAATTAGCGGTTTGCACTGCGCCGAGTAAATTTCAGTAAGGCATAACGCTCTTCGCGACTGGCTCTCCAGTAGATCTCGTTTTACTTTCCGAGAATCTTCAAAGATTTCAAAATTGTTGCTTGTCAGCGAATGAAATTTATAGTATCTTAAGACTATATAACAGTGGACTGTTTGCTTTGCCCAAATTATTCTTCGATTTAATGTGAAACATCTTTCTTGTATACTCTCCCAACTATGTCAATTTTCAATACAATAATCAGCTTTATTTTCCAATTATTGAACTCTTTAAGAACATATTTAAAATTGCTTTCTTAACCTTTCGGTGCCACTCCTAGTATGGCATACCTATGAGGTTTCTTATACTTTGCTTTGTGTTGTAACTTTTATATTAATACAATTGCTGTTATCGTTATATTTCTTGATATTTAGAGTTTTAATTTAAAAAAACTTGGATATAATTTATTTTTGTTTGCTATATGTTTATTTTTAGATGATATTTACAATAGCCAGTGGCAAAATGATATAGAGTAGCACCAAAAGGTTAAAATTCTATTGCATTTTCGAATTGTTACGCAAATCATTTTTTTCTTTAAGCCAAAAAAAGATCATTTATTAATATCATAGAAATTATTAACTTTTTCAATAGAAGAAAAGTTAATAATTTCTATGATATTAATAAACGATTAAGAAAATATTAATAAATGATTACGAAAATTTTCCTTATCTAATATCCATAAAAAAGAACATTAACATTAATGCATATTTAATAGACCTTAATGCATGTAAGAATCTAACGCCGAATGATTAATACTTCAAGAATAATGATTATTTAATCATTAACGATATTCCATCACATATCCTGAAGGCACACTTTTATTTGGATCTAAATACCATTTTTCTCCCTTCCCACGGTTGAAATCAGCACGAAGGTAAAAATAACATAATGACAGACAAATCTCATCATCATAGAAACTGTAAGTATCACGCTCTACAGTCAACGAACTTAAATCACGTCATATCAGATCGAGTTTGATACAATTATCCACTAATAAGACAAGGGTAAACATCACTCGCTTCTACTTTCATGTGAATGAAAGTTGATGCATTTATAGTTCCGTTTCTTATCAAGTAAAAGGTCTTACGTACACAAAAAAAAGCGGAAAACTTGTAATAAATTCATTGTTCTAAATAAATAATTATTTTTAGGATGTACAGAGTAATATTATATTTTATTTACTATATTATGATAAATCAATAAATAATTATAATTGTTAATATTTATCGTTCATTTAATTATAAAAGTTCAAAAATTGACGGAAAAAAGCCAATCGATCCTCTTATACACGAACACTTCGCATGACTATTTATTATTCATTCGAGTAAGCCGCGATTTTTGAGGCATTAGAAATTCATGGACGGAACAGCTGTATATTCACCTGGCCTATACCTAGCCACAATCATTGATCGCGTGTCGGGCATCTGAAAACACGCGTATGCATTGTTCGGATCGCAATGTACAAAAGTTCTTCCCCGTATAAATTCCGTCAATTGATAAAATAATGCACGCTATTTATATTCGCATTGTGATCAAAATATAATCTATAATTCCAAATTACAATTAGTTTAATTAAATCCATACAAAATTCTGATTTATATTCTTCAATCTTAAGAAATGAAAAGTAAATAATATGAAATTATACATATATCTTAATTAAATAGATATATGTATGAAATAAATAACGATAATACGGATCAATGATATTCCTAGTTATTTTGTTATATGAAATAATTAAGAACCATTTTGATCGAATTGATGTACGATATTAGAAGAGAAAAAAGATGACATCAGGAGCGATTTCTATCGGTGTCTTCTAAGCAGATAACGTTACAAATTAGCAGATAATCAATTAGCTTGGACTTCCGACGTGCTTAAGCAAACAAATGACAAAACCCGTAGCGCGGCTCGTAAAATTTTTGGTAATTAGAGGCCGCTGGAGGCGCAGGGCGGGGTCAGGACCAGACCTAACATCGTTTCTTCACTTTCTTCGTATAGACGCACACTCCACTACGGATGGGATCGCGCGCAAAAAGAGTGCAGCAAGTCTAATTTTACCGAGGGCGACAAAACCCGCGTAGAATTTGCATATAGATAGGGTCATTCGTGCAATGTAATAGAGATGTAATAGGAACTAGCTCATAGGATTCCAGAGTTTTTCTCCTAAAACTCGGCCATTTCTCGACTTTCTCGGAATCCTGTGGCTAGCGTGAAACGCATGTTCCGAGACACCGCACAGTTTCTTTCCAAGTGCTACCCAGATCGAACGATATATGTAGTTGTTACGCGCGAGATCGTTCTTATCATGAACAATAGAGGGAATTTAATACGTCGTTATCATTTATAATTATTATATCCCATAAATGTGTGTGTGTGCGCGCGCGCGCGCGCGCGCGTGTGTGTGTGTGTGTGTGTGCTCAGCAATATTTAGCAATTCTATATGCGTTCATACAATTGTAAACGGAAAAGATACTTCCTTGCGCTTGATTCAAATCTTAAATAAAGTAGGTTAGTCAATTCATAATTCATGTACATTGAAATAAATACAGTGAAAAAACAACAATAAGAGAAGTAAAAATATAACACCTCAGTAGTTACTTTATTATTATTAAATATTCTAACTTGTTCCCCGAAACTTCTAAACACCTGGAAGCAACGTGATAGAGTGAAATATAGGTATATGTGAGAAAAAAAAATTTTAATTTCAACATCGTTTACAGAGGGAAGTTACTTGGAAGCAAACTTTGTAATTACTTCGATCTAATAATAATCTAATTAATGATGACTGTTTATTATCGCGCACGCGTAGCAAGGTATCCACGAAAGGTTCCACAGAAAATCGTCAAATCCAAAGCCGCCAATTTGAAGGGTTTCAATTCTTCACACTCGGCGGCAGTTCCAGTTCCTTGTATGAAGGTTTCCGTCATCAGGATCATCACACGCGATATCCCGACGATCTCGATTGGTAGCCGACCGTAATGCCTGATCGACGGCGCCAGAATCCAAGGAACCCGGTCGCGTCGCCCGTCGCTGTGAGACACATCGGCACATTCGGGCTATCATTAGCCGCATCTGCCGCGCGGTTGCGAGAGGAAAGATATAAAAAAAAGGCTGTAATTACCACCTTAAACGACGTATATTCCTTCATTCTTATGTCTCAGTCTTTGTTTCCGTGGCCGCGGGTTCATCGTATCATCGTTAAAGTGATCCTCCGCGGCTGGCTCGGGTCGAAGGTGCCTATTTAGAGCCTGGGGCTTTAGGCGTGTTTCGACTATTTCTTCTATCCGGTACGGATGTGTTCTGTCTTGTTTTCGAAGAAATGAGAAACACGAGTAGATGTCGCGCGCCCTTCGTCATTAATTTTAGACAAAATAATCCAAACATTTTTCAATTTTAATCATTTATGTCCGATCAATAGATTACATCAAGATGTTCCTTACATAATTTTAGACCAATGTGTCTGCTAATAATTTCCAAATTACATTTAATAATTTACTATTTTAAATATGAGGATTTGGCAATGTAATCTCTAATTTACACAAAAGTATTAAAATTATTGCGAAGACCGATGAGTGGTAGCAGGTGCTAATGTTTTTGCCGTCGGAAAGACAAATGAGCGTTGCGACGTGCATGCTTTGCAGAAGAAATCGCCGACGGTGATTTCGTGCGGCAAGTTCAATCGGCAGAGAACTTTTTAAAATCAATCAAGGACATCCGCGTGGTCGAGATCGCGATTAAGCGTCCTTGTGGTAGTTCAAGGCTGAAGTGTCTCGGACACAAGATGAAATCGGGTGGTGGACCGGATCGCCCGCGGCTCCATCGAAATCCGTGAACGGGTTTCGGTACATTGATCGAGAACAGGAGTCCGTTCGATAACTAGGAGGATCTTATCTTAGGGGGCTCCCAGTTTCGACAGTCGCCGTACCTCGAGCTCTTAAAGGATGTACCCTCGAGGGACGACCATGCTTTGAGGGCGCCGCATCGCGCCAACCACGCCTCCTCCACCGTTATTTACCTCCGTCCTCTTCGCCCTTGCGATTTTATTGCCTTCTTCTTCCCTTTTTTCGATGTTAGTCCACCAAGCCCGGGAGCGATAGATACCTTCGGCATCAATAATGGACGCAACTGGTCCGTCGATCTCGTCGATTTTACGAAGAATCGTAACGTATACGGAAGATCTTCGCATCGAATAAAATATTTGCTATAATTCGAATATAACAGCGAAGTTGCAAACGCAAACTTGTACAACAATATTATTGTTTTAATTTATGGATTCGAATATAATAATCATAAGTTTATTTTCCTAAATTAATTGTAAAAATTTAAGTAATCACAGTATTACTGTACATATAAAAGTTGCATTAACAATGTAATAAATATAATTAATGGCAAAATTTCCAATATTAACAATAAATAATTTTGCAGCGTTTATATATGTAGATGTATACATAATAAACAATGAATTATATATGTATATATGTATTAGATTTAAACAAATTTTATTTTAGATGTAAAAACAACTAATAATATGTGATATTTGCAAGTGATATCTGGAATTATGAAGCTGATAAATTTACACTATAATATATTATATTATAAAATTTCAATGGATTAAGTATCAGCCAAATAATTCTTATACCGTTGGATATTACCTTTACAACAATACCTAGCACTCAAAGCTCAACTACTATTATGATACGGTAGAGAATAATGCGTCTAATAAGTGCACCTCCGTGTTATCTGATTTTGTAAACTGATGTTTTAACGCCAATTTGTTATAAATTTGTAACTTTCTGAAATTACCAGTGGACAATGAGTAGTGTCTTTATGCATCCATTAACGGTCATAAGTCGAGTAAACACAAGCGCTTGTAAATGCCACGTCGCATACCGTGGTATTTACGATATCTTAACGCCGTCGAGATAATACCCGCGTTTAACATTAACACACGTTTGAAGGTGATTCTGTCAAAACAATTTTACCATCGGCAAAATAAACTTCAGAAAGTCTATGCTTTAATTTTTACATCGTGATCGGCTTCTGGGAACAGTTGCACGATCGATTTTTTTACATTCTTCATTCTTTCTCGATGACTAAAAGGGCGAAGAATGCTCTCCTCATAGTCATCAAAGTCTTTAATAGCACCCAAGCTCTAGATCAGATAAGTTCTAACAACGTTACGTCATGTAGATCGCCTTGGGGGCTATAAAGGATCATCGACATCCCTCTTGAACTTCCTTCTTTCTTTTATTGCAATAACCTCGGTATCCGAAATTCTTGCGCAGGGCAGAGAAATGCTCACGGCTGAATAAGGGACGAAGAAAAGAAACTTTGAGCACAAAGTGAACACCCCCGTGAGGACGTAACTTCCAAGGATATAAATCTCCCAGGACAGTGATGCTCCTGCCGCCGGCAGGGAATTTAAGAAGAATTCATTCGGGGAGGCGCTATATGTTGAAGACGAAGAAGCCGTGCAGGATAGCGAATTCTTTTTGTAGCGACAACTAATAATTAAAAATCGTCTGTCAGTAGCTGATTGATTATTTCTATCAACTAAGACAGTCAATTCTATATAAAAACTATTTTTCAAGCTACTGCAATTAAGCTATCAATTTCTGAATAAAATAGAAAAATTGCAAAGTTTTATCAGCTATGGGATAATAATACTTAATTTGCTTTAGAAAATGTGTTACTAGTAAACACATATAAATATCTCAATTACATATCAATTTTTATAATCTTATAATTATTAGTAAATTCTAACGTTAGGGGTTCTTCTTGAACAAACTAAAACATTGAAACAGATATCATCGGCCTGTGTAGCACAAGTAGCTATTAAGCTATAACCTATTTAGAAACCTATTCCATCGGCTAGCTTAGGTAGTATCTACCGCACATGTGCACATTCCCATTATGCCAAACATTCGAAGTAAAACACTTGGCAAAACAATAGAGAAAAGAAAGTAAACTTTTACGGGAAATCGTACTTGGTCAGTCTTCACTATCACAGCAATGCTGTTCTACATGTAAAAATTACGTGTAACGCCTAGCGGAAGAGATGAACGTTCTCCAAAATGGCGACCATCTGTCTGCGCTGCACGCACTCGGTAGCACGAGTAATCACGCACATGTCTTGAAGCTAAAAAGTTTCCTTGATATTTCACGATTCTCATGCGTTCTTATAACACGTGCGAGCGAGAACACTTCATTCTGATGTCACCATAAGGGAAATAATACAATCGATATTACGTCACCTGTCACAATTTCGATGAATGCAATCGCAAGGTTGATGGGCGGGTTGACGCGCGACGGGTTCCACAAGGATTATTCTTCAAGGTCGTCAAGATGGCGGCTACCGACGCACGTCTCGGCGCTAAAGAAGTCGCGGAGTCATCCCCCGATTAAAGTGACATTCGGGAACACGTTGGTCCCGTTGCGGATCGGAGCGCACGAGACGGACAGGTGTAACGCGCAGCGGCAGTAGACACCAACTGATCTCACATAACAACGGCCGATAAAATTGTTGCGTTTCTACCAAAAATTATCCTCTTTTTTTCCCTCGCGGTATAAAAAGTACAAAATTGTGGTAATTTAACCCCCACCAAAACGGCGATGGCGACGATGGCGGCGGTAGCGCTGCTCCGCTTGTTGTTTATGGAGAAGAGGAGAGGCATCGAGGGCACGAATGAGAGAGAGAGAGAGAGAGAGAGAGAGAGAAGAAATTCCAGAAAGAAGAAGAAGGAGAGTGATAGTGCAAGACGAGGAGAGAACCGCAAAGAGAATGAGAGAGGTAGAAGAGAGGAGAAGGGCAGAGGGACGGAGACGAAACGAAGGCCTTTCGCTTGTGAATACACCGCACTAACAACGCGGGACAATTATGGTTCAATATAGCCGACGTTAATAGCAATAGCGGCTGCTTCGCACGCTTGGCATTCTTCGTGTTCCGGCTTCTATTCCGTTTAGAAAAAAAACATGAATCGCACGGAATTTGCGCGCTAAGCCACATGTGTGACAATCAATCAATAATTGTCAAATAATAATAACAATGAAGAAAAACAAACGCGCTTACAGAAAATTATTTTCATATAATTTAAGTGAATAATAAAATATACACCATAGGCACTTATTTAATTACTTTTTTTTTATTTTTAATCGTAAGAGAACTATCAATTTAATACTATATAATCTAAGCAAACTACATCGTCTTATTCGTTTTGTATGAGAAATTCTTCTATGAGAAACGTACCTCGAATTTGGCGCGGTCCATCGATAGCAGTTGCGAGCAGTATTCGAAATTCGAAATAGGATATGACCAACGCGGAGAAGACTCCTCGAACCGTTCTGTATTTCGCGGGCACTGTTACTCCTGGCTCGCGTCGCCGTTCGTGTGAACACGGCCGATGCTTTAAGCCACCGAGAAGGGGCATACTATGAAATTAGTATAATCACGATCAAAATTACTCGCGCCGGGTAACGCTGAACCACCAACCGCCGCTCAAATAACCCGCCCCGTCGTCGCCAATCGGGACTCGCGAGTCGGCGGCCATCTTGCGCGGCGCCGCATGCGCGTCGGAAGCCACGAATTACCGCAAAAGTGGATAATTTCTGCTTGCAGGGTGAGCACCAGGCCGTCCACTGTGTACCGCTCTGTCATGCTCGATCCAGTTTCGAAACCTTGCGGAAGAACTTTGACGAAAGGAATCGATCCCTACGAATAGCCTCGATAAATTAACAACTGCACGAAATAGCTACGCTCTATGTCATTTTCTTAGGGAGTGATTACGATAAAAAAAGAGAAGCGGGGTTGCTTGAATGCTCGAGGGGAATGTACGCAGCGGGAAAAGAGAGCGAACAAACATAGCGGTTTGTTGGAAGAAGTAATAGATAGGGGAGATAAACATATTAAACTTATCGCAGAATTGCAGGACACAAAAAGCAGGCAGAAAAGAATAGGGTAGGAAATATGAAAGGACATTTGTAAGAAAATGGAAGAAATAAATAAAATTTGAATTATTCTTTAAATAAATTGATTAACATAATGTTGATTTACTAACTTTTATTATTATGTAATGCTGTGTTATATTTTTCACACTTGCAAAAATTGTATCTTACGATATTTGCATGATGGACTTAGCAAATTAAAATTCTATCG
>NW_017305569.1:2383382-2396134 GCF_001594115.1 Trachymyrmex septentrionalis | reverse complement strand
TATTATTATGTAATGCTGTGTTATATTTTTCACACTTGCAAAAATTGTTACGATATTTGCATGATGGACTTAGCAAATTAAAATTCTATCAAATCTAATAGAAAGCAGTTCACTTACTTTTTAGAATTAGAAGCCTGTCTTTTCAGCTGAACTTCATATTTTCTGCTTTTCTTTTCATGTTGGATGATAACTCTGATGAATTAAAAAGTAGCTAAAAAGAACAGATCCTGATATGAAAGTGATAAAAAAAGTGCATCTACTTTACACTACTAGCATTTACGAATACAGTACTCATTACATTTTTTCAAAGTTAATCGTCACAAACTAAATAGCACACCAACACATCAACATTAAGGGATGGTGGTTCTCCGCAATCACTCGCGGTACTTTCTGTCACAGGCGGGCAAAATGCCATCGGCGATAAATTCCATCGCTTTCCTCATGCACGTCATTCATCATTGTAGGTACTTTGCTTGCGTATGTACGTATATATACGCATACACGTATTACTTTTCTCCTGATGACCGCGAAGAAACATCTCACGCGACTCGAATCCGCAAATCGCGCTTGCAATGTCGCTCACCCGGTTTTACCGCCGCAAGGCCTTCAGCTCCCGTTTGCAGCAGTACCGCAGTACCGTGTAATTAGTAAGAGCGAAATGTTTAGGCTGCTCTCATCCGTCGCCGAAGAATACGCCCCTTCATATACAGGAGGACATATAGTACATATTCCTTTGCTACCAGAGGAAGAGGAAATGGGATTTAGTATCTCGGAAGATCATAATTTAAGTAATGGTCTTTTTATTCCCCGTATAAATTTTAAAGTATGAAAAATTAATAGCTGTCGTCAAACGTTGTTCCAAGATAGAAGATGTTCAAAGTCATGAAGATAAAAAGATTATTCCATTTTCTTACAAATGCCCTTTCGTATTCCCTATTACGATAGTAGATCATTTCAATGATTCTTGGCAATGATAAAGAATAAAAGGTATTTTAATAAGTTAAATAATGAAATATGTTAATAATTTCTGTTGTCTACAAATTGGATTTTAATAACGTAGGACTTAAACAATTTATTGCATATTGTTAATCATAACAACTGTTTCTCGAGCGTAAAACTTGGGGTCCTGTTCAGCATCAGTATAATTGCACGGTAGATTGGTCTCATCATAATCTAATTAGTGACATCTGATAAATTGTTCTTATGTGCTCGTACATGTGCAATTATACCAGTGTGCAGAGAGCTTAATGCGGCCGAGGCTCGAAAGGCGCCATGTTACGTTTCGTTACGTTTCGTTACGTTACATGGAGTGGTCCACTGATTATAGTTCGTTAATTATTGGTGACCGCAGCCAACCGAAATTAAAGGATTCAGAGTCGCCACTCTTGTTCGCGCATATTAAGCCAGAGTGAGAATAAAAGCATAAAGATCGTCTTTCTTCGCATTACGTACAAAAAAAAATATCAATTGGTTCCGACATGGTTTGCTCATATAATATAAGGATAAAAGAGGTGGTTAATTCATGTTTACGCTTTGCGGTTATGTGTCTCAAAAGTCACAATTAAATTTTGCAACGCTTAAATCGAATAGTAGAATAATTGCATATGAACTGCCACTACGTATAATAGGTATACAAGTAACGTTATACTGAAGTATAAAATAGTAAAAAATACGAAAAGGTAAGATTATTAAAATACACTCAATCCATCTAGAATCTGCTACATTATTATTTCTTCTCCATGTGTCTTTCACTTACGGAGACGTTATGTTATCCTACAAAAGACTCTTGCTTATCCTATTCAGATCTGCATTGCAAAGGAGAAGAAGCAAAGAAGAAAGAACGCGGCGAGCAGAAAGAAGGGCGTAGTGCGGGAGATTCTTGCCAGTCCTTCCGCCGTTTTTCGAGGCGTATCCTATCTGTTACACCCGGGGCACGAATACGAATTAGGACCGAGTCGCAGCGGGATCGGGGCACGGCCGATTTCGTGTATGCTGGTGCCTTGGGCAACGGTAAGTTGCTGCAGTGGGTCTAGCCACTGCTCTGCCCTCTGTAATTATACCGTGTACAGCCCACCGCCGCTTTACTCTTTCTCCGAGAGCCTTACTTCTCTCCCTTCGCTCTCCCTCGTACATTTCTGTTCCTCGGCGATGCCTCGTGTTGTTCAATGTGCGTCTCGCCGGCCGTGGTCCCGCCGGGAGCGAAGGTTGCGCTGAAACAGCCGTCTTCGAGTACCTCCCTTGCCATCTCCCACAAGTTCTTGTCTGACTCCAACACGTCGATTTTCCTACTTTCAATCACTAAAAAAAATCTCTGTTCCTGATGTTGGCAGCTAAATGTGTGTTTAACAAAATAATAATTTTGTTTGAAAAGAAAAAATGTTACAATCATTAATTTTTATTTACGAGAGCAATAAGCTCGTGTGTGTTGTGTAGTCTTATTTTTACATAATTACACGATATGACATTATAATTCACTATAGTTATTAAAATATAAATTGCAGTAGTCGTTGTAAATTATTTTTACAAGTGCCTCAACAAAGTAAAGACGGCTCTATTGATCGCAACTGACGATAAGTCATCGCACGTCCAACCTTTTACTATGACACTCCTGAAGCATGACTATCAGGTTATATATCGTTATTGCTTTCTTATCATCGTATCGAGATTGACTTTGCGCGGCACGTAATTAGCATCGTGGAATTATTACAAGTAGCGCGCGCCTTTGATTTACGGGACGTAGGGTGCGCTTAGCTGCGCGCTGCCTCGCTCCATGAAGCGCTTTTCTGATCTCGTGATTTCGCAATCTTGTATCTACCGCATTACGCAAAATCGTGCGAGCAATTATCTCACACACGCACGTTGGCGCGGTGCGTACCCCTCCATTCATTGCGTCGGACATCGTCGCGGCCGATATTCAACGAGCGCATCATCTACATCTCGGTCGCCCGGAGCAGTCGGTGCCCCGTTGTGGATATTGGAGAGAAGGATAATTGGTTCGGGAGCGCCATTTCATTCGCGCGATCATCCCGATATGTATCTCGATACGTATCTAACAGCGTTGTTCGGTGCAATGGCGGCGCGATGGCGATTCCGAGCCGATTTAATATTCGTGAAAAACGCGCCGGGCGCCTACTGACGAACGATTGGTACGTAACCCCCTCGGGTGTCTTCATCTTTGTTTTTCCATTGGCTTATTTATTCTATAAAATTATCGAGACGGTCATCTGCGTATTTCATGCCACCGTGTATAATCACAGGGAGAAAAAGAAAGAGGATGACTGGGTCATTGCACTGTGCGACAGCACGGATTTGCATCGAGTTTACCTTTTGCACTATTTCTTTCTGTTGTTATATAAATTGCTAATTATTGTTATTTTCGTGATTAAATTTGCAGATAAAAACGTGCCATGTTTAAGATAATTTTATTGTGGCTTATACATACGTGGAAAGAATAGCTTCGCTAAAGAATCTAAAAATTTAGCTAAATGTAAATCTAAATATAATTTTGTTATTTACATCTAACTAAACTTTTAGATATTTCAGCAAAACTATTCTTTTCGTGTATATGTATAAGTCATAATATATCAAAATTAGAATACATATAAGAAAGTAAGTAATCAAAATATTACCGATTCAATTGACATTATTTTTTTTATAAATTATGAGATTATTTCCTTTACTTACAGTGTGCAACAAATGAATGTAGTTATCTATAATTAGTAAGCTCAGTGAATAAAACTGATTTTTTTTATTTAAATATCTTATGTTTTTATCCTACAACGTGAGAAGAGTTTCACTAAATTGTCGATGTAAAAGTCAATGACGCCAGTCCGACGCGACATGTCAAGTACTGCTCGATTTATAACGAGAGTTCGTGGCAGTCTTGATAAATTGCCATAATCTCAGTTAAACGTTATGACTCATATCTGCGATATAATCAACGAACACTAGCACAGGTCTGAATGCGCAGCAATCTATGTGTATGATACTTACGTACCTGTGTGTGATGCGTATAAATATGAATATTCTCACTTAAGCGTGATTTGCACGGGGCGACTTTTATTCGCTAGAAGCCGCGTCTAGTCATAGCGAATTTGTTATTAAAAATTTCTTCTAGACGCGGGTTTGTTCTTATAGCGTATAGTCGAGGCGAGTATCGTTTTCGACGCTTGTCGCTATCTTGTTGCTAGCTTCTTGCTGATCTTCCAGCAGTGAATTTTTAAGTCGTCAGCGTAAAAAGACGAATTTTTCCTAAACGTCTCGGCAAAAAATTTAACAACATTATATTAATTTTATTCTGAGGATAGCTAAAATTAATAGCCGAAACGTCAATTTATATTATTTGTATATCATCTATTAAATAATATTATATAAAGAATTTGTGCACCACTTACAGCATTGACTCCATAATAGCCTCTTTGTAATTAATTTTTGTAAACTGTAGCTATTTATGTTTAAAATCTGAACATTTAGGTTTAAAATTTGGATATTGAGATTTTTATTTTCCAAAATTACGAAATTCCATGAAAATGCAAATTAATTTCAATTTTAATTTAAAATTTCTGAAATTGTTATATTTCACTCGTAAATAATTCACGGATTAGCTGCTAGAAAGATTTGAGATAGGATTAATAAATGATAATGTATGTAAAAAACACATCATGTAGATATGTATATACATATATTCATGCATTCTTGTGCAAGCTACTGTACTATCTTGGTTCTCCATTTGGTATATGTTTGCTGGTATATTTATGTGGTATATTTATTACACATATTTAAGATTCCGCGTGCAGACATTGCTCCATAACGTACCTACATAATCGTTTTACTAATAAACTAACGCTATCCGAGACACCTGATAAAAGATAACGTGCAATGTCTACTACCGCTGTAAAATATTGCCTGTTAACACGAATCTAATGACAAATTAAAGAATTAACAAGAGTCTCTTGCCCATATAATCTTATCATAAATCTGACGTCGATTTATTTTCGTTTTGATTTTCTTTACCTGTTTTCTTTTATCTAGTTATTTATTTGCATCAGAATCTGCAAATGACTTGCGACTCATATTTTTACAAGATCCTTAATTAATCGTAATTCTTTGAGAAACGTTCCCTTGGCTTATAGACTTTAATTTTCTTACACGTGTACAGAAGAATGGCGATCCTGCGGTGTTATTACTTATGTATACGTATGAGATATTTTTAAATACATCGTCCCTTCGGGCAGGTAACTAATTAATTAATTGACTGTTTGCTAATTATGTGAATTAGATGATTATTCACACGTGATATATTACGCAAATGCAATATCTGAGACCTCAATGATAAAATACCTATCAACCTAATTTACATTATTATAATTACTGTACATTGTCTAATTAATCAGTTATTTGATTATACATCCATTAAAGAGACGAACATACATGTGTCAAATAATCTTCACGATTATTATTGTTCTGCATCCTTTTTTGAGCGTTCACTGAAAAGTTTCAATCAAAAGTTGGTTTTCTATGGAAACCCAAGAGCATAAAAATATTTCTATTTTACTTTCAAGCATACAGCTGGCATTGCTGACAATACGCGCAAAAATAGACTATCAAGAGTACCGACTTATAAAGGATCGTAAAAGTCACCATATTAAAACTCCCTCGCTCGGCAAGACAGCCCGATAATCATCGGCTCGATATACATAATATGCAGGCGTCATAATATGATGTCTGTCATATCGAGCGACGCGTTTTTGATCCAAGTTCGCGTGCGCGCTGATCGATCATGAGTGTTAAGACCGAGCGTGATATCGCTCTTTGCTGATTAACCAACGATGTTACCGTACCATGCAATGTACCAGATCGTACATCTATATTTACGTGTTGATTCTAAGAATCGCCGTAGCTTCATTTAGTTCTTATCAGCAGAAGACCATCATTGGAAATTACGCAACGCTTTAATCGTGAAAATATAGGAATTACGAGGGAATTCTTAATCTTTTGCGGACCAACGACCCCATTTGGGGTCACCTTTTATTATGTAAACTGTTCGCTTAATTTGTACTTGGTCTATGAGATAACTTAATAATGTTTTATTTAAATGACATCAAAAATTTAAAAATGATAGATTCAATATAATAGGGCGGACAGAATTTTTTAAAAATAATTTGATTATCATAAAACTCGGTTTTAGGGAATTTTTTAATTGCGAAATATAATATTAAGTTTTCAATTTCGTTTTATTTGCAAAATTACGCAAAGTTAATATTGATTTTCAAATCGACTTTTAAACTCTAATTATTTTTTTGCACTGTGATACTAGATTATCCTTCATGGAGGCTACCTTCAAACTCAGCGATACCAAGACTCTCTTAAAACCGAGTTCCACAATAATTAAACTTCTTTAAAATTTGATGATAGAATTCTGAGGTCAGAATCGAAATCGAACCTCGAAAACATTTAAATCTTCTGTAAGTTACTTTGTCAGACAACTCCGCTCAATCAAAGGATCAAATGTATGTATAATAATAATAATAATAACAACGCATGTTTGCAGTTAAGCGAGGTCAATAATAATTTATTTAAATTTCCCTAAAAAGCAATTTGCTTGTTTATATAGACAGTCCGTAAAGTCATTTACATATGTCTATCTCATTTACTGTACACACATTGATAGAAATATTCTGACGTGTAATATCATTAGAGCTGAAACATATGATAGCACACATTAGCCATATGTCAAAACGCTCTTTTTTCCATCTCAAACAATTCACTGATATCAACAGATATTTTCCAGTAAGAAACACAGATGACACAGTATAACACAATAAATTATTGTATCTTTGCCAATATTAAATAAAGATAAAATGATCACTGTGTTACGCTGAAATGCACTAAATATCTGTCCGTAACCGTTGTCCACGTTTTGCAATTATCAGATAATTTATTATCAGAGAATTATGACCAGTGTGTAATATTATGAGCATATAATAACTCTTTTTGATTTCCACTATTAGATGGCAAATTCTAGTGATTACTTATAGAATTATTGCTCAATAATTCACCGTTATACTATGACGCTAATATAATACACAATAACCAAGCATTTATTATAACGCATTTTTACTTTCAAAAATTTCGAAATGTTTTTAAAGTACATTTTAGCATTTAATTACATATACTTTTTCATTTTTCTTAAACTTTATAGTATTATCACACAAATATACATATATTTGAATGTATTGTTTGTTATTTAACATTTTATTTAGCTGTGTATACATTTCGAGTTAAATAATAGTATGGGATTTTGTTAATGTAACCCCCTAGTATATTGATTGCTGTTTTTCAAAATTTTCAAAGCAAAATAATTATCAATCAAAATAAATCGATTGTAACTCTATCATTAATCTATAATTTATGTTATATAAGTACTATAAATTTTTAATATTGAGCAGAGCCTATATATGGAAAAGAAATTACATATACATTTGTACATATGCATTTGCCTACATTCTGCAATATTTTACTCTTTTGTTATTTTTGTGTAACAAATATTGTTTTTTACAGAAAAAACTAACTTTTTTAATTTATATTTTTGTGGAAGGCCACGTTACCACCCTTGCTTCTCTTCAAGCCATTGTGCAATATTCCCACATTTTTATAAATAATATGTGTATCTTAAGTAACATGTTTCGTAACTTCGAGCTGGAATCAATTAAACAACATTTCGACGAATATAATCGTTGAATTTTAAATTTAAATACTGATTATTAACCAAGTTATATAAAATATAAATGGAGTGTCATGATACCACCTTCTCCTCGAGTATCTCCCGCGCGACTCGCTGGAAAGTCTCTTGTTTGTGGCAAGTCTGAGAAGTGAGTGGTAATCCACTTTATATTCATCACACCTCGCGAACTAACCCGGGCATTGATTTCGCATTAGCGCGACCGACACATCGCGCCCATTCTCATTTCCTCCTTCTTCTCCTCGCCACACCATGATGCCGATATGTACACAATGCGCGCGTGTATGTACGCGCTCACGTGCCCTCGCCGCGACTCCATTCGTTCAAAGGGAGCGAAGCTTGACACGACTGGGCTGCAGCACGCAACGTCGAGGGCGGTGGCGACCGCAATATTAGATTAATGGCGGATGTACTTCACTTTCGGAGAACGTCCATCTCTTTCTCCGTCCACCATAAAGAATTTCTGATGAAATTAAAAATCCTTCCTTTCCTCAAAGTCGTTACAACTAGCTGACTTTGTGGATCACTTCCCCCCCCCCTCTCTCTCTCTCTCTCATCAATCTCAAATTTGATACCTTCGATTCTTATATCTTATTACGACCAACTCGAGAGAGAGAGAGAGAGAGAGAGAGAGAGAGAGAGAGAGAGCTTTTAGCGTTGAACGTTGGTGATACATCGAATCGATAGTGCAGGGAGCCCTTGACATAAATCGCAGTTGGGTACCACAATGTTAGAAAAACGATCGATACCGTAAAAAAATAAAGCGACCGTAAAAAAATAAAGCAACCAATTTCCATAAATATTTAAGGATGTTTTGGCTGTACAATCATCTAAAATATACAATCATCTAAATGGCTATACAATCATCTAAAAGTATCAGTCAAACAATCAGCTAAAATAAGCTAATACCAGTCAATATTCCATTCAAAAATTTTGATGATGTTAACCCATGAATACGCTCTGAAACCAATTACAAAAAATAAAACAAAGAATAATTTGGCTTACATCAATGATTTTATGCAGCAAAATGACTGTATTTTTCTGTAATTTTAGATCAATAACTTTTAAACGAATAATTGGATCTAAAAAAACTTTAGCACGAATATTTATTATCGTTTGATCAATATATGTTTAAAATTTAATTTAATGTACTTTCTCATCAAATTTGCAAATAAATTTTACAAAACGCAATTTTACATAAAAATCAAAATTAACAAAAAAATTAAAGAACTTTTAAACCAATAAGAGAACGGTGCTCAAATTTTACACATATATTTAAACGTTGTAATGGAATCTGTAAAATTTTTTTATTTTTGGTAATGTTTTGATACGTCCTTATTAGATCAGCTTGATTTTTTATAATAAAAAACCTATCAAAGAAAATAATATATTTATCGATTACAAGAGAAGAGATAATGAAAAAGTCTGAGATGCATTCTAACTGTTATATCGCATGCATAAAAGTGGAAAGACTGTAATTTCTCCTATCTCTAATTAAACATAAATCATCGATATTCGCAGGTAGTCGAATCCATAAATATTAACCGATTTATTGCCGCTGCCGAATACAATTAACCGTTCGAAAAATATCGAATGTCATAAATCAGACTTGCGCCTCTATCCACGCGTATCGTATCCTCGTATGTAAATCTGGGTATCTGAACCAGTTTCCATCTCTGATCGATGCGGGATGGCGACTGCGATACCAGACGATCGGCGGGCCAGATCGCGATGTGACGGCGACGACGAAGTTGCGGCGACGTAAACCAACGTGGAAAAAACGACGCAGAGAGTTATAACCGTCGATGTAACGGGAGGAAGGAGCCCGTCTCTTCGCTTGAACAAGCGGCAGCGACAGCGATGGCCTCGAGGGCCGAACGTGGCGGAATGGGGAGATCCCCGACTACGATCGCGCGATAAGATGCAGCGGCGTTGTCGGTTGACAAAGGGTCGTAGGAACGCCTACTCAGATCGGACGCACAACCGCTTGCGGGGGCGTCCATATTAAAATCTCTTCCCGTCTCCTCCCTTCATCCCTTACCTTCATACCCCGCCATCGGGACCCCCGGTCCCGTGATCTTGTTTATTACCCGCAGCGTACCGGTTGCCAGAAAACGCAGCGATCCTTTTCTAATGTGTGCTGCAACTGGCTTAAAGTATGACATTCAGTGAGAAATGACAATGGGCGTTGATTCGACGTCAAATCGATTCGATGTCGATTCCATTGTCATTTCTCACTGGGATTTAGACCATTTGAGATGACTACTGACTCCACTTATTATGAATTAGCATTGTTATTATTTTTAATTAGTAATATTAATGGTTAGAACTTTTATAATGTTAAAAAATTACGATTTTTATTGTGAAAAAAGTTAATTTTGCTTTTTTGTATTCAATAAAATAGCTACAAATTAATATATAAACACAAAAAAAATACATATACATATCTTAAAATACAATAATCTATTTTCCCATTTTCAAAAATTGCGTAACAAAATTATACATAATGATTAATTGTTATTTAATGAATTCTATATGTAAATCATAAAATTCAAAATAAAAAATGCAATAAAAATCCATTGGAAAACATAATAGGAAACGCAATAAAGATGCAAAATATGAAAACAATTTTTTTTAGATCTAACAATTATATATATTTTTATCTAGAATAATTTTATGTATTTATAATTTTAATTATAAAAATTTGAATGCAAATATTATACAGGCACAATACTTTTCACACAAGATTTCAATGATAAAGGGATGAAAATAACTAAATAAAGCACACAAGTTCGTATCAGTCAAAAGCTCGGAAATATGACTTATGCTGCACTCTAGAACAAATCTCCTCAACTTGTTTCTATCAGAAAGTAGTATCTGTTGAGCAAATGATAATGCTTTTGTTATTTTGTGCAATCAAGATATTTCATTTCAATTTATTGCATATATATATATATATATAATTACATTAATGAAATATATACATTATTGTTATATTTAAACAAAAATTAGAATCAAATTTTAATCTTTACGCTTCGATTTAATTTGACAGTTGCCACATGGTGGAGTTAGTTGCCTGATTCTTCAGTTTATATTTACAGTTGAAGAGTGTTAGATCGTGAGTTACAATTCCAATAATTGATCGCAATTCGTATTTGTTTTATTTTTTCTTTTTTATTATTCGCATCGCCAAGATGTTTCCATGTAGCTCGCAAAGGAAATATTGGATGTTTAGCGATGAAAGCGATTTAACTATGTTGAGGGAGAAAACTAATGCTGATTTTATCGCAAAGCATGGTGCAAATATGACTGTGAGTCTACTTTTTCAGAACTACTCACTTAGAACTGTCGCTTTTTCAAGCAACAATATCTGCGAATCTATTTCTGTTGTACTTGTGATTACCGAGACCAAACATTGTCGATAAAATTCTAGGTTATGTAGGCACAAATAAACATATATGCATGTGTGTATAAAATATTGCTTATTATTAATATAATACAATTTGTTACACTTTTTCTAAATATCTCTTTGATGATTAATTGATTAAAGTAATAATTAATACAATTACAAAAGTATAATAACAAATGTATAGTTACAAGTGTTTGATCAATTTGATTATAATACAGCCAGAAGAAAAGGAGGAATATTTTCTCTCGCATTCAGAAGAGCGTACATTACTCCGTTTTTATGAATTACAATTAAGAGACTTCTGTCGTCGATTCAATCCACCAATGCCTCGTGCTACTGTTGCCACTGCCTTACATTACTTTAAAAGGTTTTATCTCAGAAACAGCGTAATGGATTATCATCCAAAAGAGATTTTGGTCACTTGTGTTTATCTAGCGTGCAAAGTAATTATTCTCCTTGATATATATTTTTTTCGTAATCATTTGTAATTTCAGTTTTCTCATATGAAAAATATTCTATTTTTAGGTTGAAGAATTTAATGTCTCTATATCTCAATTTGTAGCAAATATTAAGGGAGATAGAGAAAAAGCATCTGATATAATTCTTAATAATGAATTACTTCTCATGCAACAGTTGAATTATAATCTTACTGTTCATAATCCATTTAGACCTGTGGAAGGGTTGATGATTGACATAAAGGTTTTGATATAAGAACATTGTTGATGTACGTTTTCCTATGTGTAACAGAAATAAATATGTTATGCATGTTTTTATAGACAAGGTATACATCTTTGGAAAATCCTGAAAAATTAAGGCAACACATAGATGAATTCTTGGAAAGAGTTTTTCTGACAGACAGTGTTCTTCTTTATGCTCCAAGTCAAGTTGCATTGGCTGCGACTTTGCATGCAGCATCCAGAGCTTCTGCAAACTTAGACAATTATGTTACTGACATACTTTTCTCGAGAGAACAATTGGGTGGGATTATAGAAGCTGTGCGAAGTAATTATATTTTATCTATTGCATAATATTTGTATACTCTAACTGCATATAAGCTATTTATAATTATAAATCTTAATTATCAATTCTTATAGAAATACGTTCGATGGCTAAATGTGTGGAACCACCTTCACGAGAAGCAGTAAAAGCTTTAGAGAAGAAATTAGATAAATGCAGAAATCAAGAAAATAACCCTGATAGTGATATGTAAGTATATTTATATATATAAGTTTAATATTATTTTTTAAGATTATCCGTATAAGTTTAGAAAATTTTAGATATAAACAGAGAATGCAGGAAATGCTGGCTGAAGAGGATTTACAGGATAATGAAAAATATGCAAAAATTATTCAAGATCAGGCAGCTCACGATGACAAAATTTTGGGAGTTAATAAAATTTTATCTCCCTCTATTCTGTGATAATAAACTTTGTATAATAATAAATATTTCTTATATAATCCTACACAAAAAATTTATATTCCTTGTATAGGAAAAATTGTATAAAATATTTTGTAATTTTATTTTTTTTTAATTTTATATTTTATATTTTTTTCATTTTTATACATCGAATTTTACAGCAATATTCATCTCTATTTAAAAATA